>NC_133754.1:67667692-67987500 GCF_036562045.2 Rhinolophus sinicus
GAACACAAAGCAGTGTGTAGCCCAGCCCTGGGTAAGCATTCAAGGAGGCCATGACCCCACGTCTCAAACAATGAGATCCTAGCTTCAAACAGCAGCAGTATCACTATCACAGAGTATGTTCGATGGGAAAAATCAAAGTATATTTTTATGCTGATAAGAATGTAATAGAAAGAGGGAAAATTCATGATGCAGGAAAGAAAGGAACATTACTGGGGCAATGTATCCTTAGGTAGGTGACAGGGTTGCGATCTAAAGGACAATCACTAACCGTTCATCCTTCATATCAAGGAAAAAGAGTATATGGGCATAGATGCAATAAATGACTATATGGTGGTACAAGGTTGAGAAAGACTCGATTGCTTCTACTTTCTCAGTGAAATAGAAAACAAACAAACGGAGACTTTCTGTTTCTCCCTGCATCTCCTTGGCCCAAATTGGGTCACATGGTCATTTCTAAATTAATTGCTATTGCAAGGAGAACTCCATGCACTGATTGACTTGGGCTTGTATTTCGAATCAACCATCTCTAAGGGAGTTGGGCTTCAATTAATCATGACCCACTCCAGGGATCAATTCCCCAAGTGATGTGGCTTGCTTCACTCTTAAAAGAGGAAGAATGGATTCTGGGGAGTCACACATATGTCCTCCTCACTTTCCACAATCACAGTTCCCAGCACAGGCTGACCGCAAAGCCCTAAGCGGAGTATATTTGTTTCCTATTGAGTCTATTCAAAATTACCACAAATTTAGTAGTTTAAAACAACACAAATTTATTCTCTTAGCATTCTGAGGTGAGAAGTTTACAATCAGTTGCACTGGGATAAAGTCAAGGTGTCAATAGTGCTGGTTTCTTCTGGGGGCTCTGAGGAGAGTATCTGTTTACTTGATTTTTTCAGCTTCTAGCAGCTGCCTATCATCCTTGACTTGTGACCTCTCCCTCCATCTTCAAAGTACATCACTCCAATCTCTGCTTGATCATTACAGCACGTTTTATCTGGCTCTGACTCCTCTTGTTTCACTCTTAAAAGAACCATTACATCTGGGTGATTACATCTGACTCACCCAGATAATCCAAGACAAATCTCCCCATCTCAAAATCCTTAACTTAATCACATCTACAAAGTCCCTTTTGCCATATAAAGTAACATTCCTGGGTTCTGGATCGAGGATGTAGAAATATTTGGGGCGGGAGGGCATTATTCAGCCTACTACAATAAGAATGCTCAATCACCCCTTGTATAAAGAGCAGAGAGAGGCCTGCCCTAATGGGCAGCCTTGAGTTAGTTTACAGCATAGAAAGAGAAGGACAAGACAAAGCATCATATTCAGTCAGAGAACTGTAATGGGGTTAACACTGTCCTACTTCAGGCGTCTATCAGCTTCCTGGCCTCATGTGATCATTTAGTCTCAGAGATCTTGATTGCCTTTGTCTTCCACAAGACGTCACACTGGCCCATCACATTGATGAGAGTATGCTAATTGGACCTAAGATATTTGGACCTAATAAGATTATTTGCATGTGAGACGGTGGGAAATAAATCTGACAAAAATTCAGGGGCCCTCTGCCTCAGTAAAATTTCTAGGGGTCCAGTGGTGTGGGGCATGTTAAAATATCCCTTCTGAGGTGAAGGATAAGTTGCTATATCTGGCCCCTTCCATAATCAAAAAAGGGGCCTAATGCCTAGTGGTCTTTTTGGATTTTGGAGGAGATGTAGCCTCAGTGTGAAACTCCAGCCTGTTTACGGAGTGACCCAAAAAGCTGCTGGTTTTGAATTGAGTTCAGAACAAGAGAAAGCTCTGCAACAGGTCCAGGATGCTGTGCAAGCTGCTCTGCCACTTGGGCGATTTGATCCAGCAGATCAATGGTGCTTGAAGTGGCAGTGGCAGATAGGCATGCTGTTGGGATACATTGACAGGTCCCTATATGTGAATCACAGCACAGACCCATAGGATTTCAGAGCAAAATCCTGCCATCCTTTGTGGATAATTACTCTCCTTTGAGAAACTTGCTTACTACTAGGTGTTAGTAGAGACTGAATGCTTACATGTGGCTCACCAAATTACCTGAATTGCCCATCATGAACTGGGTGTTGTCTGACCCATGAAGCCATAAAGTTGGGTGTGCACAGCACATTTCAACATCAAATGGAAGTGGTACATATGAGATCAGCCTTGAGTGGTCTCTGAAGGCACAAATAAGTTACACAAGGAAACGGCCCAAGTGTCCATGGCTCCCACTCCAACTCTGTTATTCTCTTCCAGCCCACATTTATGGCCTCATGGGGAGTTCCCTAAAATTAATTGGCTGAGGAAGAGAGAATTTGTGTTGAACTTACAGATGGTTCTGCAAAATATGCAGGCACCACCTGAAAGCACACAGCTGTAGTATTACAGTCCCTTTCTAGGACATCCCTGAAGGACAGTGGTGAAGGGAAATCCTCCCATTAAGCAGAACTTTAAGCTATACACCAGGTTGTTCATTTTGCTTGGAAGGAAACATAGCCAGATGTGCAATTATATACCACTTCATGGACTGTGGCCAATGGTTTGGGTGGATAGTTAGGCACTTGGAAGGAATATGGTAGAAAATTAATGACAAAGAAGTCTTGAGAAGAGGTATATACACAGAGCTCTCTAAAACGTGTGAAAAAAAATGTGAAGATACGTGTGTCCTATGTGAATACTCACCAAACTCTGTCCTCAGTAGAGGAGAATTTTAATACTCAAGTGGATAAGATGACCTATTCTGTGGACCAGCCAGCCTTTTCTACCAACCATTCCTTTCATCATCCAATGGACTAATGAATAAAGTGGCCATGATGGCATGGATGGAGGTATGCCTGGGCTCAGCAACATGGACATCTATTTACCAATGCTGACCTTTTTATAGTCTCTGTTGAGTGCCCAGTCTGTCAACACGTGACACCAAAGTGAAGTCTCCAAAATGGCACCATTCTCTGGGGTGACGAGCCAGCTACCTGGTGGCAGGCTGATTATAGTGGTCCACTTCCATCATGGAATGGGCAGTGGTTTGTTCTTACTGGAATAGACACTCTTAATATGAATTTGCCTTTCCTACATGTAACACTTCTGCCAAAACTACCATCTGTAGACTTTTAGAACAGAATGCCTTATCTACTATCATCGCATAAGCATTGTAGTAAGAATTGCTTCTGGTCATGAAACTCATTTCACAGCAAATGAAGTGTGGTAATGGGCCCATGTTCATGGAATTTACTGGTCTTACCATGTTCCCCATCATCCTAAAACACATGGGTTGACAGAACTGTGAGATAACCTTTTGAAGACACTTGAGTATAGCAAAAACTAGAGGCAGTACTTTGCAGGGCTGGGGCATTGTTCTCTGGGAGGCTTATTATGCTCTAATTCAGCATCCAATATATGGTGGTGTTTCTCCTATAGTCAGGATTCATGAGTCCATGAATCAAGGGCTGGAAATCGAAATGGCACCACTCATTATTACCCCTAGTGACACACTAAGAACATTTTTTTACTTCTGTCCCTGTGATCTTAAACTCTGCTAGTCTGGAAGTCATAGTTCCAAAGTAAGGACTACATCAACAGGAGACACATGAATGATTTCATTGAATAGGACGTTAGGGTTGCCAACCGGCCATTTTGGGCTCCTCTTGCTTCTGAATTAACAAGCAAAGAAGGGAGTTATAATACTGGCGGGAGTGATTCATTCTGATTACCAAAGGGAAATTGGGTTGTCACTACAAAATGGAGATGAGAAAGAGTATGTCTGGAGTACATGAGATCTGTTAAGGAATCTCTTAGTATTGCCATGCCCTATGATTGAAGTCAATGGAAAAATACAACAGCCCAATTTATGCAAAGCTACTAATGACCCAGACTTTTCATGAATGAAAGTCTGGGTCACCCTGCTAGGCAAAGAACCATATAATGCACCCAGATGACCAGCTGAGGTGCTTGCTGTGGGTAACAAAAGTTTGGAGTGGGTGATGGAAGAAGGTAGTTATAAACACCAGCTACAATCAATTGGCTAGTTGTAGAAATTAGGACTGTAAATGTTGTGAGTATTTCTCCCCTATTTTGTTATGAATCTATATATGTTTTCTTCCCTCTCTTATCTCCTTGTCATATAACATAGGATTTATTTATAATAGCTAACTTTATATCAGTATTTAAATTATTGTTTAAGCTATCATGGAGAAGAGTGAACTGAAGCATCCAAGGACTTTGCATCTTCTTCTGAGGGAAGGGTTAGCTCATTTTAAGTTGAACACAGTATAGGCTAAAGCATGACTTTCTCACTGCCTGTATTTGGCGATTAAGTATAGTGTAAGAAGATGGGTATGGATCCCAAGTTGACAGGAGGTGGATTGTAATGCTTAGTTCTTTGTGTCAACTTGGGTAGGCTGTTGTACTCAGTCATTTGATCAAACAGTAAACTAGTGTTGCTGTTTTTAACATCCACAATCAGTTAATTTTAAGTAAAGGAGATCTTCTTCCATAATGTGAGTCTCATCCAATCAATCGAAAGGAAGAAGGCCCAAGTTGGGTGAAGTGGTAATTTTAACTTTCAAACAAGTTCAAGTTTTTATTATTTTACTATTCTGTTCATGTGTACTATGAAAAGGAGACATTATTTCAATTATACTCTAAGTAGACACCACTGTTTATTTTCTTAATAATATCTTTTTAATAGATTTTAAAAAAAAGGTCCTAGGATATTATCCTTGTTACACATTTGTATCCCTAAAATAAGGGATGTGGTACTATTTAATGGTATTTGCCCTCCCATTTTTGAAAAGATAGGACCTAAGTCTTGTCCAGAATGGATCTCTCTATTACCACCACCTCCACTACACTGCTTACTCTAGGCTTTTCCAACTTGTCTCACTGAGCCTTGGTATTGAATGGTGTTGCCCTCATTCTTTCAAGAGGTTTAGCTTTCTCTTATCCCATGCTTCCCTCTGCATTTATACTTCCTGCCATTCAGACTATACAAACTATACATGCAACGCTGACTTTCAGTAGGAATGACGATCGGTCTCACGAGGAGTGGGCAGCTATTGCTGTAAGAAGGCACAGGAAGGAGTTGGCCCCGTCTCCAGTTTCCTGCTGTGCCCTCCATCTCTCAGAGCCCCCAGGTCGGGCTCCGGAAGGAAATGCTTGCTAGTGGAATTCAGTCCCAGGTGAGACTAGCATGGTTCTATCTTCTCATACGCTGGAACCTACCAAACTGGTCTAACTTCTCCATTATGAAGAATGAGTTCTTTCTCTAGTGATAGAACTCAATCTCTTCCTTGAAAATGTTTTGCCAAAAAATGAGCAAAGTTAAAGTACATATGATTTGTGGAAACAACCGAAATGCCCATCAGTAGACGACTGGATTAAGAAACTGTGGTACATTTATACAATGGAGTATTACGCAGCCATAAAGAAGAATGAAATCTTACCATTTGCAACAATATGGATGGACCTAGAGAACATTATGTTAAGTGAAATAAGTCAGACAGAGAAAGACAAATACCATATGATCTCACTTATATGTGAAATCTAAAGAAAAGAATAAATGAATGAACAAATCAGAAACAGTCTCAGAGACATAGAGGAAAAACTGAAGGTTGCTAGATAGGAGGGGGGTGGGGATAAAGGGGAAGGTGAGGGGATTAGAAAGCACAGTGAGTAACCACAAGATGGCCACGGGGATACAAGAGTCAATTTGAGGAATGTAATCAATAAGGTTGTAAAGATTTTGTAGGGTATCTGATGGACACTTGTCTCATTAGGGAGACCACCTCAGGGATGATGTAGATGCCTGATCACTGCACCGTACACCTGAAGCTGAAGCTGAACAATAATGAATGTCAACTACAACTATGTATATATATATATATATATATATATATATATATATATATATATATATATATACTTACAGGAAGCAGAGTACAGCATTAGGAATAGAGACAGTGGAAATGTAATGGCTGTGTGTGATATCAGAGGGGTAGTGCATGGGGGTAAGGGGATTATCACTGTGTGAGGGATATAAATCATAAATGTATAACTATTACATTTTTTTGTGTACCTGAAACTAATAAAAAAATGTTTAAAAAAAAGAAAGACAGAGATTCGAAAAAAAATTACTGGTATAAATCCAACACAGTACAGACACTTTGGAAAACAGTTTGACAGTTTCTTATAAAGTTAAATATACTTTACCATATGATCCAGCAATTCCATTCTCAGGTATTTATCCAAGAAAAATAAAAACCTATGTTCTCACACACACACACACACACACACACACACACACACACAAGTACATATGATCTGAATTGCTGTTGCTACAATGGCGCTTCTCTGTCTGATAAGAGATTCTGTTCTTTCAAAAATTCGGAGGGGCCTTAAAGATAAACCCCTTTCTTTCATCCTTTATTTGATTATTCTGCATCAACCTCTGTAGATCCTTTTACCCTTAGGATCCAAGATCTCAAGATGATTTGCGTTCTGGAGCTGGTGATTAGTTTCTATAATAGAGTTTCTATAATGCCCTCAGATTCTAAAGAATCCAATATAAGCAGGGCTAATGTTCAACTGAAAAGCAGGAGTAGGGCTGCATCAATTGTTGTTGACTGAAATCTGTCTCACTGGTTAGTGGCTGGACCATACAGGTTGTGAAATATTTTGAATATCACTCCTCTCCTGCATGTGGGTCCTCATATGTAGAGGGTTGCAAAACATATACAACTTAATCATGTTGAAAGCTTCAGGGAATCACACCTTCAATAACTGTAGTTCTGTTATTTTGTACAACTCTGAAAACATCATAGACATCCAACAAATACAGCTAGGTACAGTGTGTATTCATGAAGTCCCATCACTAATTTCCTAGATCTGATTATACATGGTGAGTACTATTATTGGCATTATAAGCGTTAGAGGAGCTGCTCCCAGTGCTTCTAAAGGCAGACAGAACACAGCATAGTTAGTTGCACTCTGTAAGTAGAGTACCCAGAATCAATCCACGAACTCTCTTGGGAGGGCTCCTTGCCAACCCAAGGTCACTCAAGGCGAAGTTCTTATGAACATTAGTGATCTGTATCTTCATAGAATGTCATCTTAGCATCCAACTTGGACAGAATATTTGAACATCACCTGGCAATTACAACATTGTCATTTGAATTTATATCTCAAGTGTGCTTCACAAAGGGATCTGTTCCGTTATCACAGTATTTTTTTATTATTGGATTCCCTTTCTAGTTTTTTAGAAAAAAAGCAGAAAAAGAAAATGGATAAAATGTGACAAAGGTGGGTAATTATCTTTACAATTCTCACCAATATAGTCCTCTCAAATTATTTTTATTGTTTTTCCTTTGGCCATCTGAGAAACAAATCTCTTTGGAAATTTGAACTTATTGAAAATCTTTAAACTTCAGCCAACGCTTTCTAAACAGCAAGGGCATCATTATGGTTTTCCTCAAGCACAAAAAGAGGTGCTCAACTTTAATTATACCAAGCTTTTATTGAATTGGCTGACTTTCTATTTTAAACCTGATTAACACTGGAGAACTTACAATCATCATTATTCAGGCTTGGAGAGGTGGAGGAGACCCAAAGAGGTCAGCTACCAAGGGTGGCCATCATTAGAGGAGGGAAGAACTCCAAAGTGACAGAGACATGCATTCAGATAAGAAAGCCAGTTGCTCTTGGTAGCTATTAAGAATGCTGAGGGTGCTTATTGAGCATGTGAAATCTAAGTAGATGTAAAAAATCAGAAAGTAAGAGTTTACTAAAATAACTTCTTTCAGAGGTACACTACAATTATATAATAAGAATGATATCAATAGCATCCATTTATCAAGTGCATACTACAGGGCTTCTCCAAGGGTCCCTAACAAGTGTAGACTGTGGAACTCACCTAGAACCCACTACCCTCAGTGTTTCTGATTTGAAAGTCTGTGTTCTCCTATTTTATTTCCAATTTTACTTTCCTTAGAATGCCTGGTTTCTAAGGAAGTATGTCAGTGATATTCAGATACTTATATTACTGAATCAGCGGCAAAGACTCTTTCCCTACTATGATTTATTACAAGGGCCACAGGAAACAAGTGTGTGTAAGAGGATAGTTGAAAAAACAAACAAACAACTTGCTGACAACCACATCTCACTATTATTTCCCTTTGTAACTCAAGAATCTCGGCCTTACCCAGCAGTGACCATGGAATATGGTCACATATTTACACCAAAATTTATACTCTTACACTTGCCAAGTTACTAAGAAGTCCAGACTTTTCCTATGTTCCTCCTTTCCAAATATTCTCTCCAACTCCCAGGGGTTGCTTATGCCTGTTAATGAAATCAGTTCTGCTTGTCTGCTGCTGCTGCTGGAAGAGTGAGAACTCGTAAGTGTTATTAAGATCAGACTTTCACTGTCCTTTGACATTGAGAAGGCCTGGTCTGTTTATCTTGGCTGTCTCAGCTGTGTGGCCTTCTGAGGTTACTAAGCCTGCTGCAGCTAAGTCCTGGCAGCCCTACAACGGTGGTCCCTGATTAAGCATCACTGCCTGCCGATGGGTCTACCTGGGTATAATTATTTAATTTGGAAAATAAATTGGGAAGATATATAAGGATGTTTACAGTAACTATGTCAGTCATCTTCCCTCTTGACATACTTCCATACTAATATTTACAAAAGTACTTATTAGCACAGAGGCAAATGCTCTAAGGGTCTTTATTTTATAGCCTTGGTGGCTTTGTTCCAGTCATAGCACAGCTTTTCTAAATAAAAAAGAAATTATACTATTCTCTGGAAAGACATGTAATGTTAGAACTACAAGTAATTTTAGACAGAATGGGCACAAACTCCTAATTTTATAGCTGAAAAAACAGTTACCCATTATGTCATAGCAGTGGTCCACCTCCTGAGTCCAGACATTAGGACACCAGTCCAGAAAGCATCTTCCAGCCAATGCTTTTTTTTTTTACGAATTCATTTTTTTATTTTAATTGGTATACAAACTTATATTGGTTATATTAGTTTCAGGTGTCCAATATGTAGTGATTTCACATTTTTATACCTTACAATGTGATCACCCAACAATTCTAGTAATCATCTGTCACCGTATACACTTCTCACAATATTATTGACTATATTCCCCTTCCCCTTTTCACCCACCCTCTCACTCCCTTCTGGTTAACATTCCTTTGGTCTCTGTTTCTATGAGTCTGTTTTTCTTTTGTTTTGTTTTCGGATTCCACATATAAGTGAAACAGTATTTATCTTTCTCTGCCTGACTTCTTTCACCAAGGATAATACCCTCTAGAGCCATCCATGTTGTTGCAAATGGCAAGATTTTATTCTTTTTTATTGCGGTGTAATATTCCATTGTATATGTACTATCATATCTTTTTTACCCATTCATCTATTGATAAGTACCTCAGTTGCCTCCATATCTTGGCTATTGTAAATAATGATGCAATGAATATGGCAGTGCACATATCTTTTCCAAATAGTGTTTTCATTTTTCTTGGATAAATACTCAGAAATGGAATTGCTGGATCACATGGTATATCCATTTTTAGTTTTTTCGAGGAATCTTTAAAAATAAACTCAAAATGGGTTGAAGACTTGAATATAAGGCCTAAAACCACAAAACTCCTAGAAGAAAACATAGGAAGTAAACAACCTGACATCAGTCTGTGTGATGTCTTTTTGGATATGTTCCCTCAAGCAAGGGAAACAAAAGAAAAAATAAACAAATGGGACTGCATCAAACTAAAAAACATCCACACAGCAAAGGAAACCTTAAACAAAATAAAAAGACAACCTACTGAATGGGAGAGTATATTTGCAAATGATGTATCCAATAAGGGGTTGGTATCCAAAATATATAAGGACACGGGGACTGGAGAAGTGGGATTACGCAAGTGGGCAGTTATCTAGGTTACCCAGGGGTTTCTGAAAAAGGACATTTATGGATGGGGGGCAGCCTGGGTCCTTATCTGGTTGGTTTACTAGTAGTTGTTTCATACAGCTGGCAATATGTTTATCAGAGATGGATATCTTTTGAAATCAATGCCTCAGCAATCAGAAACATAATAATGTCATGGTCTTACGCTACAGCTAGTGATGTTGACTACCTTCTTATGTGCTTATTGGAGATACACACACACACACACACACACACACACACACACACGCAGAAGTGTCTATTTAAGTCCTTTGCTCATTTTTCAATTGAGTTGTTTGTTTTGTTGTCGTTGTCAAATAATTTGTATTCATAACAACTTCCCAGGTGATGATGATCTGAGAATCACACTTTGAGAACCACTGCTGCTGTTTATAGATGTCAAGTGATTGAATGCCAGCCTTGTTGTGATACAAAAGTTGGATAAAATTTTCTTGGTGTATGGTTTTAATGACTTCTTAGGCATCAGGCTTTTGATAATTCATCTTCTGTGGCTTTTCTGGGATTTTGACATATTACCTTGTTCCCAATGCAGCAACAGTGGAAGTCAAGGCAGTCCTGAAACGGAAAAATCCCAGCATGATGTCACCCAACTCCTTCAAATGCCCAGAGATTTTTATCTGGATGTGTTATAATACCCTGGGAATGTGCAGCCTACTGAGCTGGACCTGAAATGATGTTATTACTCACCTGAAGATTTAGGAAACTCTTGTTTATATATATTATCATGGAGCCTCAGAATTGCTGACCAGTAGGAATCATTTTATACATATGGCTTTTATTTTTAAGAATATTTATCTTAAAGAACTCTTGCATAACAGACTGAGTTAGATGAATTATCATTGGCCATATGAATATGTAATTACCATGATTTATTTGCCAAGTGCTGAAATATGTAAATTTCCCACACTTTTATTGAATTTGAGAAGTTAATTAGTATGACTATTAAGCAAAATCCAGAGATCATTATACATGAAATATTTCATTATAATTCTAATAAACTGATTTCAAAATGTATTAGGCTTGAAATTTCATTCAATAGTTCCCAAACATTTTCCCCTTCAGTTAATGGATCTTTGTATTTATCCTCACTGAAAATATTCTTGATCTATTTAAAAGGGTTATGACAGTTCTTGCTGAATATACATAATTAAGTTTGTTTTCTATGAAAACCTGTGGAAATGTCTTTGGAATTAACAGAAAAGTAGAATTTGTCTTGTTACTTAGGATTTATATAGCACTTCATACTCCTATGTAATCACTAGTTTTTCTTGAGCTATTTTATGCTATTCATTATAATGTCCTTTGGGTATGATTTGTGATTTACCTGTGTTATGCCTTTTGATATATTTCAAGGGAAGAATGGAATAAAATGGGGCTCTTGTAATACCCTGTGTTAGAGTTTCCCAAAGCTCACCCCCGGGTTTGACGATTCCCTAGGAAGGCTCACAGGACTATCTAGGTCATACTCATAATTAAGATTTATTACAGCAAAAGGATACAAAGCAAAATCAGCAAAGGGAAAAAGCATATGGAATAAAGTCTGGGGAAAACAAGATGCAAGCTTCCAAAGGTCCTCTCCCAATGGAGTTGAACAGAATATGCTTAATTTCCCCAAAAACAAGTTAGGACAATACTTGTGAAATGTTGTTTACCAGGGAAGCTCATTAGAGATTCAGTGCCCAAGGTTTTCACTGGGAGCTGATCACAGAGGGAACCTCTGCCTGGCATGTACCATATGTCCAGGTTCCCAGAAGGAAAGCAGGTGTTTAGCATTACATTCGTTAATTTTATGTGTCAACGTGACTGGGTCACAGGGCTCAGATATTCGGTCAAACAGTATTCTAGATTTTTCTGAGAGTACGTTTTGGATGAGATTTACATTTAAACTGCTGGGCTTTGAGGGAAACAGATTACTCTCCATAATTTGGTGGGCCTTGTCCAGTCAATTGAAGGCCTGAATAAAAACAAAAGACTCACTTCTGCTAAGCAAAAAGGAATTCTGCAAGCAGGTGACCTTTGGACTTAAAGTGCAATATTGGCTCTTTTTGAATCCCCAGCCTGCTGCCCCCCGCCCCCTGCAGATTTTGGATTTGCCAGATTCCATAATCATGTGAGCCAATTCCTTAAAATAAATATAAAAATATGTACACACACACACACACACACACACACACACACACACACACACACACACACACCCTGTTGGTTCTATTTTCTGGAGAATGCTAATATAAGTATTAACCATATTGTTTGTACAGTTTAGGCACAGTGAGCCACTCTGATAAGTTAATGGTGGGGATATTCCTGAAATCAAAATTCCCAGATGCCAGCCAAAGGCCAATCTTGCAACAGACTTTTCCAAGAATAGCAGTCAGGCTTGCTGTGTTAACTCTTTTCTGCATACCCCTATCTCATATACTTTATATAAAAAGAGACCCCCAAAAAAGAGAGGGTAGTTCTTGTCAGTCTGCTGGACACTTGTGCATATACATACGAGAATACATCTTGTTCAGAAACCAGGGGAAATTTCTTGTGTCCTCTGGGCTGGAGGAGCTTTCTTTTTATAGAAAAAACCATAAACAAGCTGCAGCATTCCCTATGCTTTTCTCACTTGTTACTGTTTAGCATTTCCAGGCTATCTTAATATCAGACGACATTACCCAAGTAAAGCGGTTAGTGTCAAACAATGTTGATCCAACTTTGTAGTCCTCAGATCTGTGCTGCTTGCAGTTTCTGTCCTGTGATTTTGCAACAGATAACATAACTTTTTCTTTTAACTTCACAGGAAATTTCATGCTTGAATGTGCCCTGAGATATGAAGCATGACAAGAACCAGCACCCAAGAACATGTCAAAATAAAAATGATTTGACAGCGGTTCCTCCAGGGGCTTGCCCCTCTCCTGCAGGCCATCAACAGCCTGAGATGGAGAGACGCCTGAGATGGAGAGATGGCAACTTTCCAGGCATAGCCAGTGTTTTCAGAATCTGCATTTTTTTACTCAACAGGTCCAAACAAAGGGCAGACGTGGGTGAGCACGGGGAAAATAACATGCTTTAATTCTTTGCCACCTAAGGCTTTCATTCTTTTCTCTTTATTTGGCAGTGTATTATCTCGACTCCCTGTGTCTTCTCTCCCCATTTTCAATTTATTTCATATATTGCTATACTAATTTTTCTGTAAGCATGAGTCTGGTCATTTTGTCTCACTCAATTGCAGTTAACTCTATGGTCTGCTGAATACATTCTCAAGTCCTTGGCACTGTATTGAGACAACGTCATAGTGTGGCCTGAATTCATCCTCCCAGCCACATTTCTAGCCACCTCTGTATCAAGGATGATTCAGTCATTCCCCTGGGACCCCTAAAGCTACAATTCCATACGATTTTAAAGTTCTATGGTTTTGTATGACTCGCTATCAGTAAGCTATGCATTGTCAAGGAAACTTTGTATTGCAATATAGAAACCCGTTAAGTGCACAAACCTTAAGTGTATAGCTTGATTAATTTTCAAAATGAACATACAGGTGTAACAGTCACCCAAAGATCTGCATTACCAGCATCTCCATAAGTCTTTCCACCCTCTCCCACTCATTTCCTGCCCACTGCCTTGTATCACCTATGATTAGTTTGTCTTGTTTTTGCAACTCTATATAAATGGAATACCGAATGTAATATTTTGTATCTAACTTCTTTTGCTCAACATTTTTGTAAGGTATATCGTGTCACTCTGTGTAACAATAGTTGGTTTATTCTCACTGCTGCATTGTGTTCCAATTTATCTGTTTTATTTTGATAGATATCAGGTTATTTTAAATTTTTTGGCTATTAGAAATATGCTGCTGTAAATATTCTTGTATAAGTGTTTGGTACCTGCACGTATGCATTAGCGTTGGGTATGTATCAAGGAATAAAATTGCTAGGTCATAGGATATGTATATATTCTTAGCTTTAGTAGATATTGCCACACAGTTTACTAAAGCGCTTTCGCCAATTTATATTCCCAGCAGCAATGAATGAGTTTTCTTCTACATCCTCACCAGCACTTGGGTCTTGTGGTCTTTTTTCATATTAACCGTTTTGGTGGATGTGTAGTGATATCTCATTGTGGTTTTACTTTGTGTTCCTTGGTGACTATTGATGTTGAGAAATTTTTCATGTTTCTTGGCCATTTTTTTTTTCTTTTGTGAAATGTTTATTTAAGTCCTTTGCTCATCTTTTTTCTATTGATTTTAGGAGTTATTTATATATTAGGAGTTATATATCATAGATATAGGAAATTTTATACACATACACACGTGTATCTTTATCTCATTATGTATCTTGTCATTTCACTCTCAATGTTATATTTTGATGGAGACAAGTTCTTAATTTTAATCAAATCCAATATGTTCTTTTTTTTCCTTTACGCTCAGTGCTTTTTGTGTCCTGTTGAGAAATTTGCTTGCTCCAACTTTATGAAGATATTCTCCCATCTAGAAGCATTATTGGCTTGCCTTTTACAATCTGAAATCTTCTAGACTTGATTTTTTACATGATGTGAGGCAGGAATCATACTATGGTTTTTCCATAAGGATATTCAATTGACCCAATTTATTGAAAAATCCATCATTTCCCCCATTGCACTGCGGTGTCACCTTTGTCATAAATCAAGTAGGTGTATTTGTTGTGAGTCTGTTTCTGGATTCTCTATTCAGTCCCATCATTCTATTTGTCTATCTTTGTGCCAATACCACCTATCTTAATTCCTATAGCTTTATAGTAAATCAATAGGTGTTTAGTAGTGTTAGTCCTCCAATATTGTTCTTCAAGATTGTCTTGGCTATTCCATACTATTTGCAATTTCGTATAATTTTTAGAATCAATTTGTCAATTTTCACAAAAATAAAAGTTCTGGGATTTAATTGGTATTTCATTGATTCTATGTACCTATTTGTGTGATAATTTACATTTTTATAATATCATATTTTCCAGTTAGTGCATATGGTTTATTCATTTATTTAGGATTGCTTTAATTTTTGTAAAAATGCTTTATAGTTTTCTGCGAAGACATCTTGGCTAATATATTGTTTAGATTTGAGCATCTATGCTTGTTAGAGACATCGTCCTGTAATTTTTCTTTCTTGCAACGTCATTTTTAGATTATGCTGGAATCATAAAATGAGTTGAGAAGTGTTTCTGTTTTTATATTCTTTAAGAGAGTTGATTATGACTGGTATTATTCCACTCTTAAATATATTTGGATGAATTTACTAGCAAAACCAGATAACCCTGGTGTTTTCTTTGTGAGAATGTTTTAAATCGCAGATTCAATTTTTTTTTTTAAATTAATTTCAGGTATACAAAGCAATGTAATAGTGAGACATTTACACCTCTCACAAAGTGATACCCCTCCCCTCAATGTACTACCCCTCTGACATCATACATAGTCAATTTCTTTACTACATATATATGTTTGAAATTTTAAACTTGTTTTTCTGTCAGTTTACTAAATTGTGTTTTTCTTTGACTGTGTACATTTTGTCTAACTTGTCATTTTTTAACATAATGTTGTTCATAATATCAGTTTTTTTACATCTGGTTAATCTGCACTTGTGTCCCTTTTTCTATTTCCAATATTACGATTTGTGTTTTAATCTCTCTCTCTTTTTTATCAGTTGTGCTAAATATATATATCACCTTTAAATGTCTTTTCAAAGAACCAGCTTTTGTTATTGATTATGTTTTATATTTTCTGTTTCATGAATCTCTTTTCTTCTACATTATTTGGGTTTAATTTACTGTGTTTTAAAAAAAAATGTTTGTGATGGATACTAGTAATATATGCATTTAAAACACTTCCTCTAGAGTGGTAATAGGTTGTATCATACCATTTACCCTTTTGCCCACTGTCTTTTGTGTGACCAAAAGCATGTGTTTTCAAGATCCCCTAACAAACTAAGGATATAGTTTGTTCATATGAAAATATTGATTTTTTTAGAGGGCAGCTGCTATGATGTGGAGCTGTGACCATAATTATAACTGTTACTGTAACAACTCAAACTGTCTCCCAAACATCTGGATGATAGACAGCATCATTCACACACCCAAGTTATTATATAGTAGGAAGTAACTTCGCACTAGAAAGAATTGAATAGTGGCCAGTGGCCCTGGACATGTCATTTTTTTTATCGGGAACCTGTAGGGATTGGACCCTGCCTTGCCTCTTCCTAGTTCCTGCTGGTTTGCCGGCAATCTCTGGTGTTCCTGGACCTGTAGATACATCACTCCAACCTTTGGTCCTCACACGGCCATTTTCTCTCTTCACATATTTGTCTCTGTATTCAAATTTTCCTGTTTTTGTAAGGATACTGTTACACTGGATTAGGGCCTATCCTAATGACCCCATTTTAACCTGGTTATCTCTGCAAAGACCCTATTTCCAAATCAGATCACCGTCTGAGGTACTGGGGGTTAGGACTCCAACATATCTTTTTGTGAGTGACACAATTCAACCCACAACAATCTCAGTGCTCGTAGGGAAGGCTCCACAGAGGGACAAATGGAAAGCCAGACAATGGAGAGGGGAAGGAAAAACAATCCCATAGTCAGGCAGCTGAAACAGTCTCCTTGACTATGGAGACATAGTGTTCCAATAACTGAAGTGCTGCTGCACAGCTTCACCAGCCTTCATGGGCAGTACTCTTCCCAGCCTGTGGTCATATCTGTTCTAGTCCTTGGAGTGAACACCTAACCACATGTAACTCCCATATGAACAAAGAAATTGGTCCAGGGGCTCAGGTATATCACTAATAGGAAACCAAGCTCGGTATGGTGAGGCCAAATTACATAAACTGCTTTCAAACCTATGCATGTTAAACTAAATCCATATTTTCAAGGTGGCAGTAACCAAGGAGGAAAGCTGTTTTTTTAGAAAATGATCAGAAGCTAATGCATGTACTTTTAGAATACATCAAAGCTTCTCTCTGGCACCTCTGAACTTTCAGGAATTTAGTGCCTACTCTGCTCCTGGGATCCTCTGTGGTTGCCTGCAATGTTTCTTTGTAAATTGTACTTTAGTAATATCACCCTCCAGGCAGCATCAATAGATTTTTAAGACCAGAAAGCAGAGGGGCAAGTGAACTACTAAAAATAGCTACATTCCTGGGTCAATTAAATCCAACTTGACATCCTTAGTGCATCTGTAATGTGATAATAATGATTACCTCATCATGATGTTGTGAGAAATAAGTTAATGATTGTAAAGCACTCTGAAAATAGAAAGGACCCAGTAAAAGCTTGTAATTATTAATGGTAGTCATTTGCAAGTGACCTAGAAATTACTGTTAAGTTATAGCATACATCTTATCATCCATCCTTTTCTTTTTTTTTTTTTTTTTTTTTTTTATTAAATTTATTGAGGTGACAGTTGTTAGTAAAATTACATAGATTTCAGGTGTACAATTCTGTATTACATCATCTATAAATCCCGTTGTGTGTTCATCACCCAGAGTCAGTTCTCCTTCCATCACCATATATTCGATCCCCCTTACCCACATCTCCCACCCCCACCCCCACCCCCACCCCCTTACCCTCTGGCAACCACCAAACCATTGTCTGTGTCTATGAGTTTCTGTTTCTCATTTGTTTGTCTTGTTCTTTTGTTGTTTTGGTTTATATACCACATATCAGTGAAATCACATGGTTCTCTGCTTTTTCTGTCTGACTTATTTCGCTCAGCATTACACTCTCAAGATCCATCCATGTTGTCACAAATGTTCCTATATCATCTTTTCTTACTGCCGAATAGTATTCCATTGTGTATATATACCACAACTTCTTCATCCATTCATCTATCGAAGGACATTTTGGTTGTTTCCATGTCTTGGCCACTGTAAACAAAGCTGCAATGAACATTGGAGCACACGTGTCTTTATCTCTAAATGTTTTCAGATTTTTTGGGTAGATACCCAGGAGAGGGATTGCTGGGTCATATGGCAATTCTATTCGTAATTTTTTGAGGAACCTCCACACCGCCTTCCATAACGGCTGCACCAGTCTGCATTCCCACCAACAGTGTATGAGGGTTCCTTTTTCTCCACAGCCTCTCCAACATTTGTTACTATTTGTCTTGTTGATGATGGCCATTCTGACTGGGGTGAGGTGATATCTCATTGTGGTTTTGATTTGCATTTCTCTGATGATTAGTGATGTTGAGCATTTTTTCATATGTCTATTTGCCATTTGTATGTCCTCTTTGGAGAAATGTCTCTTCAAGTCCTCTGCCCATTTTTCAATTGGGTTGTTTGTTTTTTTGTTGTTCAGTTGCATGAGTTCCTTGTATATTCTGGATACTAGCCCCTTATCGGAGGCACTGTTTGCAAAAATCTTCTCCCATTCAGTTGGTGGCCTCTTTATTTTGTCAATGGTTTCTTTTGCTGTGCAGAAGCTTTTAAGTTTCATATAGTCCCATTTGTTTATTTTAGCTTTTACTTCCATTGCCTTTGAGTCAAATTCATAAAATGCTCTTTGAACCCAAGGTCCATAAGTTTAGTACCTATGTTTTCTTCTATGCAGTTTATTGTGTCAGGTCTTATGCTTAAGTCTTTGATCCATTTTGAATTAATTTTGGTACATGGTGACAAATAGCAGTCCAGTTTCATTCTTTTGCACGTGGCTATCCAATTCTCCCAGCTCCATTTATTGAAGAGGCTGTCTTTGCTCCATTGTATGTTTTAGCTTCTTTGTCAAAAATTATCTGTCCATATTTATGTGGTTTTATTTCTGGGTTCTCAATTCTATTCCATTGGTCTATATGTCTGTTTTTCTGCCAATACCATGCTGTTTTGATTATTGTGGCCCTGTAGTACAGGCCAAAGTCAGGAAGTGTGATACCTCCATTATAGTTCTTTTTTCTTAAGATTGCTTTGGCTATTCGGGGTCTTTTGTGGTTCCAAACAAATCTGATGATTTTTGTTCTATTTCTTTAAAATATGCCATTGGGATTTTGATGGGGATTGCATTGAATCTGTATATTGCTTTGGGTAATATGGCCATTTTAACTATGTTGATTCTTCCAATCCATGAGCACGGAATGTCTTTCCATTTCTTTGTGTCTTCTTCAATTTCTTTCAGAAAAGTCTTATAGTTTTCAGCATATAGGTCTTTCACATCCTTGGTTAAGTTTATTCCTAGGTATTTTATTCTTTTTGATGCAATTGTAAAAGGAATTGTTTTTGTATTTCTTTTCTGAGATTTCATTGTTGGTATATAGGAAGGCAATGGACTTTTGTGCGTTGATTTTGTAGCCAGCAACTTTACTGTATTCGTTGATTGTTTCTAATAGCTTTTTGGTGGAGTCTTTAGGGTTTTCTATATATAGCATCATGTCATCTGCAAAGAGTGATAATTTAACTTCTTCATTCCCAATTTGGATGCCTTTGATTTCTTTCTCTTGCCTGATTGCTCTGGCAAGGACTTCCAACACGATGTTGAAAAGCAGAGGTGATAGGGGACATCCCTGTCGTGTTCCTGAACGTAGAGCAAAGGGCTTCAGTCTTTCTCCATTAATTATGAGATTAGCAGAGGGCTTGTCATATATGGCTTTTATTATGTTAAGGTATTTTCCTTCTATACCTATTTTATTAAGTGTTTTAATCATAAATGGATGTTGTATCTTGTCAAATGCTTTTTCTGCATCAATTGATATAATCATATGATTTTTGTCCTTTATTTTGTTTATATGATGTATCACATTGATGGATTTGCGTATGTTGAACCATCCTTGTGCCCCGGGGATGAACCCCACTTGGTCGTGATGAATAATCTTTTTAATGCATTGTTGTATTCGATTTGCTAGAATTTTATTTAGGATTTTTGCATCGGTATTCATCAGAGATATTGGTCTGTAGTTTTCTTTTTTTGTGCTGTCTTTACCAGGTTTTGGTATCAGGGTAATGTTGGCCTCATAAAATGTGTTGGGGAGTACTGTTTCTTCTTCAATTTTTTGGAAGAGTTTGTGCAGAATTGGTATTAGATCCTCTTTGAAGGTTTGGTAGAATTCACTAGTGAAGCCATCTGGTCCCGGACTTTTGCTTTTGGGAAGGTTTTGGATGACTGATTCAATTTCACATTGGTGATCGGTCTGTTTAGATTTTCCAGTTCTTCATGGTTCAGCCTTGGAAGGCTATATGTTTCTAAGAACTTATCCATTTCTTCTAGGTTGTTGAATTTGGTGGCATATAGTCCTTCATAGTATTCTTGGATGATCCTTTGTATTTCTGTGGTGTCCGTGATAACTTCCCCTTTTACGTTTCTGATTTTGTTAATCAGTGTCTTCTCTCTTTTTATCTTAGTAAGTCTAGCCAAGGGTTTGTCAATTTTGTTAATCTTCTCAAAGAACCAGCTCTTTGTCACATTAATTTTTTCTATTGTCTTTCTGTTCTCTATTTCATTTATTTCTGCTCTAATTTTTGTTATTTCCTTTCTTCTGCTGACCTTGGGTTTTACCTGTTCTTCTTTTTCTAGTTCTTTAAGGTGTAACATGAGGTTATTTATTTGGGAATTTTCCTGTTTCTTGAGATAGGCCTGTAATGAGATAAATTTGCGCCTTAAAACTGCTTTCGCTGCATCCCAAAAATTTCGGTAGGATGTATTTTCATTGTCATTTGTTTCTATGTATGTTTTGATCTCTCCTCTAATTTCTTCTTTGACCCAGTCCTTCTTTAAAAGTATGTTGTTTAGTCTTCACATATTTGTGGTTTTTCCGCTTTCTTTTTACAGTTGATATCCAATTTCAAAGCCTTGTGATCAGAGAATATGCATGGTATGATTTCAATCTTTTAAATTTGTTGAGACTGATTTTATGTCCCAATATATGGTCTATCCTTGAGAATGTTCCATGTACACTAGAAAAGAATGTGTAGTCTGATGTTTTAGGATGAAGTGCTCTATAAATGTCAATTATGTCCATTTCATCTAATGTGTCATTTAGGGCTACTATGTCGTTATTTATTTTCTGTTTGGATGATCTATCCATAGCTGTCAATGATGTATTTAAGTCCCCTAGTATAATTGTGTTTTGGTCAATTTCTCCCTTTAGTTCTGTTAGTAGTTGCTTGGTGTATTTCGGTGCTCCCTGATTGGGGGCATAAATATTGATGACTGTTATGTCTTCTTGTTTTACAGTCCCCTTCACCATTATGAAATGTCCATCTTTGTCTCTTGTTATCTTTTTCACCTTGAAGTCTGTTTCATCTGATATCATTATGGCTACACCTGATTTTCTCTGGGCACCATTTGCTTGGAGTGTCAATTTCCACCCTTTCACTTTGAGTCTATGCTTGTCCTTGTAGCTGAGATGTGTCTCTTGGAGACAGCATATGGTTGGGTTTAGTTTTTTGATCCAATCTGCTACTCTGTGCCTTTTTATTGGTGAGTTCAGTCCATTTACATTTAGGGTGATTATTGATATGTGAGAATTTCCTGTCATTCTATCTTTAGTTTTCTGGTAAGGCTGTGTCTCCATTGTTTCTTTGCCTTGTTGTTGTTGTCTATTATTTCTGTGTGGTGGTATTCTATGATGTTTCCCTCTGTTTCTTCTTTTATTTCAGTATATATTTCAGTTCTGGATTTTTTTTGAGTGGTTACCCTTAAGTTTATGTAAAAGTAAGTTTGATATTTAGAGTATTCCATTTTCTTCAGCACGCTTACTTTCTCCATTCCCATATTCGGTTCAGGCCTTTATTCTCCCCTTTTTGAGTTTTGGTTGCCACAAATTGTCCCTGTTGATGGTGGTCGAATAGCCTCCTTTAGTATTTCTTGTAGTGCAGGTCGTGTATTAGAAAATTCCCTCAGCTTCTGTATGTCTGGAAAGGTCTTTATTCCTCCTTCATATCTAAAGGATATCTTTGCTGGATATATTATTCTTGGCTCATGATTTCTCTCTTTCAATAGTTTGAATATTTGGTTCCACTCCCTCCTGGCTTGTAGAGTTTCTGCTGAAAAATCTGATGATAATCTAATGGGCTTTCCTTTGTAAGTTACCGTCTTCTTTTCCCTGGCTGCCTTGAGGATTCTTTCTTTGTCGTTGATTTTAGACAGCTTCAGTACAATGTGCCTTGGAGAAGGCCTGTTGGGATTGAGGTAACTAGGTGTTCTATTTGCTTCTTGGATTCGAGGGTCCAGTTCTGTCCACAAATTTGGGAAGTTCTCATCGACGATTTGTTTGAATATATTCTCTGTTCCCTTCTCTCTTTCTTCTCCTTCTGGTATGCCCATTATTCTTATATTGCTCTTTCTGATGGAGTCAGAAAGTTCTTGTAGAGTTCTTTCATTTCTTTTAAGTCTCAAGTCTCTTTCTTCTTCTATCTGTGTCATTTCCAGGTTTCTATCTTCGATGTCACTGATTCTTTCCTCCATCTGGTCAACTCTACTACCTAAGCTGGTTATTTCATTCTTAATTTCTTCTATTGAGTTCTTAATCTCCAGAAATTCTATTTGGTTCTTTTTTAAAATTTCAATCTCTTTCGTAAAATGCTCATACTGTTCTTTAATTGAGTTTCTGAGTTCATTTAACTGCCTATCTGTGTTTTCTTGTATCTCGTTGAGTTTATTCAGAACTGCAGCCTTGAATTCTCTGTCATTTAAGTCACATATTTCTGTATATTTAAGTGCCTTTTCTGGAGATTTTTCACTTTCTTTCTGAGCTATCTTGTTGCCTTGGTTACTCATGGCGATTACTGGTTTACTATTTCTCTTCCTAGACATCTACAGGAGTGACTTCTGCAACAAGTTGATAGGAAGAGGTCTTTCTTTGTTCAGCAGTTCTGTTTACTCCTGCAGGGAACCGCCCAGATAGGTGGGGCCAGGGGCGGGGTGAGCTGTGAGAGGTGGCCCAGAGCAATGGCAGCGACCACCACCACAGCCTGTCCTGCTTCCACAGCTCTCTTCCCTTTGCCGGAACTAGTTGGGCTGTGGATTTGTGTTTGTGGGCCACAGTTCTCAAATATAGCAAATTTTCTGTTGTTTTGATCTGACACTGCTACTGTTTCGCTTCTAGCACCGGGCAGGTGGGGGCGGGGCGAGCTCTGAGAGGGGAGGGAGGGGGCGGCTAGTCTCAGTGCCTAAGGCTCCGTTCTCTGCTCGGCAGTGCGGGCTTAAACCACCGTTTTCAGCCTTTTTCCCTCAGTCTTTTCTCCGAGGTCTCTGCCGTGAGCGTTGGGTTCAGCCGTGTTATATGCTGTCCCCTCAGCCCTGTGGAGCCCTGGCGGAGCCCTAGCAGTCCGATCTCCCGCAGCTGCGGTAGTTCCGGGAAGCAGCGAGCTCGGCGCACTGAGCTGGGTCTGAGTCCTGTGCCCGCGGAGCTGCGTCTCCGCCCGCTTCTCACTTTCCTCCTCCCCCCGCTCGCGCGCGCGAATCTCCCACCTGTAGGTGATTTCAGTCGGTAGTGGGCCTCTTCGTCTTGCCTGTCTGCTGTGCAGGGAGTCCTTTGTGGAGTTTTTGTTGTTCGATTCTTTGTAAATTCCAGGGGAGCTTTACAGAGGCTCACCTCACTCCGCCATTTTTCCGGAACTCTCCTCCATCCTTTTCTTTTTGTGTGATTTTTGGACTCCCAGCCCCAAGCTCTATGTTGAGAGAGATTATATGTTGCTACATTGCAGTCCTAAAGAGCCTTCTCAGAAGAAACTTAGAAGCGGCACTGTCTCTGTGTCTCTTGCCTGTAGTTTTTTTATTCCCTGTAGTTAAAATCGGAGATAAATTCTCCAGAGACATTTATCCATCCATCCATCCATCCATCCATCCACCACCCACCTACCCACCTATCTATTCAACTGTTGTTTATTGAGCATTACAGGTACAGACCTGGGTTTGGGGGATGAAAAGATGAAAAAAAATAGAAATGGTACCTATTCTCTTGGAGTTTATGATTTATAGAGATAAAAATAAAATAATCTGACAATTGTAAAAAAATATGCAAAGTATACTAAGGTGGGAATAGCAGAGAATACTACGAAGGGGCAAATAACACCACCCTGGGAGCAGGAGTATACAGCCAGGGACTGGAGTGATTGGGTATTATTGAGCTGGAACTTCATGCCTCTCCTTTCAGAGTCACCCTGCTCCCGTCTATCACACTTGCCTAAAAGAACTGTGATTTTGGATAAACTACCCTTCTGCCTTATTTCTCCTGATAATGAACAGTTCTTATGCTCTAATGCTCTTTGTCCTAAGTTGCCCTTTGAATGTTTATCTATCACATCTTCACAACTTAAAAAAATGAACAGGAGAGCAGATCTTTTACCAAACCAAGAAGCACTTGGCTATTCAGAGGGAAGAATGAGTAAACTGGTAACCAGCCACCAGAAAGATGTGCAATAATCTGTTAGATTTCCATGTCTGCTGGACCTCAAACATTCTCCGTGAAGAGTACAGAACCCCTTGTGCAGGTTCAGCTTTATCCTGGGACTAACACTGGCCCCAGTTAGAAGCATATCCTAGTCAGGGCATTGGGTTATTAGTCCTGCTCTCTTCAATGTCTCCATATCCTGGTACCCTGGTCTCCTTCCTGAGTCTTAGTGATTGACGTCCTAATTAATTTTTCAGTTCCTCAGAGGCAGTATGTATCCTTTGTTCTCTCCAGTTTCCCATGACTGGCTTTTCCATCTTGTCCCCCAGCCCTTCTTTGTGACTGAAGAGTCCTTCAACAACATCTCCTAGAGGCTAAGTCCCCAGTGGTAACCCTTTTCTGATGGTTGCTGGTCCACAGCTGGGAGTTCGGCTATGGCTTCTTCTGTGCTTTCCTGACACACAACCCTGGCCCCCAGACTTGTTTTGAATAACTTGTTTGAAATGACTTGTTAATGGTACTTGAATCTTGTCTATTCACTCCTTTCTTCCCTTCCTGCCTTCCACAAGTATTTCTTGAGTCCCTCCTCTGATGTTGGCACTGTGCTTGACCCCGGGGACACTGGGGTTTAAACTAAGTTTCAGACTTCCCTATACATTTTTCTCTAGAATCACCAAACACTGGCCAGAACCCAGGGAGGACCCACACAACTTCTCAGCCTACTAGGGGGATACAATTAAAAACAAGATCAGGTAAGGCCAGTGTTTGAAGCTGCCACTTCAAAAAGCGTCTGCTCCCTGAGCAGCTGACCATTGACTTGGACCAGCTTGGATGTCTCTGTTCTGATTTTGGACTCATTCAGCTTCTTCTCAGCTTCACTCAGCAATTATCTTTCTCCTATGAGTACAGTCTGACCCAAATGGCTATTCTTTCTGCTGAACACATCCTGTAATTCCTGTAATTGTTCCTCCACTCTATAATGGGCTTTGATTGTAACCGTGAATATTTCTTTTGGGTTTGGTGTTCCCAAGGCTCTAGAGGGGAGGACTTTACAGTTTCTTAGATTTAAACTGTCGGGGCAAAGTGTCAGACTTTAGTGAAGTTTGTGGATCTCAGCACCCATAGACTCAGATCTTACTGCCTGGACGCCTAACCTGCTTTACTGGCTGGACCCATCCTCCTGCTCTCACTAGAGCGTGGTTTTTGTAGAACAGGTAGGGTGCAGTGATTGCTTGCTTGCTTCAGAGTTGCATGAAGTCATGAAAAGGACATGCTCTGGGCTACTGGCTTGGAAATCTGGCTCTACCACTTACTAGCTGGGTGGTTTTAGGCAACTGACTTAGCATCTATAACCCTCAAATTCTACTCTATAATTAAGGGAGATAAAAATCTACTTCAGCAGAATGATGTGAATATTAAACAAGACAGTAAGTGTAAAGTACTAGCACAAAACCTGGCATACACTAGGTGTTCAAAAATGTTGGTTCTTTCATAATATTTAGAGCTGCTGCTTAAATCTATGGCATCAACTTGATCTCTCAAATCTCCAATATAGTTTGTATTTTATTCACTTCAGCTGGCACCTTGTTATTATCATCATTAAATATCTACATAAACTGATCAACAGTAAGGAAATTGAAACAATCGTCAAAAACCTTCCCAAAAGCAAAAGTCCGGGACCAGATGGCTTCACTAGTAAATTCTACCAAACCTTCAAAGAGGATTTAATACCTGTCCTACTCAAACTCTTCCAAAAAAATTGAAGAACAGGCAACACTTCCTAACTCATTTTATGAGGTCAGCATTACCCTGATACCAAAACCTGGTTAGGATAACACAAAAAAAGAAAGCTACAGATCAATATCTTTGATGAATATAGATGTAAAATTCCTAAACAAATTTCTAGCAAATATAACATTAAAAATATTTACGGCACACTCAAGTGGGGTTCATTCCAGGGGCACAAGAATGGTTCAACATATGCAAATTAACCAATGTGATACATCACATAAACAAAATAAAGGACCAAAATCATATGATCATATCAATAGATGGAGGAAAAGCATTTGATAAGACACAACATCCATTTATGATTAAAACAGTTAATAAAATGGGTATAGAAGGAAAGTACCTTAACATAATAAAGGCCATATATGGCAAACCTTCAGCAAATATCATCCTTAATGGTGAAAAACTACATGCTTTTCCTGAGAAATCAATCAAGAGAAAAAAAAAAGGTATTCAAATCAGGAATGAAGAAGTTAAATTGTCACTTTTTGCAGATGACATGATGCTATTTATAGAAAACCCCAACGACTCCACCAAAAATCTATTAGAAACAGTAAATAAATACAGTAAGATTGATGGATACAAAATCAGTGTAAAAAAATCCATTGCATTCCTATAAACTAATAACAAAATTTCAGAAAAAGAAATTTAAAAAAATTCCTTTTGCAATTACAAAAAAAAGGATAATGTATGTAGAAATAAATTTAACTAAGGATGTGAAGGACCTATACACTGAAAACTATAAGACATTCTTAAAAGAAATTGAAGAAGACACAATGATGAAAAGATATTCCATATTCATGGACTGGAAGAATCAACATAGTTAAAATGGCAATATTATCCAAAGCAATATACAGATTTAATGCAATCTCCACAAAAATCCCAATGGCATTTTTTGAAGAAATAGAACAAAAAACTCATCAGATTTGTATGAAATTACAAAAGACCCCGAATAGCCAAAGCAGTCCTAACTGAAAAGAACAAGTCTGGCGGTATCACACTCCCTGACTTCAATATGTACTAAAAAACAACAGTAATCAAAACAGCATGGTATTGGCAGAAAAACAGACATGCAGACCAATGGGATAGAATTGAAAACCCAGAAATGAACCCACATATATATGGGCAGATAATTTTCAACAAAGGAGCCCAAAACATACAATGGAGAAAAGAAAGTCTCTTCAATAAATAGTGCTGGGAAAACTGAAAAGCCACAGGCAAAACAAAGAAACTAGACTGCTATCTGTCACCATATACCAAAATTAACTCAAAATGGATCAAAGTCTTAAACATAAGACCTGGAACAATGAATTGCATAGAAGACAAATTACACTTATGGAACTTGGGTGCAAAGAGGATTTTATGAATTTCACCTCAAAGGCAATGGAAGGAAAAGCTGAAATAAATGAATGGGACTATATCAAACTAAAAAGCTTCTGCACAGCAAAAGAAAACATCAACAAAACAGAGCAACCAGCTGAATAGGAGAAGATATTTGCAAACAATGCCTCTGATAAGGAGCTCGTGTCCAAAATATATGAAGAACTCGTACAACTCAACAACAAAAAACCCAAACCATCCAATTAAAAACTGGGCAAAGGACCTGAACAGACACTTCTCCCAAAAGGACATACAAATGGCCAACAGACATATGAAAAAAATACTCATCTTCACTAGCTATTAGGGAAATGCAAATCAAAACCACAATGACAGACCACCTCACACCAGTTAGAATGGCTATCATCAAGACAAATAATACCAAGTGTTGGAGAGGCTGTGGAGAAAAACGAGCTCTCATACACTGTTGGCGGGAATGTAAATTTCCACTAGTATGGTATAGCCACTATAGAAAACAGTACGGAGGTTCTTCAAAAAATTAAGAACAGAATTACCATATGACCCAGCAATCCCTATTCTGGGTATTTACCCCAAAAATCTGAAAACATTTATCTGTAAAGATATATATACCCCGAAGTTCATTGCAGCATTATTCATGGTAGTCAAGATGTAGAAACAACTGAAGTGTCCTTCGATAGAAGATTGGATAAAGAAGATGTGATACATATATACAATGGAATGTTATTCAGCCATAAGAAAAAATGAAATACTACCATTTGCAACGACGTGGATGGATCTTGAGATTATCATGCTAAGTGAAATAACTCAGACAGAAAGTCAAAAGCCGTATGACTTCACTCATATGTAGTATATAAAACTGAAAGCAACAAAGGAACAAGACAAACAAATAAAGAAACAAACTCATAAACACAGACAACACTTTAGTGGTTACCAGAGGGTAAGCGGGGAGGGGAGGTGGTAGAAGAGGGAAAAGGGGATCAAATACATGGTGATGGAAGGAGAACTGACTCGGAGGAGAACTGACTCGGGGTGGTGAACACACAATACAATATACAGATGATGTATTATAGAAATGTACACTTAAAATCTATGTAATTGTACTAACCAATGTTATCCCAATAAATTTAACAATAAATAAATAAATAAATAAATAAATAAATTTCTGAACTAGACACGTGGAAAAAAGAGACAAGGGTTAAAATCAACCAAGATTATCAACCTCAAGGGAAGAGTGTGGTTTTATGTATTAATTCTTTAATTCATATCACTCAGAATAATGTCACCTAGTAGTGCTTTGTAAATATCTGTTAATCCCTAGCAAAGAATAGAATGCTCTGTCTCCTCACTTGCGTAATTTAGAAATCAACCTCTAAGTCTATGAATACGTCGGCTGTGTCCTTCCCAGCCTATTTTCTAAACTGCAGGATTTGGAGAGAATCATAATTTAAAAAAAAAAAAAAAAATGATTACTAAGGGAGGTTTGCAAGGCTACAGTTGAGTGCAATTATGAGGTTAGCTTCTAAGGCTGCTAACCTGGCATTCCTATTACCCCTAAGGACAAATTAATTTAAAGTGAGTGAAGAAGAGCTACAATTATTACCTTTGGTAGGGCCAAGGAGTGCTTGTTAGGAACAAACTGTGCAATCAAATGTTAACGATGGTTCTTCAGGCTGAGCATTCTTGAATACTTTAGGCACACAAATTGCTTTTGGTGGATGTAACTCTGTTTCTTGTGAAATTTGCTCCTCAGGGGAAGTGTAAAAGAAAAATGCAAGTCTTTCTTAGGCATGCTGTTCAGGGAAAAATGACACTGCTTTCACATAATGAGGAATAAGGTAGGAGAGGGTGATGGTTATATCACAAGTATTTATCTCCATTTTGTCATTTTTTATTAGGGATTGTAGACACCAAGTGCATCTGAGAGCTGTTATGGAATACGATTGCTGTTCATCAAGGACATTACAATTGTTATTTTTGGAATCTAAATCTTCAGATGACATAGCAAAGATATGGTAAGTTCCTTTAGAACTGTCACCAAAGGCAGATAGAACCCCAATTCCTCATGGTTCTAGACAGAGTCTGCATTCTTTTCATCTCACGTACCCTTGAGGTTATGTAGTATGCTATTTCTTGGAAATGCGAGTGATGAAATATTGTAATAAGCATCAGTTATACTCTGGATTTGTGAAGTGTTTTTCTTTTAAATAATCAAAGATTCTTTCACGTGTTTCCTCTCTTTAAAAAAACAACAACCTGGAAATCTCTTCCATATGTACCTCTTAGAATAAAAGTTGTTGGGGTGTTATTGATCCTAAATTATGGGATTATTCACTCTAAGTTACTCTTCTAAGGAGAGGGAAAGCCTTTTGAATGCTTAACCATGAGCCTGGAATCTGTAATTCATAGGTTTTAGTAAATTCCCGGCCACTGCCTTGCTTTAGGGGGATTCCAGCACGTTCTTCACCTCCCTGGACTTTCATCGTCTCTCTGGGAAATAAGGATTAATATAGGAAAAGCCATCCAAGTGCTTGGCTAGCACTGTTTCCTGTGCAATATCGCATCCAGTGCCCAAGAGTTCTACATGGCCCCCCTCCCAGGTTGTGAGGGTGGTGGTGGTGGATACACCACAAAGAACTCACCCATCTTTGCCTTCTGTGCCTTCCATAGCATACCCCAGACTCCTCCACCCTAGTCTGAGATAGGAGGAAACATGTGGGCTTCTCAGTGACTTTGGTGACAACAACCACCCACGCAGCCCCCACTAGAGACTCAGGCGTACATTAAATCGCTGTGTCCTGTGCAGGTGCCCATGTGATTCACTGGAAAGGCTGCTTTGCTCTGTCACCTTTAATACACCAAGATTTGTGGCCATTTCTGAGACTGTGTTACAAAGTCAGGGCCATGTTCAGTCACTCGTGAGATCTTAGCAAATCTGTTTTGCCCAACCTCTTTTCTTCATCCCATTGTCTCATTCGTATTCTTTTCAAAGTGAGGCTTCAACAAAATGCTCATCTCAAAAAGAAGTCAATGAACAGACCTAATAAGTTCACAATTTTACACCCCAAAGGCCATTCAATTATGTATGTTTTTGAGAGTCAGGTCTTAATATTTGCATGTGATAAAAAAGAATTCTCAGACATACAGAATAAAGTCTCCTATATTTCTCATCCTTCCCCAACTCCTCCTTCCTTTTAGAATAACAAAACAAAAGATTTTAGGATAAAAAGAAAAAATTCAATGCTGCCAAGAATGGACTACACGAACTCACATCTTATATATCATGAGTTTTTTTCTCTACTATTATCTATTCTTCAGTTCACACTCACAACATTCCAAGCTCTGAATTTCATCATATTGTACCATGGCATTACAAGTCTAATCCTTACTATTAAATCATAGTCCTGAACTGATTCAACAAATTGAAGGAACTCAACATAAGTGGATCTGCAATCAACAGCTTTCTTTGATCTCTCTAAGAATCTGAAGTTAGAACACTTGCCTTTGGGTTTCTGCCAATCTTTTATTTGAGAAATCCAAACAGAGATCTCCCCTATGGACAGTGAATACATCAGGGAGACTTCCAAACAAGACAAAGCTGCCAAGAGGTAGTAAACGACATTCAATAAATAGAACTTGTTTTGGTGAATGCCTTCTGGTGTTGTATGTTTTGATGTAGTATTTGGAAATTTTCCCAGTCAGTTAATAATTGATGGGCTATTTGAACACATTGAGGCACAAATATACAACTTTAAATGGAAAACTCTTATTTGTCCTTATTCACTCCCTATTTGCTTCCAATCATAATATTCCAGTGGTATCCTTCAGCAGTAATTCCAGAGCTTACAAAGGAATTAAAAGATAGTTTTTTGATGGAGTCCACACACTCTCCAAGGAACTCTTCAGACTTGACAATACCAGGTATTTTAAAAGTATTCTAGTTAAAAGAGAGTAGCTGGGAACATTTTTAGAAAAATAATTATTTATAAAACAATGTCTCTAATTGGACAGACAAGTGAGAGGACGAATGACTTGGCTCTTATTTTCTTGGCAGATAAGGGGCTTTTTCCAGTGTTCAGGGAAGTTCAACCCAAATCTCTCCTTATTCTGGGAAGGGGCTGACCACAGCTGTGGAAACAACAGAAACTCCCTTTATTCCTGAGGCAGGATTGTAGGTGGAAGAGGTGACAAGCCTCCAGTGTTCCCATCAGACATGTAAAGGAAAAGCCTGGTGCAGACTCGTGAGGAGAAAAGCAGGAGAGCTGAGTTTTAATTACTCAAAAAGGTAATTAGATAGGGCACAAGGTGGCCTGCCAAGGTACATAGATGCAACAATGTAGAAAATAAACAAGGAAATCAAGAGGGGTGGTAGGCGAAAGAGAAAGGAAATGACGGAAGGAGTAAGATGAAACTAGGGCTGAAGTTGGTACCAAAAACACAGCCATGAAGCCCAGGACACATAAAGAGGGCAATATGATCAGTTACACTTCCAACCAGCACAAGCCCGGTCTCGTGGGAAGCAGAGCTGTCCCCCATCTTCCGACCACAAAGAAATTCCTCTTCCACTTGTTATCTGGAATATCTGCAACCTCATTCCTACCTCAAACACAGTGGTCAGATTTTCCGTGGTTATTTGGTTTAATTCCTTCAATGGGGGCAGAAGAGAGATCACATTTCCTAAAGTCAAAGAGGTGTGACAAAGCTTTCTCTCTGAGACGCCTCAATCTAGCTCTGTGTTCTTGTTCTTCTCTCTTGTCTCTCACTTTAGCTCTCTACACAGGAAGGAGGACAAAGAAAAGGAAAGATAAATTTATTTTTTTCTTACTGTATGTAAAGGGCTGGGCTAGGTGATTTGTATTTTTTATTTCATTTAGTCCTCACAAAAAAGCCTATGATTTTATAAATGAGGAAAGAGGTTAATAAATTTACCTGATGCTGGTATGTGTCATAGGCAGGGTTTGAACCTGTAGCTGATTTAGATGATAAATCAAGTATGGCTATAATTTCCGCTCAAATCAACCAATCAGCAAGATCTGAGATCTACCTTGAGCCCAGCCCCAGAGGTGTTCTAGAACTCCACCAAGCTCGCCCCACTATTAGCTAACTCTCAGCATGGGGAAAAAGGGCAGGGAAATAATCTATGGATAGAGGAGTGAGAGGGATTTAGTAATTTTTTATATTCCAGTTATGTTTCATTTCTCTACTTGATTCTTTTTTCCCCTGATCATCCTCCCTTAAGCATTCTATTGGTCAAGATATTAAACATGAGCAGAAAACCATTTTTTTTCCAGCTATTCTTTATCTAAGCAAAGAATAGCTAGCTAGAGGTAATTTCAATCCATTTTGGAGAAAAGCCTGCCTGCTTTGGCATGTTTTTATCCATAATACCATCAGGCTGTAGATGAATCCAGGACAAAGTGGCTTCATTTTATTATGTGGGAGAGAAACAGAGTCAAAGCCATCTTCACTTTGTAATGAATAGCATTTTGTCAGAGTGAATATTTGGCTCATGGGAGGTTAAAGGAGAAACAAGACTAAAATGCTTTAATAGTCCAGAGACTAGCACAGCGAAATGAATTTATTGCTTCTAGTAGAGTCCCCCCTGGATAGCACGTAATGAAACTCACTATCTGATAAGGCTGCCTTGGTGTAGAAGCTCATTGGCAGGCAGGAGCAGCATACTGAATACCTGGCTGGCAGGAAACCTGAGGTGACCCTCACACCTGCAGGAGAGGCTGCAGATTTCTCCCCTGTCTGGGTGAAAGCTCTTAAGGGGTGGGTCACGGGCCTATCATTTGCGAGGCTCAAGACCATTCATTTTCAGGGGTGGCTGTCCAGATATGAGCTAGGCTGAACTTGAATAGGATGCTAACAGCCTGACTGAACTTGGATTAGCTATAAAATGAATCACACCAATTTGTTTTCTGAAGGGAGTATTTTTAACAGACATGGAGGCCCAAGTAAGATCTCTGGATGCTGAATAACAAAGTAAATTAATTTCGCACCTCTGACCTCTAACCACATGGCTATTCACTGGATAGAAGAAAACTGACAGAGAGGAAATGACAAACCACTCTTGGAAGAGGTGTGTAAGGGGCTTTTTGGTGCAGAATAAAATAATTGTTGTAGGGAGGGGCTTTGGTTTTGCCAAGGAGTAAAAGGTTAAAATATTTCCATTCCCTCTAAGATGGAGAAGAACCCAAGAAACTCACATAATATAATTTCAAAATTAAGAAAGCAGGCGTAGAAGAGAAACATAAACATCCATCTAGATATAACTTCAATGAATGTCAATTGAGAGGGGGAGACAAATCCATTTACCACTTTCTCCTCATTGCTAAGAGGCATATCCTGAAGGTTCCATTTTATTAGTCACTCTGTTTATGTATCTATACTTTTAAATCATTTCATTCATTTTTCTTACATTCCAATGGATTGAACACTGTCTAAGGACAGAGACCATATTACTGAGGGGAGTATAAACCGGCACATCCACTTTGGAAAACAATTTGGTGTCATCTCCTCCTAAAGTTGAACCTTAATGTACCCTAATACCTAGCAATTCCATTTCTAGGGATACAGTCAAGATAAATTCTTGCTCATATACAGCAAGGGGTATGTATAAGAATATTCATAGCACTAAAACCTGGGAACAAAGACCTATAACTGAAGAGAACAAATAAATGGTAGCTTCACAGTATAGAATATTATACAATAATCAAACAAATGAAGCACAGAAATTTTGCAACAGTATGGGCGAATCTCTGCAATATAATATTAAGTGGAAACATCCAAGACCGGTCAAAATGAATATAACCTTTTTGTGAAGTTAAAAATAGTATAAAATATTTTAAAACAACTATGTAGATCTATAAAAAACACAAGCACACACACATGAAAGCATGGGAACGATGACCATAGAATTCAGAATGACTTGGGATATGCTGGGGAGAGTACGTGGTTGAATGTGGGTTTTCAATGTCTTGGCTTTTAGAATAGGTAGTGATTTTGCAGGAGCTTACTACAAATGACTCAGTAATAAATAGATAGCAGTGGGCCACGCATGGACCAATAATGAGAGTGTCACCAAGGATTATTATGGTGAATCCAGTTCTGGCCACCTGTACTCCAAAGGGAAGAAAGAGAAAAATAAGAATAAATTATGCTGGTCCCAGAACACTTCATTTAGTACTTGGTGTTTAATAGGATTTCATAAGCATGATGGTGGAATAAAGTATTTGAATCAATCCAGCTCCTTTGTAATAGCGTTACTCATAAATGTAATAGTACTGCAAGCAGAATGGTTCTCATATGTTGGTCCAAGGTTTTGAGTTTTGAGTCAAGCACTGACATAATTCATGTGAAGAACTTATATTTTTCTGAATATTCTAAAATTTATTATTTTCAACATGCTATTATGAAAATTATAATACACAGCAATATTGAGAGAATTTTATAATGAACGTTCTTATACGTACCATCTAGATTATATCGTTAACATTTTACTCTACTTATTTTATCACATATCCATTCATCCTCCTATCTGTCTATCAATCTATCTCAACTTTCTATTGTATTTCAAAGTAAATTGCAAATATCAGCACACGTCTCCCGAAATACTTCAGCAGTCACACCTTGTACTAGTTCCAACATTTATTTTCATTTCTGACTTACAGGGGGCTATAGATAAAAATATCAAGGCTTTTTTTTTTTTAAAATGAGAATGAAAAGTGTCAAGTTGATTTGAATCTGAAAGCAATAAAAAGAACGTGATTTTTAAAAACTGCTTTTACATAAGTGAACTCCTGCATCTCAGAAGCAGCATGACTAGGGACAGAGTGCTGTTCTGTCAGCCAAAAAGAACAACTTGACTTTGAACATGGCCCAAGAGAAACACAATCCCGAGCCAGGCAGTGCAAAGGTAAATGCACCTAAGGAATTGTTGAGAGGCAAAATCAGATCCCTTAACTTTGCATTGCCCTCCCGTCAGCTTATGTGGCCTCCACCGTAGGAGCACCTTCAGCCTTCCTGGATGGAACATTGGTGTCCAGCTTTGTTCTGAGCTGAAATGGATGTGGTCCGTCCGGTAGAAGAGACCTGAGCACAGACTCTTACAGGCGAATGTGACAGATGTTGGCAAAGCATTTTTTACCCCAAAAAGATATCATGATTATCTGACCAAGGGGGCAAGATTATTAGAACTACCACTCTCCCAAATCAGTGCCCGCTTGCCTGGGACTTCCAAGTGCTTGGAGAGACTTCAGTTCCGTGCTCTTTAAACTCCAATTCAGAGGAGGAGACCATAGATTGAGTTACTGTCATCTCAGTTAAGTCCATTGCATCAACCTTTCACCTGCCATCAAATAATCATGCCCTTGGTTCAGTTCTACCAAAAGCCATAGAGGAAAACCAATGCTTGGTATTATGGCTGTTATAAGAGGGCTCCAGCTAACACACACGTAACTTAACAATCACAGATGTAACTGGGATGGAAGTAAAACATAAATATATTTAGTTTGTAAGATTAGCAATCGATCATTTAGGAGGGGGCAATGCTTTAAGACAGGAGTCAGCAAACTATAGTTGGCATGTCAAATCCAGTTCACAGCCTACTTTTGTAAGTGAAGTTTTATGGGAACACAGCCCTGTTCGTTAATTTACACATGGTCTATGGCTGTTTTCATGCTCAACAACAGTGTTGCATAGTGCCAACAGAGAGCATAGCCTAAAATATTTACTCACTGGCCCTTCATAGAAAAAGCCTGTGGACCTCTGGTTTCATGGAGTGGCCTTCAGAAAAGGTGCATTTTGATGGCGTGGGGAGGTATCCTTGGAAGTGGAGCATGGTTTTTAGACAGTTCTATGGAGTTCCCTATGGATGTGTGTTTCTTCCAACTCACATTTCATCAAACAAAGAAACTCGGCTCCAGTTTCTTTTACACTTTGGGTTTTTGCATAAATGTTCACTCAAACAAAGAGTTCTACAGTTTTTTTTTTTTTTTTTTTTTTTTTTTTTTTTTAATAATGCTGTCTAGAGCAGTGATTCTCAAAGTTGGCTGCACAATAGAATTGTCTGAGACCTCTTGAAAAATACCAGCACCCTGGGACCTTTTAAAAAACACCAACACTCTGCTCTGGAATTGAAATAAAAACAAAGACAAATTTTCTAGATGATTCTACTGTACATTCAAGTTGGAAAACCACTGGTGTAGACAGCAAGGAGGTCAGTTTCAGGTGCTGAGGTTTCCCCTGCAGTGGCCTCAGAGAGTAAAGGGTGGATTAGAGGGCTGAAAAACTGTCAGGACTTTCATAGATCAGGATCCCTTCAAGTTGATGTACAGCTGATCAGTGTATCTTTGTCTATGACACAAGTCAACTTCATATAGTCCCTTCAGGCCACTTAAACCAGGATGATTGCAGTTAAAGGGTGCAATTCAGAAACATATGCAAAGTTGGCCTTAATTGAAAAGAATAAGATCACCAGGATTTTTAAATATGCGATGCTACCACACCATTGTCTGTACATGGTCCAGTCCTTAGGGCCTTGTGGGAGGTCATTTCAGACAGAGGAGTAAGATGATAAAACGGTAGTGAAGAAGAAAAATGGGACAAAAGATAATGCCTTGGTTTCCACTGGTAGGAACTTAGGCTACATTCTCATTCTCATGTGAGATTCTTCCTAGCACATTCCCTAGCAATGCTCTGGAACTTTTTTCCAGGGTTCTTTGGAGCTCAGAGTGTCAGCCATACACAAGGGAGGGGAGAGGTGTGGAGGGGCTGGGTTAGGATGCTCCAACGGGGTCAGAGGTAGGGATCTCTAAAAGCTACTCTAGTAAGAAGAATCTCTCATTCTATAATAGAAATAAGCAACCAGAAATGAGTCACTCAGGAATCCCACTTATAGCCAAGGGGAGAGAGAGGCTTTCCATTTCCTTTTGAGAATAGTGCCTTTAGAGAACCAACACTTTAGAGAGTTCCTATCTCTGCCTACTGGGACCCACAGTTCCCAAATACAGGACAGGAAAGACAAATGAGAATGAAATAGTTGTGAAGAGACTCCTTTTACTTTCTTTCTTTTTTAAACAGATATAATTGACATATAACATTATAGTAAAGTCAGTTATACAACATAATGATTCAATATTTGTATATGCTGCGAAATGAGCCTAGGTAACATTTACTACCATACATTGTTACTAGATTATTTCTCTTGTGTTGAGAATTTTAAAAATGTTCTCTCTTAGCAACTTTCAAATGTACAATAGTGTTGTTATTAACTGTAGTTATCATGCTGTACATTACAGCCCCATGACATTTATTTTATTTGTACATTTTGACCCTTCTCACCACTCTCCAAATTCTTTTGACCCCCACCAGAGGAGATTTCTTTGGAAAGCCCACCAAATATGCTGGAGGTAGAGGGTGAGAAGGGGAGGGGTTTGGGTGGATGCATACACAAGTAAGGAGGGTAGGAGCACAGCCCCAAATGTATATTCTTCTTGGCCCTTTCAGACTCGGAAACTTTATTTTCAGAAGTTGTTCCATTTCTTTAGAATGCCTTTCATCCTCCTGTACTTGCCAAATTTTACTATAATTGAAGACCACTTTTATAAGTCATCACCACTGTGGAGGCTTCTTGGATGGTCCCCAGCACGGTTCGTCACTCCTGCTGTGCTTCTATAGCACTCGACTTACTTCTCTATTTTAGCCCTGTAATGTGTGTCTTCAAGTATGTAATGTATGTCTCCCAGTGAACTGTGAGCTCCTTGGGACACAGGCAGTGTCTCAGTCCTCTTGACACCCTGGCTTCTCAGCCCAGAGGACACACACAATATAGACTTAAGAAGCAAATCTACCCATTTTTTAACCAGTATCTTAAAACTATGCTTACATTGTCTCTTATGAAAGAGGAGGTAAATTATTGTTCAAAGGATACATTCAACGATAAACATTTACTAAGAACCAGGCATTGTAGTCTGTTTTGGGGATGCCAAGTTGAATGGAATGTAGTTTCTGTTCTCCAGGGTGTTACAGTTTAGTGGGGGAGACTTAAGTAATTAGAGGAAAATGAGCTGAGCTACTTTAGAAGCACGAGCAAGGCAGTGTGGGAGCAGAAAAGGATGTGTTTACCTCTCCTGGGTATTTCCAGAAAGAGTGACTAGAGAGAGAGAGTGAGAATCTAGGCAAACTCCTAATAGTGAATCTTTGGTGTATGTGTTTGAGGGCACTTGGGAGGCTTTAGGTCTAGAATCATGGGGAGAAAGAACACAAAAATGTACTCTCAGCTGATTACCCTGTGGGAAACCTACTCCTCTTTTCTTGGACCATGACCGTTCTGGAGATGACCATTCATAAAAGAAAAATGAAGAAAACAACCACTCCAGCCCACCAGTTTGACCAAAAATTGGCAACCCCCAGTTGAAGGAAGCATAAGATAGAAAAAGCTTTTTTTTTTCCTATAAAATTAGTCAGATTTTACACAACCCAGCAGGCAATAACAAGGCTCCCACATCATTTTGTCAGAGAGAGGCCAGTAATTTTAGGGTGGGAACTGATCCATTTAGACAATGAGAGAATTTCCCTCATGCACAGTGTTCCATAGCAATTTGTGGCCTCACAGAATGCCATTTATAGTTCCTGCAGTGGCAGGAAAATTAGGGGGCAGTGTGATTATTACCCTAATGGCAAAGCTGAAGGATGCATTGGTCATCCTGGTCTACTTTACCTTTCAGGCCAGCAAGGGACTGCTCTATTTGGCTTTCAGCACTGAAGAAGCCGTGAAAAGGGCCAGTCAGTTCCTTTTTTAGATATTATTTATCAGCTTGAAAGTCTCCTCATCAGCTGCTAACTGCAGCCTAGGATCTGAAGTCATTACCCAGAATAATGCTTCATCTTTATTTTAGAAAAATATCTTAAGTCCTTCTTTGGGGAGTCAACCCAGGCTCAGGAAGCTAGATCTCCGTGAAATGAGGTCCCCAAAGTATCCCGGACTATATTGCACACAGCCTCCCCATCATCATTTCCAAACACTTCATTTAAATGTTGTACTTTATTCTTGCTAAATACTTGGATGGTTCCCAATTTGCACTTTGCAAGTAAGAAATAAACATGATCTCCCTGTCTGGATTGTGTGGAGAGGTATTCATAGCAGGATCTCCTTTTGTAGTGCTCAGCTAATTGCTAATTATGCAGTGATGGATGTAAATTGCACAGTTGGCATTTCAGGCTCACAGGCTCACTACCCAATTCTTCTCCTTAAAGGAGAAAGGCCAAAATATTCAGAGATTACCAACCATATCTTTATCCATGAAAATAAAGTCTAAATAGGTGAAATAACCCTTCGGAAGAGCAGAAGAGGCTTTAGGAAGGAGGACACCAGAGGCGGGTGTCACCCAGACTCTGCCCTGCTTTTATAGCAGAGGGTTATGAGGAAAATGCTGAGGCTCAGTTAATGTGAAAGGAAGAGTGGATGCTCTTGCTTGCAGGAGAAGCAATGCCTCTAGTCTCTGATTGTTGTTCAGAGAAGAATAAATGGTAGCAGAAGTAATGTCATGCCTTTAGTAGGCCTGTTGGAATTTTAAGCCTTGCTCACAAACTGTTTCCTCAAATGGTCTAATAAGAAGATTATTGAGGGGGTCATATGAACTCCATTTTGTACAGGATGAAATTAAAAACCCAAGAAAAGCTAATGATTCAGCTAAGCCACTCTGCTACTTAATGGTAAAGTAGACAGACCCCAATATCACAGTTGCCATCAGTCTCATACTGATGTGGCCACAGCTGTCTTTCTTAGCATTATAGTTATATGATTTGGAATTTTGGTTTGTAGGCTCATCTTGAGTAGGAAGTTTTAATTTTATGACTTTCTTCCTTTCTCTCTAATGTATCCTTGATGCTGACAAAGTAAACATTAGCTCAGAGTAAGAAAGTGAAATATCTGCCCTGCTACTCATCTCGCCGGGATAATAGATAACAGATAAAACCAGTGGCAAAGTTAACAGCAACCAATATTTCTCCCAAGAGCACTCTGCCATTGTAAAGTGTCACAGCCACCCTCGTTTTTGAAGAGGTCTTTCTTGTATTTATTCACTGAGAAACCTTGCTTTCTAAAATCATAGCTTGCTTGAATTTTTGTGATTTCAAATTATAACAATAGGAATATGCATTCCCTTTTTGCCTGGAAGATCTAAGTCACTTTGCAAGAGAGAAGCAGCCTCAATGACCCACTCAGGCAGAGGTTCAGATAAGGGACTTCTGAACACATTTCACATTGATTTAACTTTGCATCTTCCTGAGTCCACTTCAAATCTTGACCTGATTTTGACCCTTTTATACACAGTCCTGCTTAGTGCTGAGCCTATCAAAATATGGCTTCATTCCACAATGAGATACCACTTCAGACATACTAGGATGGCTACTACGGAAAACATGAAAAATAGCAAGTGTTGGTGAGGATGTGGAGAAATTGTAACCCTCATACATTGCTAGTGGGAATGTAAAATGGTACAGCTACTGTGGAAAACAGTTTGGTGGTTTTTCAAAAAAGCTAAACATAGAATTACCATATGGCCCAGCAGTTCCACTTCTGGATACATGCCCCAAAGCATGGACTCAAACAGATATTTGTACATCAATGCTCAGAGCAACATTGTTTCCAATAGCCTAAATGTGGAAACAACCCAAGTGTCCACCGATTGATGAATGGAAAACCAAAATATGGTACATACATACAATAGAATACTACTCAGCCTTACAAGGAAGACAATTCTGACACATGCTACAACGTGGATGAAACTTGAGGACATCAAGCTAAGTGAAACAAGGCAGTCACAAAAGGAGAGCTAGTGTCTGATTCTGCTTATATGAGATACCGAGAAATTCATACACAGAAAGTAGGAGAGGTTGCCAGCGGCTGGGGGAAGGGGAAGTGAGGAGTTCATGTTTGATGAGTACAGAGTTTCAGTTAGTGCAAAATGCAGAGTTCTGTGGATGGATGATGGTGATGGTAACACAACAATGTGAATGTATTTAATGCCACTGAACTGTACACCTCAAAATTGTTAAGATGGTTTAAAAAAAAACACCCTCTTTATTTAAATTTCACCTACACTCCACTCTTCCCTGAATCCTACGCTAACTGTTTTTTCCCTTTGGCAAGATACGTACAGTTCCTCTGGGGAGCTGTCTTCCTCATAGCAATGAGCCAATAAACCTGACTTGGTTGGACTACAGGTTTGTCCCTGATGAACATTGGTTGGTTGGACTAAAAAAGTGTTCACTCTTCTCTAATAGTACAGATCTTATTAGAATGGAATTTGGGGGATACTGGCATGTGGTGACCCTGGGGGATATTACAGATCCATGCACTGAGCCAGGGGAAAGTTTAATTCAATCCCCAATTGAGGACAGGTTTGTTCTTCCCTCTCCCAGGGTCTTGAGTTTCCATAAAGTCACAGCTATAGGCAGAGGTTGGGCAGCATTTGTGTTCAGCATCCTTTTGAGAACAGAGGAACCCACCCTAGGTCCCGGGGCTCTCCATCCATGTGGCTCCAGGTCCATCTAGGAAGAAGCACTGTTCATCTCTGTTGTTCTGAAGAGATGACTCCTCAGGCACCACTGCTGGCTTCCTGTCTCAGGTCCCAGCTGGACTCCAGCTTCTGTCCTGTTCACCATTCTGAGGTCTTGCTCTGCTTCTGGTCCACAGAGATACTTACCATTTTTTTCTTTTAACTTTGACTATGCCTATTTGGTATCTATCATTGTTATTGGTTTTGACCAGGGGTTGAAGGTGAGGGAGAGGGAGAGGGAATGCAACAAAGCTCAAACACACCATGTCATCTTGACCAGAAGTTTTGGTTTAAAAACTTTAGTGACACTGAGCTCTGAAAAGATTATGGAGCCTCTCAGCCATATGAATTTAAAATAAAAATGCCAAACTATAAAATAGGTATAAAGTCATCTAACAACATCTTATTTTCTTATATGAAGACAACTTTGATTTATTTTTGTAAATATCAGCTCTCAAATTCTTTCCTTTTTCTTTGCTGCCTCTGTTTTGCTTGTTCCCCAATCATTTATATGGTGTGTGCATTAGGTAACCAAACACTTCATCACATCAAGCGAGTAAGTATATATAGATCTTGTATAAATAACCTAGTCTTTCCAGTGGTGAGATGACCAATTTGACTAATAGTAATTATGGTGATTAAAACAATAAATAATGTTAATTTTTAGATTTTTACCCTGTGGGAACTGTCAACTAATACCGCCTACAACCAATAACATGATTAAAATTACACAGTGTCTTAAAGAATTCTTCCCATGCCAAGCTGCAAATCCAGCCTTTTTTGGTCAGCTCTGAATCTGATGGGGGAAAAAATCAACAACTCAATTGTTCTTAACAGAGACTGTCTAGGCAGAATTGTGAAGTTCGTGAAGTTACTTTACGGTACTTTTTCTTTTTTCTTTCTGGGGACACACTTATATATAATTCCTGTTTCTTGCCCCAGATATCTTTTCCATGTCTCATTCTTGTAGGGCCTTGGAAAGCAACTGAGACACAATGTAAAGAAAGGGCACTAGTTTAGGAATTAAAAACATTGGATTTAGTTCCGGTTCACCAAACAGTTAGCTTCGTGACCTTGGGTAACATCTTTGGGTCTCAATTTACTCACATATAAATTTGGAGTAAAAGGAGTAGTTGCGTGACTAAGATCTCTTTATCTACAAATTTCAATAGTTTTAGGATACATTATCCCCCCTAGTGTATTAGCAGATGAAGGGTCATTTGTCTCTGAGATTTAATAGGAAAATCTTGGAAACCAAAAGATTTTCAGACTCTTAAATTTTTAATTATAATAATTTCAAGGACAATGGCAGGTTGATGAAGAAATGTTTTTCTGTGGAAATCTTTCAAGCAACCTTAAATCACACACAAAAACTTGATGTACTTATTTGTAAATCTGGAGTTGGAAAAGAAAGTGAAACATGATTTTTAATTTGCTAGTTTAACTACTTTCACACGTTTGAAATTTTGACTATGTATCAAGCACTAATGTGATGGTCCTGTGATCCCTTTCTCTTTGAACAAAGCACATTTTGTATAACTCTCCATTTTCCCTCCATTTTACTCTGCTCTTTATTTATAACTTTTGTGATATACATGGCTTGTGGTTAAATTTATGTTGCTAAATAATACTGCTGTAAATTAGGTACCGCTATTCCCTGGTCTTGTTTAGATTTCATCAGTGGAGCTCTATTAACTCTGAGATATTTTCAGTCACAGATAAATTGCTCTGTTTAATTTGCATTTCAGTAATTTTCTGATTTAGACATGGGGTTGGTAATGGGCATAATATTTCAGGAAGGGTAAATTGAAGGAAGGGAATCTCCTGCAAGGCTTGCATCTTTAATAACATTTCCAAACAGTCACTATTTTCCACTATGCAGTATCTTCTTTCATATGAGTAAATAAAAGTTAACTGTCTTTATAGAGCAGTGTTGGAATTGGTATCAGCTATTTTCCTCCCTTTGTATATTCTGTTGTCAATTTGAATTCAGATTGGTTTGGTAAGGAGTTTTGCCCCAGGGGTCCATTTTAATAGCAGCATTTCTGATTTGTCATAATTTAATGGAGTACATGAACTATTAAAACCGTGATTTCAAAGGCCAACACTTAGAAGAAAGACATTGATCGTTAGTTATGTGGCTTGATTTCTGCTTGTGGCCTTTCAAGTCTTCATTCCTCCATTCAGACTTTCCTGACAATTTCCTTTGTATTTATATTATTCTTCCTACCTTTTCAAAGAGTATGAGCTTCTTGAGGGAGAGGCTTAGTTTGTTTGCTTATAGGATCTAATCCAGCGCTGGACAATTAGTGGGTACATGGAAGATTAAACAGATTTACCTATCTAAATCCTGAAACATAGCACTTGTCTCAAGAATATCACACACACACACACACACACACACACACACCTCTTAGAAGTGGTTTATTGATTGGTTGCTTTGTCTTCAAAATGTGAAACAAATGGTCTGAATGATTTTTTTTCATGATTGAATTTGTGTATGGTGGGGTGATAGTTAATCAACTATCCTGACAGGTTGTTTCTGCCTTCTGAAAACAGAGCTTTTAAACAAACAAACAAAACTGGATCCACTAACTGACATGAAATTGCTTTAACCCCATGCATTGCATAAAATGTGGGGTGTGTATGTATGTGTAATATATTCACATACATACCATATTGAAATTATAAAAGGGAAAAGAACTTGATTATTGTCTTTTAAGGTGTTTCTCTCTCTTTTGAAGAAAATAAAAGTCTTACATGTCATGGAAAGTAAACACCATGGAAAAGAATAAAACAACAAAATAATTCCCTTTCCTCAACCCCCTGGAACTCCTCTTCAGAAAAAAATATATCAACTGCTTCTTACACAGCCTTCCAGAGATATTTAATGTTCTCTCTCTCTCTCCCTCTCTCTCTCTCCCTCGACTGTTTTGTTCATTGTTTGACTGTTGGTTGTAAGGAAGATCTTTTCATATCAGCAAATGAAGTTCTATCTCTTTCATTTTCATAGTTGTCAAGTATTCTCTTATATGAGTGCATCAAGTTTATTGAAACAGTCTCATATTAATTTAAATTATTAGATATTTGCTGTTAAAGTTGCAAATGAACATTCTGTTTTACACATATCTTGGCACACTTGTGTAAGGTAAGTTTGTTTTAGATGTTGGTTGATATTGTCAAAAGAGAATGCCAATTTACACTTCTACCAGTAGTATATGAAAGTGTCTGTTTCCTTTCATCTTCACCAACACTGAGTTTTATCAAGATTAAAATTTTTTTGCCAATCTGAGCAATGGAATTTACCATCTCTTTATTGTTTTGAGTTGTCTTTCTTCAATTGTGAATAATGTTGATCACACTTTTAATATTGATTAGCTATTTATATTTCTTTTGTCTCTGAGATCTCTGTTCATACTTTTTGTCCATTTTAATTGTTTTTTCCCTTACTGATTTATGAGAGTTTTGTGTATAATAAGGAAATTGGTCTACTGTCATATTCATTTGTTAATTATTCAAAAATATTTACTGAGTACCTATAATGTTGCAGGCATTGGAGATGCTACAATGAACAAAATAGATAAAATCCTTGCTCTCATGCAACTTACATTTTTTGGGAAGAGACAAAAAATAAACAAGATAAATAAGCAAAATAGATAGTATGCAGGCTAGGTCAGGAGATGTAGGGAGAATTTATGAAAGGTATCTTCTGATTAGTTCTATTCTCCCAGCAAGATAGGAAGCAACATGATTGATTCACTGAAAGTAAGGGTCAGGGAGAAGATGTTGGAGGTTTGAGGGAAGAGAAGGAATAAAATAGTTGAGTATGAGAGTGGGAGAGTAAATGGACTAAAAACATGTAGAATGATTGCCTGATGTACCGAGGACCCATTTCACATTATTAGTCTTGAGTTTAATGTGAGACAGTCAGCATGTTTGAGTGGGTTTTTATTGTTGTTGTTTGTTTGTTATTGTTGTTGTTGCAGCCGAATTCAACTGCACAGCTACACATGGGGAGTTAGCAGAAAGAGGGATTTAACTAAGGTTGGGATTTGCCCAAATGAATTAGTTTTCTAGGACTGCTATAACAAAATACCACAGACGGTGGCTTAAATAACAGAAATTTTATTTTCTCACAGTTTTGGGGACCAGACATCCAAAAGATCAAGGTGCCAGCAAGGTTGGTTTCATCTGATACCTCTCCTCTTGCCTTGCAGGTGGCTGCCTTCTCACTGTGTCCCCACATAGCCTTTCTTCTGTGCTTATGCATCTCTGGTGTCTCTGCCTCTCCTTATAAGGACATCAATCCTACTGGATTAGGGCTCCACAATTATGACGTCGTTCAAATGTAAGTACCTTTTCAAATGCCCTGTCTCCAAATACAGCAACATTGGGGTTTAGGGCTTTAGCACATGAATGTAGGGGGGAGGCACAATTTACTCCATAACACCAGGTGAATCTGAAGAAACGAGGGGATAGGTGAGTTGAAGATAGAGGAAAGCTAGTGACTATAAGGATGAAACATGGAATTCAAGGTAAGTAAGAAAGGAATTAATAATTCAAGGTGAGTGAAGGCGAATAAGCTTAATGCTCTTCCTTATCTCTGTGGTAAGAGTCAAAGACTTGTTTAAGATGGGATAATAGAGAGAGCCAGATGGAAATATAGGAGCAGAATGCCTGATATTGAAATGCAAAGGGGCTACAGTCATTGGTAATTCAATGTTAGCCCATGGGAGAGTCAGTGGCTGAGAAAAGGCGAATGACAATATCATTGGAAGAAAAGAGCTCAAAGAACCCAGATGCCAGGCTTATATAAGGATCATCTCTGCATATGTCGAAATCATGAAGAATTATGACAGGAAGTAGTGTTGAAACAAATGGAAGTGAACCAGGACCTCAAAAACCTTCAAGAAATGGAGAGAAGTGGGCTGGACCAATGAATGACTGGAACAAAGAGTGACAGTCTTAGGACATGAAGTTGGGGAGAGAGAGCTGATGGCCTGGTCATGGCAATGAGAAGTTGGAGGACATTTACCTGATTTCCATGTGCTGATATGAGATTAAGGGAAGTAGGAGAGAAAACAGATGCCCCTGGACTAGTCTGCGTGGAAGCACCATGCTCAGGAAGAGCCAGGTTGTAGTTAGAGGAAGAAGCTGAAGGGAATGTTTCGAGAAGAACTCAAACATATAGGAGATCTGCTTTGAGTGACAGCACAGTGGAATGGTTTTAGGAACGAGGGATGGGTGAGGTGTTGGGTTGGAAATGGAATGCACTGGCCAAAAGGGAGAAAGGGTCCAGATAATGAGGGAACTCTGGGCTCCTCGAGGTGATTGATTCACAAGGATAAAGGTCAGAATGGAGATTAGTGTTGATCTCAAAGAGGTTAATGGCGGGGAAAGCTATGAGGGTGGAGACAAGGGGAGCTGGGGACTGAAGTTGGGAGAAGAGGAGCTTTGCCATGAGTATGTAGGATTGAAGGGCAGTTTTCAACTTTTGTCAGTAAAGGTGTGGAGGCCGGGTGAGGAGCGGTTATATGTGTTGCAAATGCTTTTTTGCTCAGATTGTTGTTTATTTTTGACTTTATTAATACGTATTTATGTTATATGTATTAATATATATTTACAGAACTTTTTACTTTTTATATCATCAATTTTTTTATGACTTTTTTCTTTATGGCTCTTAGGTATATTTATACTTCATAATGTCTTCCTTATTCCAAAATTCTAAAAACATTTTTTAAAAATAACATTTTAAAAATGTTTTATTTTAGTATTTTTATTTTCTGTTTGGAGTCTATTTTGGATTAATGAGTATGTAAGAATCTGGATTTTTCCTTTTTCTACATGACTTGCTGAAGGTTCCAACACCATTCATCAAACAGTCCATCGTTTTTCTGTTTCAAAATATCCTAAATTGCCCTATGAATGTTTATTTATCATGTATTCACATCTCTCCCTCTCAGCTCCTAACCAAGTCTTGGACTAAAATTTTTAGTTCACAGCCTTTTTAGTTTCTGTGCTCGTAGCATTCTATCTCTCGGTTTACAATAAAACTCTGAAAACAAATGTCTTCTTAAATTCAGATGTATCCGTGGACATTAAGAATCATGGTGAGTTTGGTTGCACCTGGCTCTGGGACATTCGTGCTAATCCTGCCATTTGTGTTTTGGGGGACAAAGTTCATAAAATACCTCCTGAAGAAAATCCCTCTCAGTCAGTATTGTCTTTTCTAATGACTTGATTTTGACTAATATACTTTCTCCAGAAGGATGTCAGCATGCAGAGCCATGGGAAAATGGGAATATGATATTCACAGTTCATTTACAGAATGGCAACTCCAATAACTGTTTATATTTCAAAGTCCTATGGAAAGTATGTTTAGAGTAAGGCCATCCAGCCCAAGTAAGATCATGTTGTTGCAAACCCCACAAAAACTACCTTTATTTATTTTTGTTTGTTTCTTATATTTAGAGTCCCCTCACTTCTCAAATTCTTAAGTACTGCCTTAAATGTATAAGACTTTTGATTCCGAAAAAGAGGATGGAGCCCTAAATAGCATTGCCCTAGGGAAATGAGTAGCAGGCCTGCATCACTGACACTTACGATCCATCGTGTCAGACCCGGGCCCTGCCCTCCATTCCCTTCCCACACTCTTGTTCATCTCTTATGTTCTGGTGAGTCATGATGGCATTCCTGCCTCTGGCTCACCCCCTTCTAATCCATGGTCCAGAAGGCCTCCCCAATTCTCTTTCCAATATGCAAATTGGAACCTGTGGCTCCCCCTGATTAGGAAATTCTTATGACTCTGCACTATAGAATATAGACTATAGAATGAAGCCCAAACCCTGGAGCCTGGAATGCCAGATTCTTCATACTCTGACTCTAACCTACAGCTCTAGCTGGATCTCCTGTCATCCCCCTCCATGCACCCCACAATTGATCCCCCTAGCTGGCTACATACTGTCTTATCCCAAGTCTTGTTTACAGAGCTGCCTTGCCTGAGATATAACCCCGTACACCTCCTCTCCCCCAAACCAGGGAAATATGACAGATCCTATAAGGCTCGGCTCAAACATCACCTTCTCTAGGGAGTCTTCCCCACTCGTTCAGGAAAAAGCCATCACCTCCACATTAGTATTCCTATAGAACTTACTTTATATCATTATTCAACAGTGCTCACTGTTTCTTAGAGGGTTGGTTATGACTCTGGCTTTCCCACTGAATTGGGACTGCTTCATCGGTAGAAACATGTGTAAGCATGTTGTATTGGCATAGTTGCACTGTGCTGAGCGCAAGCATTATCTCATTTTATCTTCCAAACAGTCCTGTGAGGTGGATGTTTTTATAATCTTCATTTATAATCTCTTCATTTTTATAATCTTCATGATAAGAAAATCAAGCCTTAAAAAGTTTATGTAACTAACTTGCAGGCAGATTGTATATTCACTCAGAGTGTTCTGTGCCTGGGACTCAATCCCTCTGTGTGACCTCAAAGCCCATGAATGAATGAAAGAATCATCCCATGAGCTGCATGCAACTGACTTCTCTTGAAGAGAAATTTCCTTGTATGGGAGGTTCATATGGCACTGAGAGCTTCTTACAGTCTTTGTGACCTTGGGCAACTTACCAAATATCTTTAGTCCTTGGGCTTACATCTGTAAGGCTGAGATAATGAACTGCTTAACTACCTCACAGGGCTTTTGAAAGGATTAAATGAAATAATGTATGCAGAATACATAAAGGCTGGCAGAATAAGTTAGTAATAGATACTGTCTTTTCTCTTTTCCCTCACTGCCTTTGCCACAAAGACAACAGACCATCCTCAGAGGCCTAGCCAGCAGTCCTGACCAGAGAGAAAACCAAGCAGGGGCTAGAGATATAAAGATAAGTAACTAACAGGATGACAGGTTTAGAAAGAATTATCCATAGATAGAATCATAGATAGAATGATACCACTTTCATGAGGATCTTAAATGAATAATGATTCAAATATACTATACCATGGCTTTTTATCTCCTATATTTATTCTGGGGAAAGAATGGCCTCACACAGTGCTCTGGAAAGGGGGAAGCAACTGAAAATGATCTCTTGCTTGTCCTAAAGGGACTATCATTTCTTGTCACAAGATCTCAGAATTTGGACACTGGCTTTCAAATTCAAGAGGCAAACAACCCCTTAGAGATTCCTTTGATTTGCTTTTTGGCACCCTTATCAAATTACTTCAAAGTTCTGTGCTTCAGTGATAAGATCGCAGCTCTCACGGCTGCTGAGAAGGTAAGGAAAGAAAATTATTTTAACACTTTTGGGGTATGGGTTTATAGAACTTTGTGTGTGCTTATTTCATTCAACTTTCAAAAAGCAAGTGTATGTTTAACACCTATGACATATGAAGGGCTAGAAAGAAGGATGAGAGCCAATTCCTGGAGCTTTTCAAGCTCTTCCAGTCTAGTGGCAGAGGCGAACAGGTACAACACAGCAATTAATTTCAATGGTTGGTGATTTAAGATAGGTAAATACAGAGTGTCAGGGGAGTAGAAGAGATGCCTAGCCCATCTGGGAGTCAGCGAGTGGGGTGGTAGTGGTCAGAAGCTGCCCAGAGAAGATATCCCAGAATCAGTCTTGGAAGATGAGTAGGAACTAGTCAGACTAAGTCAGACTAATTAGTCAGACCAAGAAGAAGAAATGGTCTTTCTTATCCTAAGACTCAAACCTGCTATTGGAAATGGAAACAAATCTTCACTGAGCACTTTACCGTTATGAGTTCCATAGACAGTATATAATTTAATCTTCACACTAACCTTGTGAGATTTGTATTTCAGAAATGAGGAAATACAGAGATTTTGAACAACCTTTCTAAGGTTCCACTGCTAGTCAATGGACAGGTTGGGATTTGAATACAGATCAGACTCTAAATTATTTGGTCTTTCTATTGTGCCAAGCTAATTTTACGTAGTTCCCAGTAATATTTGCATTCACTACAGGACAAATATACTGATAACTGTGACATCATCGGATCTTAAAACTAGATTGACATATAATGTATGCATGTATGTTCTGGGCTCATTTTAAAAGAACAACAAAAGAATCTTTCTATGTGTGAATAAAGGTTGCAGCAATATAAATGGCATTTATGAGAACATAATTATTTTGGCAAAAAGCATGTAAGGATTAGTTCTTTAAAAATAATGCAGAGCATATTCCATTTGCAGAATTGAGTTTGTGTTATTCCAATTCTATGAATCTAAAACAAGTTCAGTATATTAGTGTGTATATGCACTTAAATTAAAATTTCAAGTAAGTGTAAAATATTGGTTAAGGTCAATGTCAATCTCTTTTTGCTTTTGTGTGAAATTACTCAAATCTCTTAATAGCCCTGTGAGCATCTCTTACCTGTTGATAAGGCATGTGTCATATTCACTTTACAGATGAGAAAACTGTGTGGTTATGCAACTCACTTAAAGTCATAGCTGGCGGTCGTGGCAGAGTTATCGTTAGAATGCAGGACTTTCAGAAGCAAAAGGAAATTTCAGTGCCAGGCACTGTGCTTGGAATTTTCATGTCATTTATATTTAATTCCTCTAATAATCCTAGAACATAGGTGTCTCCTCCACTTTTAGAAATGAGAAACTGAGGTTCAGAGATGGAATACCATCAAGTTAAAGAGCTGGGAAGTAGCTGAGTTGACATTGGAACCTGGTTTGCAAAGCCACCTATCTGTTTTACACATTTCCGCAGCCATCCATATTTTTCAGCTGGATTCCAACATTGAGCATAGTGCTTATCACATTGGGGGGCCTCTTTTGTGCCTATTTTTATGGGGTGACTACGTGACAAATAGAATGTTTGATAAATAGAACATGTGTGAAATTCTATCAGATAGAGTCTTCTTTAGCAAAGGAAAGTAGGGAAAGTATTACTGACTATATTTTTGGATCCTTTCCTCAGAGGCAATACGCATGGCATGGTATGGAGAGCTTCTCCGGGGCCCCAGCTGCCTTGTTCAGGGAAGCATTCTGACTTAGCCCTCACCCCCAAAATCCTACGTATACAAAACACCCTTCCTTGCCCTTTGTCTGACCCTGTAGGCAATTCAAGGCCTTTCCAGTTAATATTTGCCTAGAGCCCAGATGCAAAGTACTTTTCCATATTTATTTATTTACTAAGGATGTCATTTGCCATAGATGATCATCTGCTAACGAATAACATTGGCTTTGAATTGGATTTTCAGTTATTCAGCAAATATTGATTAAATAGCTACTATGCACATCATTAACTGTCCATTTTTCTAATGGACATTATTACCTTTCCATTAGATGACAGAGAAAACCTGTTGTGACGTTTCCCAGACTCAGAGTTCTAGTCTTGAGTTCCCGTAGCACCTCTACCACTAATTACGATAATGATGTGGGCTACTGAGGATCTTATTTTGGATGTCTGTAAGTTTAAGATGTTTACTGGACCTCATTCTATGGCCTAACTCTTAGGGGATATTTGAGAATGTGTGGGAGTATATGGGGTCATCAAAATGACTGAGGGATGCTATTGGCATTTAGTACCCAGAGACCAGGGATGACAAATGCCATACAATGTGGGGGTCAGTCCTCCACCACAAGAACACATATTCTGACCAAGATTGCAATCGTTTCTCTACTGAGAAACACTGATTGAAATCCTCCCCAGATTTAGGGTTTTCTAATTCTGACAGTGACTGAGAGGCAAATTACAGTTCCATTAAGTTAAACAGAGTCCACAAGCAATGATGTTAAATATAGACACTCTCAAGGCAAAATGCCTTCCAAGGAGCAGAAACAATAACAACGAAACGTAAGTATTAAATACTTGTGTTCTTTGCAATGCATGCTGGGAAAAAAGTTACTAAAATACAATTCATTATGGTAGCACATTTTCTATTAATTGCCTTAATTTGTAAAGCAATAGCTTGAATGCCACATGGAACATTCATTCTGCTAATGAGTTCAGTGACTGTGTTTTCCCTAGCTTCTCACCATAATCTTAGCTCCATACCACTTTGGGTTCTATGACAGGGCCCTAGACTTGGCACACTTGCCTTTTGGCTACTGACTTTTTTTATAACACTAACAGAAGCACCATACGTTCCAAACTTACTGTTGTCTAATTATTGTATTGTGCTGTTAAAGCTAATTGTCAGTAAGGATAGTGAAAATGACTTCCAGACATTTTAGTAATTAGAATCATCATAAGCCTCTTGGTAGCGTGGTGCTTGCTGGAACTGCCATCCCAGGCAGCTCCACTGCTGTTCAGAATGCATCCCTTCCGGCACAAGTCCATTTGCAGGTCTCTGTGCCTTACGAGATGATAGGGTTAGAAAGCTTTTTGCAAACTATAGAATCTGTAAAATATGGGCATACACAAAAATGTTCTTATTGACCAAATCAAAGTTTTGAATCTTTGTCCCAATTCACTCAGTTCAAGAATAGGTAAAGTAACCTGCTCATCCCACATTTGGGAGTGGGGCTGAGAGGGCAAGTAGGGTTTCCTTTTCCCTCACTTTTTAAGGCTACCTGGCCTCATTTCCTCTGGACTTGAATATCCATTAGCATCACCACATAATGTTTGATCCATGTATGGGTAATCCATCGCCATAACCAAATCCAGATTTTGTTTGGAGCAGCCATGAGTTCATGCTAGGTGATAGATTGTGACTAATTATAACCAGTCATGACAAACCTGTTCCCCGATTTTCTCAATTTCTACCTTTCCTGCAGAGAAGAGTTGCCATGTTAACTAGCTCTGGCTAATGAGATCTTCCTCCCTAAGGGAAACTCTTGTAGGGATTTCTAAGAAAGCATCTCTTTATCTGAAAAAAGCAAAGAAAAGGAAGGGACCAATGATGCTTTCTTTGCCTTTCCCCCTTGATTGTGAACATGAAGCCTGGCGATACAGCAGCCATCCTGTGACCAGTAAGTAGAACAAAATATAAGTATTTAAAGATACAAATAGCCTGGTTGCTTGATGGCATCTCTCAGTACCTGTCTACACCTGCCTGCCTAACTCAGGACTTCTTGGAATGTGAAAAAAAAAAAAAAAAAAAAAAAAAGAAATAAAAAGAAAAAAATATCAACCTTGATTTGCCTAAGTCATTGTAGTAAAAATTTCACTTATTTACAGTCAAATACAAACCTAAACAATATATCATGTTTTATGCTCAACTGAAGAGATACTTCTGAGGGTCTTGGAAATTTGGGTATGAGAATATTGCTGGCCACATTATGGTGTAGTAAACTTAACATGACTATTTTAAAGCTATTGCATGTGAAATAGTCCTTCCTGTCCCAGCTGTGGAGATTTGGGTACATCCAGCATATTTGGATAAAGTACGTGCTGCCATTGCCCCAGATGGTCTTCAAGAAGCCAAAAAAGTGTCATATGATAAGAATGTAAAAACATCAGACTGGACATCTCCAGTGTATCACTTTCATAAGAAATGATACAAACGAAAGCAGAATAGAAAAATGTTTGCTGGATTCAATTGAATTGAATTGAACATATGGAAATACAGTTGTAAGTCAAGTTGTACACATGTCATATTATTCAAGTGACTAAAGAGGGTTATAATGGTGCTTCACAATGGGAATAATTTACAATTTTATGCCTGGGTTTTAAAGTATACTGGAAAAACGATGGGCCTTCATCAACATTTCTGATTAGTGTCCTTATAAGAGGAGACAGCAGACAACATTCTCTCTCTCTCGCGCTCGTGCTCGCGCTCGCGCTCGCTCCCTCCTTCTCTCTCTCCTCTCTCTGCTATTTGCTTTCTTTGCCTGTGCTTTTGGTGTCATATCAAGGAAATCATTGCCAAGATCGATATTATAAAATTTTACCCCTATGTTTTCTTTTAGCAGTTTTATAATTTCATGTCTTATAAGTCTTTAATCTATTTTGAGTTGATTTTTGTGTATGGTGTAAGATAAGTGTTCAATTTCATTTGTATGTGGATAGCCAATTTTCCCAGCATCATTTGTTGACAAGATGATTTTTTCCCCATTGTGTAGTCTTGGTGCCCTGGTTGAAGATCATTTAATCACATACATGCGGATTTGTCTCTGGTCTCTCTATTCTGTTCCATTGGTCTATACGTTTATCATGTTGGTACCATGTTGTTTTGATTACAGTAGTTTTGTAATGTATCTTGACCTCAGGAAGTGTGAGGTCTCCAGCTTTGTCCTTTTTTTTTGAGATTGTTTTGGCTATTTAGGGTCCTTTGTGATTCCATATGATTTTAGGATTTTTAAAAATTTCTACAGATGTATTTCCATTTCTTTGTGTCTTATTTAATTTCTTTCAGCAGTGTTTTATAGTTTTCAGTGTATAAGTCTTTCACCTCCTTGGTTAAGTTTATCCTAAGTATTCTTTTTTTTTTTTTTATGCTATTGTAAATGGATTGTTTTCTTAATTTACTTTTTGAATTATTCATTGTTAATGTGTAAAAACACAAGTGATTTTGTATCCTTCAACTTTGCTGAATTCATTTACTAGTTCTAACAGCTTTTTTTGTGGGATCTTTGGGGCTTTCTATGTATAAGGTCATGTCATCTGCAGAGATACTTTTACTGCTTCCTTTCCAATTTGGATAACTTTTACTTCTTTTTCTTGCCTAATTGCTCTTGTAGGACTTGCAGTATTATGTTGAATAGAAGCGGGGCGAGTGGGCATCCTTGCCTTGTTTATGATCTTAGAGGAAAATCTTTCAGTTTTTATTTTTAAATTAAAGTTAGTTGGGGTGACAATTGTTACTAACGTTACATAGGTTTCGAGTGTACAAATTCTGTAATACATCATCTGTATATCATGTTGTATGTTCACTATCCAGAGTCAGTTCTCCTTCCATCAGTTTTTTTAACCATTGAATACGATGTTAGTTATGGACTTTACATATATGGCCTTTCTCATGTTGAAGTAATTTCCTTCTATTTCTACTTTGTTGAGTGTTTTTTTTTGTTTGTTTTTTTTAATGAAAGGATGTTGAATTTTTCCAAATGCTTTTACTGCATTTATTGAGTTGATCATGTGATTTTTTTTTATCCTTTGTTCTGTCAATGTGGTATATCTCAATTGACTTGCATATATTAAACCATCCTTGCATCCCACGGATAAAGCTCATTTGGCCATGGTATATATCCTTTGAATGTGCTGTTGAATTAGATTTGTTAGTACTTCGTTGTGGATTTTTGCATCTATATTCATAAGGGATATTGGCCTGTAATTTTCTTTTCTTTTAGTGTGTTTGTCTGACTTTGGTAGCAAAGTAATGCAGGCCTCATAAAATGAGTTTGGAAATGTTCCTTCTTCAATTTTTTTGGAGAGGTTGAGAAGGAGTGACATAAATTTTTCTTTAAATGTTTGGTAGAATGCTCTGGTGAAGCCATCTAGGCCCTTGAGTTTTTTTCTTGGGAGGTTTTTGATTATTGATTCTATCTCTTTGCTCATTATGGGTCTCTTCAGTCTTTCTACTTCTTCATGATTTCGTCTTGATAGGCTGCATATTCTAGAAATTTACCCATTCCCCCTGTTTTATACAATTTGTTGGGGTGCAGGAATCTCTTAACTGTTTTCTAGATTTTTGGAAAAGGAATTGATTCATGTATTGCTGTTGAATCAGTGTCTCTGTGGGTGCAGGAGGGTCTAGGGCTTCTTATTCCACCATTTTGCTCACCATGTATGTATTTTTACATTTTCTAGTAACAATATTAAAAGGTAGCTTTAAAAAACGTCCTAGCAGCCACTTGTAAAAAGAAACAAGTTTAATTAATTTTAGTAATATAGTTTTATTTAACCCAATAGATCCTAAATATTATCATTTCAGCATGTAATCATAGAAAATTGTTAATATGATATTTTATATTCTTTATTTTGTACTCAGTTTTTAAAAGTCTATTTTACATTCAGAGCACATGTCAATTCAACTAACCACAATTCAGGTGTTCAACAGTCACATGTTGCCAGTAGCTACTGTATTGAACAGCATAAATCTGTACTATAGAAATTACTCCTAACAAACAAATAAAAAAGAAGACAACCATAACAATAATAATCTGGGGCTACTTACAGAAGAGAAAATCTGAATGACCACTAACATGAAACGATGTTTTACTTCGTGGAGAAATGCACATTAGAACAACAAGATACCATTTTTCATCTATTGGATTATCAAGGAGTTTAAAAAAGAAAAAAATTATGGAATTCGTGTGTGTGTGTGTGTGTGTGTGTGTAAGTGTGTATGTGCCTTTTTCAAACAGATAGGAGCATTCTTTCCCCTTTCTGCCTGACAGTGAGCTAATTTGCAATTACGTCTTCATTTGAAAGTAATCATAAGATGGTCATATTAGTTTGTTGCTTGTACTTATAGATAAGCCTCTGATTTAATCACTCCATTAATCAAATTTCATCAGAATCTAGCTTTTACAAAACAAAAATATGGTTTACATTTTTGTATATAAAATGATATTTTAGCATAGGATTTCACTGTAATTCAAAGATTTATTTATATTTCTGAGAGTTTAATTTTTTGTTGTTCTGACAGGTTGACTTTAAATTTCTCTCCACATGAGTTTTTCTTCTCCAATAAATTTTCTACCAATCTTTAATGATAATGAATGATCTGTAAGCATTTACATATAGGAATCAATCTTGGAAGGATTATTTTTGTAAGGAATCCTTTTAAATGTTATCCTAATGTGTTTAAAAGTTGAGGTTTCTGCAGAGTCAGTGTTGTTAGACAGTGTTTTTACAATGGGTAAAAAGTTTCAAGCTACCAGTTTTAAGCTCTGTCCATACATTCGCTTGTGGTTGGTCTTGGTCAAGCAATGCCATTAATGAGAACAAGAATTCCTTTCTATGGTTGAATAAAAGGATTAGGGGAATTGCCCTTAAAATAAAGACAAAAAGAAAAAAGAAGGGAAATGTTTTATCCCCTGGGTATTGTCATTGGAGAAGAGACCAGAACACAACAGCCAAGCTAAAGAATGGATGTCATTGAAACAAGAAATCTGGGCCAGACTAGCCCAGGGCACAAGGAATTATGGGAATCCAATGCTTCTGAATACCACTTAAAAGGGCTCCACCAGGACACATACCTTAAAATGATGTTCCTAATTGTTCTTCCCCTTTTTCTTTCTTTCACAAATCGCAAAGAAAAAGGGGGAAAAAAGCCCAGTGGGAAGAGCCAGCTGCTGAACCTTAAGAGAAGAAAGAGTGTGGATATGATGTTAATTTTGCTTTATTATCTCACCCTCTACAAAAGACTGGCTGGCAGGTGAACACTGCCCAAAGAATCCTGGTAGTTTTGATCAGGAACAGCAATCTGTCTGGTGTGGCCACATTATCTAAAAATCTCCACGAAGAAAGGGAGGAGAAAGAAATGAAAGCCTATATGATTTCCATCAATTCTCCAAGGCTATAGCTCGCCAGTAAATTGGGGAAAGATAACAGGCTCACTCCCTTCAACTGGAGACTCTCAGCTTCCAGAACACAGGCACTTCAAGAGAAGCTGAAATGTGTACTATGATTGCTTCCGGGAGAAAAACAGGCTTTGAGATGTATTTACATCAATAACCGTAGTATAGGAGGCCCTCGCACAAGCTATTGTTCTCTCTTTCTCTCTCTCTCTCTCTCTCTCTCTCTCTCTCTCTCTCACACACACACACACACACACACACACACACACACACACACACACACAGGTCTCAGCACCACACACACCCGGAGGACCATGATCAATTGTTCAAAGCACAGTGATCCTGGTTGGCCACTCATGAAATGCAAATGGTGACTTCGGAGGAGCCAGCGAATAAGAATTCTGTTTAAAGCAAGAGGCAGAGAGTCCATTTTTCTGAGAACCTGAATTCTCCCTAGGGAGACTGAAAGAACAGTCTGGTTTGTTTTTTCTTTCCTCTACGTGAGACCTGGCTGAACCAGCTGGCTTTGGGGTTAATTCTATGTTTGACTGAAAAATCATGCTAGGCATGCCAACATTTCTTTATTGTATTTTAGACAGTTTACATATGCTACTACCACTTTTCAGCTCAGACAACCACCTCGTCTCCAAGGCTTAAAAGTCATGGTCTTGGGTCACTTCAGACAGTTTAGCAGCTCCCGCTTAGCACCTTAATGTTCTGTTCTTACGATTTCTTCTCACTAACAAAACCACTGTCTTTTGAAGGAAGATGTTAGCCCCTGACTCTGCCAGCCCTAGATCAGACCATTCATTCTCAGTTCTACTCTATTCACAAGTCAGTCTTGATGAGGGTGGAAGAGTCCATTGCCAGAGTGGGCAGATCAGTTGATAGGGCCCAGAAATAGAACTGTTGCTGTAAACCCACTCACTGTCCAGAATCTCGGGTGTGTGCCTGGGGCACCTGTATGCCTTTAGGGTTGACGGTGTCCCCTGATTCCTGAGATATTGCCTCTTCCTAATCAGAATCATTTAGGCTGTTGTTTAGAATGCATATCCCTGGATCTCACCCTAAATTTATTTCATAAGGATGGACCTGGAAATCTGTATTTTAATACAAAAAGTATAGCCTATGACAGAAGGACAATGCAATGATTAAGAACACAAACTCTGGTGATTACCTGTTCCTTCTGTTCCTTCTCTTAACATCTGTGTGATCTTGTGGGATATTACTTAATCTTCCTCTGCCTCATCTCTCAAAGAATGATATATAATTTTAATACCCACTTCATAGAGAGGATTAAATGAGTAAATCCATTTAAAGTGCCTAGAATATTGCCAGATACATAACAAGGTTTAATACACGCTGGCTATTATTATTATGTAATAAGCATCCCTGATAATTCTTCAAAATTAAGTTTGAGATTCATATGCCCAGTATCTTCACCTTGGATTCTAAATCTGCTTTTTGCTCATCCCTGCTGAGTTATCCTGGGTTTGGTGCTCTCTGTTGTCCTCACAACCTGTTTTCCTCAAACATAACCCTCTTGACTCTCTTGTAAGTCTCTCCAATCCTTCTCTGTGGTGCCAGTTACTTCCTGTCCTTCAGTCAGAATGGGCTGACCACTGAGAACAGGTGTGCTACTGTTAGCTTGAGTAGTATCTGCTCTCCAAATGGGAGAAAGGAATTTTCTGTACTTGGCGCCCAACTACAGAATTGGAAGTCCCCAGTCATTCAATATAATTCAGTGTTGGTAACTATTCAACCCTAGCCAAAGCTACTAGGCTACCTTGGATACAGTATATTAGGAAAGGGCCTCTTCCCTTAGGGACTTGACCTCGGTGACCTGATTCTTGCACTGAAATTCCCAGGTTTCAGGAAACTTCTTAGTCCTGGGTAAACCAGGATGGTTCTGTTACCAGTTTAGATGGTCCAGGTCTCTACTGTGGGGACCCGGTCCCCAAGAAGGACTCTCTGTCCTCCTAAGTGCTTTTTTCCATCCGGTGTTGCTGAGCCAAAAAACAAAATCCAATCTGAGTGTCCAGCAGCACAAGCTTTCATGCAATGGCCAGAGAATGGAGAAGCGGGAGTTAAAACTCAGAGATCAACTTCTCATTCAAGAGAAATCTGAGGCAGATTATTACGGGAGTAACATAATGAGGGGGAGGCATATGCATTAGCATTTGAAGAATGGGCCGGTCTTTTCCCAGAATTGGGGCACCCCCCCTCTTTTCCCCTTATATGGTTTGAGTCAGCTGTCATGGCATCAGTGGATATGTCAGTTAGCAGGACAAAGTATTATAATCAGGGAATAATGATTCAGGGTCTCCTAGAGGTCAGATTCAGCACCATTTTGGGTCAGGCACGCTCTGGTCGTTTTTTGTTATTCTAGCCTTCTTCTTTCCTCTCTCTTTCTCTTTCTTTCTTTCTTTCTTTCTTTCTTTCTTTCTTTCTTCCCTCCCTCCCCCATACCTGAAATAAAAAGGTAAGTACACAAGATTTCAACAGCCAGAGGCCTACAGCCATGGTGACAGTTGGTCCCCCTGTACCCTACAGATACCCTGGGTGGGGTCCCCAGTAGACTGGATAGCAACGCCCTATTGGACTCTCAGTTATGAGGCAGGGGCTTAACTGGGGACTGGGCTCAGCCATACTAACCTTCAGAGGTATGAAGCTCAGACCTAGAGAGCCCCCTGATTGTATTGGTTTAGGACACTCAGGTTTGGAAACTGTAAGGCTGACATGGAGCCAAATCATACTGAGTGCCTCATATTTTCTGTAACTTGATAGAAGATGGGAGGAATTCCACAGTACAGTGTAAGGCACTCAGAACTTGTATTGTCTGATCTGTCATGTTTCTGATGTGAACAATAGCAAGAGCTATAAATAACCATTCTTCCCTGGGTCTGGAGATTTATATGTTGATTACATTTCAGTTGAAAACAGCAGAAGGGCTTGCTTTCCTTTTTCCCCAGAAGAGATTTGCAGGGGAAAAAACAAGGATCTAGATTTTATAGAGTTGTAGAAATTACAAATGTTGTCACGGTAGTTAATCAACATCCAAAGACAACATCTAGCTTCATCCTATGCCTGCACATCTATGCCTCTAACCCCTGTAGGTATGAGTAATAATATGGAAATGAAGGAAATTACCAGAAGGAAATTGCCTGAATGGGACTGTTATAAGAGGAGGGTAGGGCTTACTTAATTAAAGCTCAGTTTAATTATTGCTATAAATTAAGGAAACGAGTGCCATGCAATAATATGGGAGTATGAGAGGTTTGGGCTTTGTTGGGTAACAATTAATTTCAAATAATTTGGTGAAGGTGGGGGAGCAAGCATGATTAAATGCAGGAGAGACTGACATATGAATCATTAGGGAAGTGCATTTTTTAACTAAATGGAAATGAGTCCAAAAAGAATGGGAAAAAATCATTATAATAATCATTGTGTGGCCTTATTATGGAGAAGAGGGAGGATGGTCTCTGGGTCAGATTAAGAATCGAAAGGATGAGCTCTGGGATCTGTCTCTTCCATGGGAGCCCTGGTACTCCTGGGTACATTCCAGGAAGTGGTAAGCACATTACAGCAGCAGGGCTGCTCATAAAAACTCTGAGCCTCCTTTGTCCTTGGGCTCACCTTCTTCTCCAGGCCACTGCTAAGTACCTGTGGTCCTCAGGAAGTCACTGAGTCCTAGTAGAAAACCACCTGGGGCTTGTCTTTCCCCATCTAATTCCTGGCAAGGATGTTTTCTTCCTAGCACTTCCTGTTTTTTTCTGTTTTCATTTGTCAACTGGAAAAAAACACCTCATTTCTTATCTACTTCAAAAGAAAACTGTAAGATGAAACAACATAAAGGTATCAGTGAGAGAAGATATTTATCTAGTAAAGATGAAGATGAGACTAGGAATGTAAAATATTGTCTTTCATTTAAGAGAATTGTTCAAAGTGCATGAGGACCAGAAGAAAGAAGGGAAAGATCTTAACCCATGCAGGGCTTTATATATATTATGCAATATATATATAAATTTTATATATAAATGTTTAAATATATAAATATATAACTTTAATTAATTTTTAATTTTATATATAAAACTTTAATTAGATAAACTGTACCTTCCTCTTATATATTATTTGAAATCATGAGTTTGTACTGATACCTCCAATTTCAATCTAAGCCCATATTCTTCCTTGCTATTCCCCATTCTACATTTCTATATCTTCCTCTGACACAGTGAGGATTCTGGCTTCCCAAAATATCATCATATATATTATTTTGCTCATTCCTACAATACACATAAATAGCTGAAATAATTTTTATTCCTAGATTCCTATATGACTAAAGAAAACAAAAAATAAGAAAACCTCTAAGAAGTTCAACATTTATTTGCCACTTTTTCCCCCTAGACTGAGGATATATAATCAAAATACTATGTTTGAAAAGTTCTCTACATTAATTAATTCATATTTTGCACCTTCAGTATGCTTATATTTTTCACTTGTAATACTCTTAGGATCATTTATTTCTATTTGCATTAAATTTTAGATTTTCCCCCTACTCTTGTTGATTTAATTTTTTAATTTGTTGACCTGCTTTCAAAAGACAAACTTATATTAAAAGATCTACTCATTGATGTTTCATTCCTTCCCTTAGCTTTCTACTCCACTTCCCTTATCTTCTGTAGATAGCAAATTTCATTGTTTAATGGTTCAGCTGCTTTGTGTGTGAGGTTTCCTTTTGTAGAAATAAGCAGATTTATATGTGTTTTCTGATTTCCCCATGTTCCACAAAATGGAACATATGTACTACAGATACTCTTTTGCATTTTGCTTTTTTCATTTAACAACATACTCTGGAAATCACTTCATGCACATTTATAAAGATCATCCCTATTTCTTTATTCCAGCTGCATAGTACTCCATTGTGTGCACATTCTATATAATTTAACCAGTTCCCTATGCTTGGACAATTAGATAACTATGAATAATTTGAAATTACAAACAATGAATAATCTTATGCTTGTGTATTTTCATATTGTTTTAGGTGTATCTTCAGGAGTGGCTGCAGGCAGAAAATGAAAGAGCTGTTTCCTTGAGGCAGTGCCACCCTGGGACTCAGAGTACGTTATGCAGTACAGGCCTAGGGAGATGGGTGTCAGCCATTTCCAAACTATAAATGAGTGGTTCTAGGGGTACAGAGATGACTTAAGGGAGTTTTATGCCATTTGTCACCTTTAGTGGCCAAAGAGCAGCTTTGGCTTAGAGACAGTGCTTAGGAGAGGAAAGCGCAAGGATTGCTGCAACACCAAATGCAGTGTCACTGGCAAAGGCTAGGCTCTCTTGAATGTGACCAGTGGGCAGCGAACATTTAAAAAGAGGCCAGGTGACATCCCCTCAGAGGACTCCCAGAACAGCCCAGGGGGACTTGGGGCAGGGGCTGAGGGCTGTCTTTCTACAGGTGGGGCCACCCAGCCAGCACCACTGGGTTTAATGTGAATATAATCTAATTTGTACTGTCTGATGGGCTTAGGAAAGCTTGGATTATAAATGAATAATAACAGTTTTGAATGGAGGACATGAGTGAAACATGAAAAATCACATGCTCATTAGAATTATGATATGATTAGGTGCTGTAGATATGCCAAAACATTGCTGGAGTGGTTCAGAGAGGGGCAAACTTCCCATTGCCTGTGTTTATTACCGTGGAATCAATCATCTGAGGGGGCATTGAACATGGAGTGTTCACCTTGAAAGATTAAAGTCCAGGAGAGAAATGTGGTCCATAGGAGGGAGAGGTACGGCTGGCTGTCCCTCTGCTGGACACTTCAAAGGGGAATTTACCTTGGTGATTTAACCACAATCCAAGGTCTGGCCCTAAGTTTTTCAGGTTCAAAAACTGAGAAAATTGGTTTTGTTAGCACACTGAGGTTTATTGCGCCCTCAGTCATACTAAGCAAGTTTGTAAGAGACAGATGTGCAAATCAAAATACCATTATTAATTAACAATGACAAGTAAAATCAGCCATGGGACCAGGCACACATTCTGTTTCAAGCACCTTCTCTCCGTGTGGTGAAATCTATGTGGGAAGTCAGATTCTCATCAGAAGGCAGCCAGGCAAGGCTGGAAGCAGAGCGAGATGAAGCAGCTGTCTATCTGATTGGAATGTCAAAGGAAGCTGGCTCCTTCATTCCCCACCAAAGGCATATACCTAGAGGGGCCAGAGGGACCAAATTCTCGGGACAGGTCATCTGCTCCAAGACAGACCTAGGCATTCACAACTCCCTTCCTCTTGGTCACTGCTTTGTCCCACGCTGACCACCCCTCTGTGCTGACATGTTCTTTCTCCAGCTGTGTCCATTTCATTGCATTGACCTGGTTATAGCCCAATTGGCCCTCTTCTTTGACTTTGACCTTGTCTTCACCCCTGCTTACCAAGTGAGGCAGGGAAATGGGCAGTTGTCCCAGAGCGGCCCTAACTTAGGGTCGGCACTGCCTGTCAGTTTTCCTGAGGCTAGGAAACCTCATACTGTGTTTCCCCGAAAATAAGACCTATAGTAAAATTTATATTTTATTATAAATAATAAAATAAGACCAGGTCTTTATAATATAATATAATATAATATAATATAATATAATATAATATAATATAATACCGGGTCTTATATTAATTTTTGCTCCAAACGACGCATTAGAGCTGATTGTCCGGCTAGGTCTTATTTTCCAGGAAATAGGGTATAATCATGGGTGAACAGTGTGTAAACCAAACAATGCCTCCAGGCATTGCCTGTCAACCTTCAGGCCAGATCCAGTGGGGCAGAGGAGGCTAATGAATTGTTAATGATAAGCTATCTTTCTCTCAGAACTGGGGCTGCAAACCATTTGCCGTCTTAAGTGAACCCAGAGTAAGCTGCTGTGGGGAGCTGAGGGAACGCTGCTGCAGTCCTAGAATTACAGGCTCATGCTCTGCACTGGCCCTCACACATGATATGTGAAATGCTCAGGATGTGAAATGACACCTTTATGAAAGTAAAGGAACAGCCTAAAGGTAACAGCTCTGGTTTAGTTTTTGAGGAAAGAGACATTTATGGCACTCACTGCTCTGAGAGCTGCCCTTTGGTCTAATGTCTGTCTTCCCACATCCCCCCTTCCTTAGGTACCTCTCCTACAAACAGAATGACCCATGTGAGCCTTCACTTGACTTATATCAAATTAATAGATGACAGTTACTGAGAGCTTGTCAGGTACCGGACTCCATTCTGAGCATAGGAATTCATTTACTCTTTACAACAATCCTGGGGAGTTTCGTGCTATTATATGTTCATGTTACAGATGAACAAATGAGACATTGAAAAGTTAAGTAACTTGCCCACGGTCACTAGCTAATAAGTGGCAGAGCCAGAATCCAAACCTATCAATCTGATTCTGGAGCCTGTCTTGTTACCTGCAATATTAAACAGAGAGAAAAGGTTACTCTAAATGTCTTTAGCTCGCCCTATTTCCGGAATTGTGTAAATTTCAGTTGACTATACTAGCTCTTACTATCTGAGTTTCTAGGAATCTGCTTAAAAATTGGAGTATTTTAACAACAAATATTTAATTCTACCAGTTATACATCTTTGTGTGTCATTTATCTCTCTGAAACTCAATTTGTTTAGAATAAGAGATTAGACTCCAGAATCCCTAGGTTCCCTTCCAATTTTGACTTTCTGAGTTTACTATCAGGACTACTACTACTACTTTGTATTTGTAGGGGTTTTAACAATTCACATCAATTATTTTACGTTTCCTTTAAACGTAAAAGCATTGAGTCAAGAAGTAATACTTGTTTACCTTTATATTTCCAGAAATAGCTAATACAGTGTTGGACAGAACAGGTACTGCTTATATATTTTTGAATTGTAAGATAATTATTAAAACATTATCTTCATTACACAGATGAAGAAACTGATGCTTAGGGAGCTTTAACAAACAACCCAAAATCAAAGAGTTCACTTCTGTGCCCTTCTTTGTCTCCACTGCTCTCTCCACTGTGTTGTAAATGTGCTGTCCTCCTACAGTAGCAAATTCTGAAGTAATAAACAAGTAAACAGAATGCATTTCCCAGGCAGCTGTCTGCCAGAGAAAGAATAAGTTTGTGCCTGATTTAGTGTTACATTTCTAGCTCATTTAAGAGAACAAATTGTTCTAAGGTGGATTTAGTAGAGCTATGGATCAACAGACACTGTGGGTACATGTCATTTTCAAATTGAGTAATTGGTAACGAAAGATGAACATTCAATTGCCTTATGATGACTGAATAAGAAATTCTCAATGTTGAACAATGACTCAAGCAGGATCACGTAGGAATTTGATGCAATGGAAAGGTAGCTGAAGTGACTCAGATTTCAACATGGTAGAACATGACCACTTTTTGGTACAGGGTAAAGTAGCCCAAATTTCTGCAAACCACAAATCTAATGGAGATAAAAACAGCTCGTCAAGAATTAGATTCATACTTTGACTAATTAGGGTTTGAAACATGATCATTAATGACTTTTACCACCAAAGGTTTTCCAAAGAGATACTCTTGGTACATGGAGGAAAAAGGGTGCTAATGATCTTAAGATCATTCTAAAGGTTTATTCCTTGAGGCTCTGTTTTGTGTTTTTTTTTGGGGGGGGGCGGAGAGGGGTGTTCAGATTCCAAGCTTCAGATTCTCCAGAGTTCAAAAGGAATGGTGGCCTCAGATGGGATGAACCACTGAGAAAACAGAGCCCCATAAATACATGAAATCTAATGATCAGTGAAAATCTTCCTTGGAGATGCTTGGGTATAATCAGGTCTGGGAAATACGTGACAAGGGCTGAATGATGTGAGAAAGTCAGAGAGTCACATTAGCTGGAAGGCCTAATGTGCAGCTTGAACTCCTATGGCCCATCAAAATGAAAAGCCTAGACACTTATGTCTGGCTATTAGGGGCACATGTGCTTGCTTTTCCTCCTTGTGAAATGGCCAGGCTCCTCTGCAGCTGCTATTCTTTTCAGAAATGACTTTGAGGGCAAGAAATAAATATCTAGACATATTTATAATGGGAAATTGTTTATCCCATTCACCCGCAGAAGTTCTTATATCCAATAGATCATGAGTAACTTAAGGGCAGGATTATTTTTCTTTATATCTCTGGTTCCTTTTTCTCCTCCTCATTTCTCCTTACTATCCACACATAGATTTCTTGAGTGAATCTCTAGTGGGGCCCCAAATAATTTTTTTAAATTAGAAAATAGTCTTGCATAAATTACATATAAAACTCACATGACCAAGATCTGCTGAAGCATAATATACCTAGGTATTACATAGCCTTTTTTGCTGTTGCAAATGGGTTTTTCCCTCACATTGTATCTTTTAATTAGCTGTTTTTAATGAGTAGGCGACTTAGTGCGTTGATTAGGTATTGCTGCAAAAATGCTTACTAACAAACCACCTCAAAACACAGTGTATTACAATAACCAAAGACCCATATTTTCTCAGGGTCTTTGGGTCAGAAAAGGGTGGCTTGGCTTTTTGTGCTGATATTTCCTGTTTGTGTGATCTCAGACAAATTATTTAACCTCCAAGCATCAGTTCCTTTTTGTAAAATGAAAGCAATAATAGTGCCTGTCTCACAGGATTCTCATTAATATTACATGAATAGATGTTTGTGAAATGTTTACTTCAGTTGTTGACATAAAGCACAGGCCAAAAGAATGTTACCTTGTTATTGCTATAATAATACAGCAGTAAACGACTTGGAAATATAGGTAATATTTTTCTATTGGGACTTTAAAGGTGAAAAGACTGGCTACGCAAAGGTTGTGAAATTTCAAATTTTGACTTATGAAACAGTTTGAGACACATGAATGATCCTTTGGGTAGGTGTGGGTTATATCCCATGATAAAAGAGAAGAGTCTGTTTGAGTGGGGAACAGCCAGTTAGTTTCAGAAGACTTTAGATGGAATATAATGGAGGATGAGATAAAGTTCCCAAACACAGAGGAATAAGGGTTTGTCAGGATTCATGTGGGAAAACACTGAAGGAGGGAAGGGGGTGAAGTAGAAACAGTACTAGGAATGTTTGACATCTACATGTCAACATGAAGAGCCTTGGAATTAAGTGTACATTGCATAAAAATATAATCTCGGGAGATGATTGCCTCAGCCTATGGGATGAAACTCAGAATTTTAGTATAGAGATGGGACGAATGTGCCTTTTTGCTAAGAGACCCTGTGAGAAAGAGATGTGGTGTGTCCCTATATATCGAGAAATGTTTACCTACCAGGAGCCACAAGCTTATAGAGAACTTGTGGGAAGAGGTCAAAGAAGAGACTCAAGCTAGTATTATTATTCGAGTATTCTTTACATCACATTAGATGAAAAAAAGGTACTAGGTCATTTGTAGCAAATGCCAGATATAATAAAGTTAACAGTGGGAGTGTGTAGAGGAAAGACTACTCCAGAACATGGAGATTCCTCATTAGGCTGAAAGCAGCAGATATGATATGTTTTTGACCTTACTTAGAAGGATATGAAGCAAAAAAGAGAACAGTTAATAGAGTCTTATTTTTACAGACAATGAGGAATTTGTTGGGCAAAGTATATATTAATTTACTGAGCACTTACTATGTACCAAGCACTTATCTAAATCATTACATACTTTATTACATGCAATGCTTGCAATGACCTTATAAGGTCAGTACCTTTTCATCTTCATTTTATAGTTGAGGAAAATGGGGCAAAAGAAGTTAAGTCAATTGCTGAAGGTCACACAAGTTGCCGAACTGACTTCTGAGTACATGCTTTTCACCATTGAATTATCCTGCTCCCACTGCCTAAAAAGTGGGTAAATCACCATTTATGGACATGGGAATGTTTTAGAAGAAGGTGAAGCCAAGGGTCTAGTAGATGGTGATGGAAGCCAACCACCTGGTACTGAAGGGCCAGGAAATTTGGGCGTAGGTAGCCCTTGATGTAGGATTAGGAAATGGGTCAAAAGGTACATAAGCAATCCATGCTTTTACCAATTTGTAAGCAAAGTCACAGTCCTGTTCAGGACTGACAGCTGCCCTCTTCTTATGTGTACTGACTTGATTATTTTCTGAAAATATCATGCAATTTTGCACTTTTGAATCTTTGAAAAGGCTTTTCCACTTCTTGGAATATCATTTCATTTCTCCTTTCCCTGGCAAATTTCTATCTTCCTGTAAGGCTCAGCTCCCATGACATTCTCTCTTCTGCAGCCTCTCCTCTTCCTGACCAGCTTTGAGCTGTTTGGAGGAGAGACCTTTCTAACCTCTTCTGAGTGCTCTAACATTAGCACAGGGCTTGGCACAAGGTAGGTATCAAGGCATATTGAATGGACACGCACATCAATATAAGTCTATATGTTAGTTACCATAAAATGATCAAAGTGAAATAAGCAGCCACTGGGCTATTTGTCTAGCATTTTGGAAATACACTGTTGCTTATTCTAATTGAAAAGCAGAAGCTAAAGATGTATGCAATCTATTTTCTTTTGAAGAAAAATTTGTCTTGCTCTTTTATGCAAGTAGGTAATATATGCTCATAAAACAATTCTTTCTGAGAATGGCAAATGTTTCAGGGAAATTTCAATGGAATAAGTTCTTTGTGATTTCATTACCTAACCCTCTGTAAAAATGACTGGAAAGACAAAAGATATAGATGAGAGGACTGGCTCCAAATATTATAGAGGGAAACAGAATAGCTGAGGAGGAATTTATCATTAAGGAAGATTTATGCAAATCTCAAGAGTGCTTTAAAAGTTAATCTTAAAAAAAATCTCTTTAGTCTGAGCAGATTATGCTCACAAAAATCTTTTTGAGTAAATCCATGGGAAGAAATTTTTATTAAAGTAAACATGGAGGCTCATAATTTAAAGGAAAATAGTATACACTTGAATAGCAATTTAGGATTTACTGCTTTAGGGCAAGTTCTGCCAAAAATGTTTATCATTGATATATCCTGCCTACATATTTTCTAGGTTATTTATAAAAGTTATTTCAGTTAAATATGTTATTAGCTACAATGAATCATCTAAATTAATTTTGCAAGCAAAATACTGTATTAGGAAAGAAAACTATTCTCTCTAGAGGATGAACCAATTAAATGTCAGATGGTCAGAGTTCATAGACTAGGAAATGATGAGATCCCAACATAGGTGGTCATAGAACAAAAGCAATTACAACAAATAAATCTCGTTAGTTGCCGATTTATACACTCGCTCTCATCAACTGAGAAGAATATAAGTCACCAACATATAGAAATGTGAGTTTTAAGCATTTACGTATCTCATGGCTCCTATGTAGGATTTGAAAAAAATGAATAATCATTTTCAAGTCCACACCAGGCACATGTGTCAAATATGGCCTCCTCAGAAGTGCAGGCGGCTATGTGCTATTGTCTCTTCTCTTTGTAAGGCATTTCTATTTAGACCTCTGAGACTAAAATAGACCAGAGCAAGCAATTTTAGAAATGGAAGGATTTTTAAAGATTATTACAAGAGTTACCATTTATTGTGAGTTTATTATGTTCCAGTCACTGTGGAATGCCTTTCACATGCATTATCTCTTTAATTCTCAGAACAAGCCTATGAAGTCAGTATTATTAACTCCAGCTTACAGATAAGGAAACTAAGGCATAGAGAAATAAATGTTCCAAGTCTTAAAGCTGGTAAGTGGTGGAGGTGGAATTAAGACGCAGGTCAGACTCACACCCACCTTCCCCTAACCCCTGAATGTGAACACCATATTTTTATTTTCTACTACGTATTTCTCCTACAAAAATCCCACCATGTGATCTAGCCCATGTTTGAGTACATTCATCGTATTGTGAGCCCTAAAATCACAGGTGGTATGCATTTTTTCTTACAATTGTACACAACATATACTGCACACAGTCTTGACAGCGATTCATATTTGTTTAATAAACAAACTTCCTTATGTTTTATTGAATAAACAAACTTCCTTATGTACATATCAAACTTTATGTGCAGAGAACTTGAAAGATTCTACATAATTGTATAATTCTCCTCTTCCGTTAAAAAAACATAACTTTTAACAGATGGGAAAACATAAGTCTAAAATAATTCAATGAGTTGACCAACATCCCATAGCAAGCAGTCAGTGGCTTACTCCCAGGTCTATGCTCGGTTCCAAAAGATGTCTGTCTACTATTTCTCTGATTTTCTGTCTGCCTCTATCTTTCTGTCTCTCTATCTCTCCCTGCCTTTCATCTTCCTTTTCATCACTCTCTCCTGTAACCCAGAGAGCAGAGACTACCATTTTACATGGTTTTAACCATCTCTGTATCCCAAAACCTGTCAAGTTCTAAAAATATTGATTGGTTAAATGGATGAATCACTAATGAAAACATATAATTTTTATGGAAAATTCCATCATTCTCTTTCTTTTTAGACTCGAGACTACTCTCTGCATTATAAATGTTTCTATATGCCACACTTTCATTAAACAAGAAAGTTACAGAAAAGAATACTCATCTGATGTAATTGAATGACTTCTTCAAGTCTGTAGGTGTGTGTGTGTGTGTGTGTGTGTGTGTGTGTGTGTGTGTTTAATTACTGAGACACTGTATGTGTTTTAGCTAATTTTCTTCCTTGCCTCATTGATTAGTATAGGACTTCAGGACTCTGACCTTACATTAGTTTTCTAGAGAAACTCTAAAGCAATGAGGAGAAATGCACAGATGGACAGAGAATATGTAGAAATTCCACCTTTCCCAAATGCAGCTGACAGTTCTGTATATGGGGCTCTTTGTGTTCTGTGGCATAATGAAAGGGTTTTCCTCCCTGCAGATCACAAGGCATCCATTCTGTAAATTGCAGGCCATGTTCAATAGCAGGTGCAGAATTGCTGATGGCATTCCAGCTCTAAGGACCATATTGCAGGTTTTTATGCTTATAAATGTGCTTTTTTGCTCTTTAGGAAAATTTCAAGGATAAATTTGGGAAGCACTAGAAAGTTAGCACCTTGTGCCCACATGTAAAGGGGCTAATATGTGGGCTGTTTGGCATGGTCCTCTCCTTGTTCTGGCAATGAAGTGGTTAAAGCACCTTTAATGGTTCCTGCTAAGTTTTGCCTAAAAGTATGATTGCAGTGAGCATTAGACATCTGCTGTGAGGAATCAATGCCAACATTAGCTATAGGAATGAAGAAAGCATCTCAACACTAAACAAATTCAAGAAAACCTCAGAACTACCGTGTCTTGCAGGAATTGCTAGGGAGAGACATTTTAGACTTTCTTGTCTGTCAGCACCTTCCCACCCTACCTGCCTGCAAAGACAGCAGTGTTGGCAAGCTACACACATGAGCACAAGTCAATGTTTTCTCAGGACTTCTCATTCTTTAATGTGAAGAGCTTCCAAAGATGAAAAGTATGGAGTCTGCTCTGAGTCCCTAATTGATTTATGAAGTGCACATACACACACACACACACACACACACACACACACACACCAATAACCATCCTCCCATCCTGGAAGGGTAGTGGAAACAACATAGGCAGATAAAACTAAAAGCCTGTGTCCCCCAACGCTATTTGAAAAAGTGGTGAAGGTGAAGAAAGATGAGGTAAGTTACTTCAATTGTCACATTAAGACAGTCTGCCTGCATTTTTCAGTTCTCTCAGCACTTATTATGTTTGCCTCATTTGACTGTGGAAGTGATAGTGTCCCTGTTCTTCACAACTTTTCCAGGTAATTCTGACACTTAAGAAGACTTTCTAGAACTAAGGATATAAAGAAGAGGCCACATTGGGATTGGTAGGAGGGGCGGAGATGTGAAATGGGCTGACCCCAAACCCACAGGTAGTGGTTGAGCACCAGGAGGGACACGTCGGTGGTGAAAGTCCCCCCTGAAGAGTGAGGGATCCCAGCCCCTCACTGGGCTCCCCAGCCCAGCTGTCCCCACAACATCTGGTGGTGAAAATCAGCAAGGATTCCCTTTGTCCTGGTGTGACAGAAGGCAGCTAGAAACCCAGATGTCCTCTTAAAGGGCCCACAGACTCACTCACTCATAAGCACTTACCCTGGAGTCTGGTGGAGGAGTGGCAATTCGAGAGGTGCTAGAGACATATGCGGAAAGATTGAGTTGTGTGGCTTCAGAGAGAGGGCTAGGGGGAAAGCTGCCATTATCCCTGTGTGGAACCCACCTCATGTGTAGCCTACAGGTGGGTGCCATATTTCCTGTGTTGAACTCTCCCCTACAGGGTCAAATCTGAGACTGCATTGGTCTGGTAAAATCCATGAGTGCAACACCTTGGTGACTCCCTGGGACTCCATCACACCCAACTAGTGTGACATCACCCAGGGCATTCTCAGCTCATGGGCAGCCAGCTACGCCCCACAAGATGTGGGAGGCTTCTATAGCAGTGCACACCCTGCAGACGCCTGGGAAACTCCAACTCATGCTGCAGCACTTCTTAGGTGGCTCTCAGGGATCTACAGGCCCAAGGTGAGTGATGGCTGGCCATGGTGTTCTTTGGCCATTTTGTGGAGTGGCCACAGGCTCAGCACTGGTGCAAGAACTGAACATATATTACCTCTGTAGAAACCAGCAGCCCCTTCCCGGTGACTTCCTGGGACCCAGTCCTGCCCAACTCCAGCAGCAATCCTGGGGGCACTGTCAGCACCAGCTCAATCAGCCTGGCCCGCATACCCAAGGAGTCTCATTCACTGGCTGAGCCTTATAGGCAGCCAGCAGGTGGCAACAAGCCTAGGTGGGCCCTGGACCTTTTGCTAAGCTGCCGCAGGTGGCAGCCAGTCTTGGTTCACAGTGGGGCCACCCACAATGACTTTAGGTCTAGCACAGGCAACAACCAATCACATATAGCTTTGTAGTTCCTACCAGGTAGCCCTGGACCGGTCACAGGCACGGCTGAAATTGGCCTGCATGGGATACCCTCCCAAGAGGCACCAGAAACAACACACCCAGAGACTGGCCTCAGACTACACCTGACACCACCTGATTAGCCCCACAAGTGGCACACCCACCCAAAGAGTGGTCTTAACAGGCACAAGAGCCCATTTGGGTGAATCCCCCTCTCGGGGATCAGCCCCCACATAGTGGCTCATATGTTGTGGATGTAGTCAATCCTCATAGCCAGTCAGCCTGAGAGTCAGTCCCACCCAGTGATATGTCAAAAGAAATCAAGGCTTAACTACAGAAAGAGAATATATACAATACTATACAATACACACAAAAGACACTCCTGGAACACACACATGGGTGATCAAGGAGACTGCACCAGTGGGTTCCAAAGGACACCTACTACATAAGGTCACTGGCAAGAACTGAAAGACATAGGAGATCTACCTAATATATATGAGCAAACACAGAGAGGCAGCCAAAATGAGGAAACAAAGAAACATGTCCCAAATAAAAGAAAAGGGGAAAACTGAAAAAGAACTAAATGAAATGGAGGCAACCAACTCACCAGAGACAGAGTTCAAAACACAGGTTATAAGAATGCTTAAAGAACTTAGCATGAACTTCAACAAAGAGATGATAGACATGTAGATGGACATATAAACCATAAAAACAAACCAATTAGAAATAAAGAACACAATAACTGAAAGGATGAATACTCTAGAAGTAATCAACAGCAGCGTAAATGAAGCAGAGGATTGAATCAATGATTTAGAAGACAAGGTAGCAGACAACATCCAATTGGAACAACAAAAAGAAAAAAAGAATAATACAAAAAAAGCCAACAAAAATAGTTTAAGGGACCTCTGGGACAACATCAAATGTAACAACATTAACATCCTAGGAGTACCAGAAGGAAAAGAGAGGGAGCAGGGGATAGAAAACTTATTTGAGGAAATAATGACTGAAAATTTCCCTAACCTGGCAAAAGAAATAGTTGTACAAGGCCAGGAAGTGCAGGGAGTCCCACACAATATGAACCCAAACAGGCCCACACCATGGCATATTATAATTAAAATGGCAAAGATTAAAGACAAACAGAGAATCCTAAAAACAGCAAGAGAAAGACAACTAATTACTTACAAAGGCTCTCTCAGATGACTATCAGCTGATTTCTCAACAGAAACTTTGCAGGCCAGAAGGGAGTGGCAGGAAATATTCAAAGAGATGAAAAGTAAGGGCCTACAACTAAGATTACTCTACTCAGCAAGGTTATCATTTAAAATTGAAGAAGAGATAAAGAGCTTCCCAGACAAAAAAAAAGCTAAAGGAAGTAATTACCACCAAGCTAGTATTACAAGAAATGTTAAAGGGTCTTCTTTATGAAGAAGGGAAAAAACAAACATACAAAAGAAGATAAAAAACCTGAATAATAAAATGGCAATCGTTATGTACCTATCAATAATCACTTTAATTGTAAATGGATTAAATGCTCCAATCAAAAGGCATAGGTTAGCTGACTGGATAAGAAAACAAAACCCACACATATGCTGTTTATAAGAGACCCACTTGTAGACACACATAGACTGAATGTAACGGGATAGAAAATGATATTTCATGCAATGGAAATGGAAAAAAAAGCAGAGTAGCAATGCTTATATCAGACAAAATAGACTTAAAAACAAAGACTATAATAAAAGAGAAAGAAGAAAATTACATAAAGATAAAGGGTTCAACCCAACAAGAGGACATAACTCTAGTAAGCATCTATGTACCCTACATAGGAGCACCTAAATATATAAAACAAATATTGACTGACATAAAGGGAGAGATTGACAGTAACACCACCACAGTAGGAGCCTTTAACACCCATTGACACTAATGGACAGATCTTCCAGAAAGAAAATCAATAAGGAAATAGTGGCCTTACATGACACACTAGACTAGATGGATTTAATTGATATTTTTGAGCATTTCACCCCAAACAGCAGAATATACATTCTTTTTAAGCGCATATGGAACATTTTCTAAGATAGAGCACATGTTAGGCCACAAAACAAGTCTCAATAAATTTAAGAAGATTGGAATCACATCAAGCCTCTTCTCTGACTGCAATCATATGAAACTAGAAATCAATAACAGGAAGAAATCTATGTGGTTATTTAATCTATGACAAAGGAAGAATATACATGGGAGTAAAGACAGTCTATTCAATAAATGGTGCAGGGAAAACTGGACAGACACATGCAAAAATGTGAAACTGGACCACGTTCTTACTGCATATACAAGAATAAACTCAAAATGGATTAGAGACTTAAATATAAGACCAGAAACCATAAAACTCCTACAAGAAAACATAGGCAGTAAACTCTCAGATATTACCCTTAGTAGTATTTTTACTGATACTCATATATCTCCTCAAGCAAGGGAAATAAAAGAAAAAATAAACTAAGGGGACTACATCAAAGTAAAAAAAAAATTCACAGCAAAGGAAACCATCAATAAAACAAAAAGACATCTTACTGAATGGGAAAAGATATTTGCCAGTGATACATCTGATAAGGGGTTAATATCCAAAATTTAGTAAAAAAATTCATACAACTCAACACAAAATAACAAAGCAATCCAATTAATAAATGGGCAGAGGACATTTCTCCAAAGAGGACCTAAGGATGGCCAACAGACATATGAAAAGATGCTCAATGTCACTAATCATCAGAGAAATGCACACAATGAGATATTACCTCACACTTATCAGAATGGTCATCAATAAACCAGCAAACAAGTGTTGGCAAAGATGTGGAAAGAAGGGAACCCTTGTATATTGTTGTGGGATTGTAAATTGGTTCAGCCACTATGAAAAACAGCATGGAGGTTTCTCAAAAAATTAAAACTAGAACTACCTTATGACCCTGCAATTCCATTCCTGGGTATTCATCCAAAGAAACCCAAAACACTAATTCAAAAACATATATGCACCCCTATGTTCACTGCAACACTATTTACAATAGACAAGGTATGGAAACAACCAAAATGGCCATCAACAGACGATTGGATAAAGAGGTGGTACATATACACAATGGAGTATTACTCTGTCATAAAAAAGAATGAAATCTTACCATTTGTGACAAAATAGATGGATCTAGAGGGTATTATGCAAAGTGAAATAAGTCAGACTGAAAAAGACAAATACCATATGATCTTACTTATATGTGGAATCTAAAGAATAAAACGAAGAAAAAACAAAACAGAAACAGACTCTTAAATACAAAGAACAAACTGATGGTTACTAGATGGAATGGGGCTTGTGGGGCAGGGTGAGAAAGGTGAAGGGATTACGAAGTACAAATTGGTGGTTGCAAAATAGTCATGGGGAATGTAAATTACACTATGGGGGGGTATAGTCAATAATATTGTAAAAACTATGTATAGTGTCAGGTGGGTCCTAGACTTACTGGGGGGAATCACTGCATAGGTTATAGGTGTCAAGCCACTGCCCTATACACCTGAAACTAATATAAAATAATATTGAATGTCAACTATAATTTAAAAAATATAGTTATGGGGGTGTAAAGTACAGCATAGGGAATATAGTCAATAATATTTTAATAACTATGTACAGTGTCAGATGGGTACTAGACTTATTGGGGCTATGGCTTTGTGGGGTATGTTGATGTCTAATCACTCTGTTGTTTTGTACAGCTGAAACTAATAAAAAAATAAAAATAATTTAAAAAAGAAGATTTTGTAGGTTGTGGTATTAATGGGCCATTTTTCTTCATAGTCCAGAAAGCTGCACTACTTTTCTCCTGGAAGCACAGTTGCCAAAGTGGGGGGCAGGGGAGTCCATAGTTGCACAGCACTTAACAGTTTAAAAGTGATTTCCCATTTTATGATTTCACCCTCCTGGCAACCCTGTGATATAGATACCATGTGAAGTCTGCCTAGTTTACGGAAGAGTGTGTGCTGGGACCTCAGGGCTCATGAGTGACAGAGGGCACTCGACCCAGGTTTCCTGACTCAGAGTTCCTACTAAGCGTGTTCTCCAAAAGCAGTGTCTTCCCAAACAAGTTTGCTTTGCTTCTTTTTAAGGTGGTATGTTGACTTGATGATGATTAGGACTATAATGAAAAGGTAAGACCATGGAATTGCAAAAGTCTGTGGTCAAAGAATGGCTTCTTTTATATGTGTGCTCCCCATAACCAGCAGCCCAGCAGCCACTCCCTCTGCCCTGATCACCCCCAGGCTCACTCCCCTAGCTGTGGACACCGGCGACACCTCAGCTTCCATGAGAATATTCTCTTTTTATTATTCCTATAACTTACTGCAGCCCACACCTTCACCAACATCACTCAAAGTCTCTGAGATACAGAGTGAATCTTTTTTCTCTAATAAAATTTTATTTTTATTAAATTATTACATGCTCCTTGGTTTTTAAAACAATCATACCTTACTAAGACGTTCATCTTGGATAGGGCATCCCTTCCTTATCCCACTCTCTCCATCTCCAGTTTTCTTTCTGAGAAACAAGCCCTTTCAACTCTTTCAAGTAATTCATCTGATATTTATCTCCATATTTTCCATGTAATAGGCATTTTTTTTTTGCTATTTCTTAGTGCATCGATTTTATATGGTGTTAAAATCGACCCTGCTAAGGTAGAGATGTGTTTTGCTTTCTTTCAGCTGTTTATCCTTTCCCTTTCTCAAATACGGTTATATTATATTTTTTACATTATTATGATTATATAAATTTTTACCTCTGAGTCAAATACTGTGACTCATTTTTATATTAGTTATCTAACTGCTGCAAAACAAATTACATCAAAATTTAACGACTTAAAACAATAACATTTATTATCACACACAATCTGTGGGTCTCAAATTTGTAAACAGCTTAGCTGGGTGGTTCTGGATTGAGGGTCTCTCATGAGGTTTCAGTCAAGATATCAACCCTAATGATTCCCATCTCTCCTACATGCAAAATTCACTCACTTCCCTCTCAGAGTCCTCAAAAGTCTCTTCCTATTACAGAATCAGCCAGAAATCCAGAATCTCATTGTCTAAATCAGGTCAGGGGAAGATGAAGCTCATCAGGGATGATTCCTTGAGAATTGCTCTTCAAGTACATTACACGGTAATTGGTTTTTTGAAAAATCATACATTACTAAGATTCTTTGTCCCACCCCTCTCCATCTACTGTTTTCTATCCTAGAAAAAAGCCCTCAATCTGAAGATCTGTGAACTAAAGAGACAAGTTATCTACAACCAATACACCAAGCAAACATTAGTGGTTTGGGCATATGAGAACTGCTAGAAATTTTTCTATTAAAAAGGGGGAAAGAGGAGACAAACAGGAGACAGTTCATAGCAATTCTTATATCTAGCAGGACACAGTTGACAGCTCTTTGATAACACTCAAAGCCTGGGAACAATTCTCCAAGGCTCCTGGCTATGTTCTCTGAGCCTGTGTTTCTATTTTCTGAGTCATTTCTCCATTTCCATAAAAGGTAGACTATGCTAGCAGCTGAGAAGTTTTCTTAGCCTGCTTTCTGCCTGTAGAAGTTTGAAGATTCAAAGCCTTCTGTATAATTCATTCAATTTTTGTTCTTTTCAATCCAAACTTGAGGTATTTTTTTCCCAATACAACGCTCATAGAAACTTTATAGGTCTCCTGTGAATCTTACTGGGATTCATGTCATTAAGCAAAAGCTGCATCCAGAAGTCTTTTGGAGATAAGCCCGTTTCTACCTTGGACTTTTACTGAGTGGCTTAGGGATAGCACCCTTAAGCTTCTTGGAAGCCTTGTTTGAACGGTCTGACACAATGCCTTAGATATTTCTTTTTTTTTTTTTTTTTATTAAATTTATTGAGGTGACAATTGTTAGTAAAGTTACATAGATTTCAGGTGTACAATTCTGTATTACATCATCTATAAATCCCATTGTGTGTTCATCACCCAGAGTCAGTTCTCCTTCCATCACCATATATTCGATCCCCCTTACCCTCATCTCCCACCCGCCCCCCCCCACCCCGTTACCCTCTGGCAACCACCAAACCATTGTCTGTGTCTGTGAGTTTCTGTTTCTCATTTGTTTGTCTTGTTCTTTTGTTGCTTTTGGTTTATATACCACATATCAGTGAAATCACATGGTTCTCTGCTTTTTCTGTCTGACTTATTTCGCTCAGCATTACACTCTCAAGATCCATCCATGTTGTCACAAATGTTCCTATATCATCTTTTCTTACTGCCAAATAGTATTCCATTGTGTATATATACCACAACTTCTTCATCCATTCATCTATCGAAGGACATTTTGGTTGTTTCCATGTCCTGGCCACTGTAAACAAAGCTGCAATGAACATTGGAGCACACGTGTCTTTATCTCTAAATGTTTTCAGATTTTTTGGGTAGATACCCAGGAGAGGGATTGCTGGGTCATATGGCAATTCTATTCATAATTTTTTGAGGAACCTCCACACCGCCTTCCATAACGGCATCCAAATGGCAAATAGACATATGAAAAAATGCTCAACATCGCTAATCATCAGAGAAATGCAAATAAAAACCACAATGAGATATCATCTCACCCTAGTCAGAATGGCTATCATCAACAAGACAAATAGTAACAAATGTTGGAGAGGCTGTGGAGAAAAAGGAACCCTCATACACTGTTGGTGGGAATGCCTTAGATATTTCTGATGTGATGTTTTAAGTTTCTTTTTGTTTGTTTGTTTTGTTTTTGTTTTTTACAACCACACAGTCAGTTTCATCTTTATACCACATTTTCCTGACTTTGCCCTGCATTTGATCTTTGCCTGGGAACCATTTCTTAATTTTAGGATCATTTACCATCAGGAGATGCTAGGAATTTTTAAACTATTAAGTTCCATCTCTTTTTTGTTTAAAAACAAAACAAACAAACAAAAACAAAATGAAACAAAGCCTATCTCTCTACTCTCACATTTTACTGTAAGCAACCAAAAGAAACCACGTGGCATCTGCCAGGAAATCTCCTGAGCTAGCTTACCTATTTTATTAGGTATGTTTCCTACTTTTCCATGTTGCCACAGGCAATGGTACTGTTAAAATTTCTGCTCCTGTATTACAAATATCACCTTCCCTCCAATTTCCAATAACATTTCCCCCACTTTCTTTTAGATCTTTCCCAGCATCCTTCTCAAAGGCAATCATGCATCTACTAACAATATCTTTAATATCCTTAGGCTTTCACTAACACTCTCTTCCAGGTCCTTCCAGCTTCTTCTCCCTATTACGTCTAGATTCACCCTCATAGTTTTAGGTGTTTGTTATAGCTATACCCCACTTCCAGACACCAAAACCTTTATACTTTAAATTTACCCCAAAACTTGGTGCCTTAAAGCAACAATAATCATTTATTATCTTACATAGCTTTTGTGGGTCAGAAATTCAGTAGTTTAGGCAAGTTGTTTTGGCTCAGGGTCTCTCATGAGCTTGCAGTCCAGGAGTTGACTGGGGACTGAAGTCATCTGAAAGCTTGACCAGGGCTACAGGATCCACTTCCAAGATGGCTTACTCACATGATTGGCAAGTTATGCTGGCTGTTGGCTGGCTCTTGGCCCTAAGGCTGCTGAGTGTCATCATGGGAACTAGCTTCCTCCAGAGCAATTATCTGAGAGCAAGCTCAACCCCAATGTCTTTTATAAACTAGCCTTTAAACTCACACACCATCATTTCCCCAAAATCCTAACTGTTACATGATTGGCCCTATTGAATGTGGGAGGGGATTAGACAAGGGGAATGAAAACCAGGAAGTGGGGCTCATTGGGCATAACTTGGAAGCTTTCTATTACTATTTTCCTCATTAATTTTTCCTGTAATAAATAATTGCCTAATTTTGTTTACTTGCTTAGATTTATATGTATTAGTCCCTATTTTTTCCCTATGCTTCAACATCTTTCAAATGCCTGGGAATTATTTTTTCAAACAATGAAATATATCAGAATCTTTATTTACATTTTTCCCATATGGATATCTCCCCTCTATATCCCTCCATCTTTCTGCTCCATCTGGGCTAGTTCCTTTCTAAGCTTGGTGAACAGCTGTCATCCTAGCACTTCCCTTCACCATTATTTGGTTTTGTACCTCTTGCTTTACAGATCTTATGTCTTTCTCTTTGTGGAGTTTCTCCTTCATTTTGCCAATTCACAGGCTCCAGGAGTTTGAGAAACAGTGCACAGGAGATAAAGTTTTTGAGTTCTGTGTGTTTGAAAATGTGTTTATTCTCTGCTCACTTAATCCTTAACTGTCCCCTCATGAACTTGGTGCATGTGGGTGGAGTTTATCAAATTGTGGGCTCCTTTGTAGGGTGTCAGGGAAAATGCAGGGTTTTATTTTTTTTCCATTGCTAGACTCCCAGTTTTCACTGTGCAGACTTCATTCCTCTGAGGCCACTGAGGTTCTCTCATCTCCCCCATAAGGTAGGAAGGGGCTATATCCCTGACTGCTGCATTCCAGGAGCAGGGCTGAGGCAGTGGACTGAGAGACTCACAGTCCACTATGTAAGCCCTTAATCACCCCACTTATAGTGCCAAGTTTCCCCTGCCCTTAACTGTGCCTTGTGCCCCCAATCTCCAGTTCAATTTCTTCAGAAAATAAAATAAAATTCTCCTTTTTCTTATGGGAGAGTGAGTGGAGAGGTGGTTACCTGGCTCCTCAGAGTAAGGCGGGTCCAGTTGGTTCAACAGGTCAATATGGACCCTTTGAAAGAACTCACCTATTTTCTACCCTATTTCATGCCCACTCAATGTGCAGTCCTTTATAATCAACCTTCTTCTTCTAAGTGAAGTCAATCTCTCATGGATTACTCTGCTTGGGCTGCCATAACAAAATACCATAGACTGGGTGGCTGAAACAGCAGAAATTATTTCTCATCTCACAATCTGATATGAGAATGCCATCATGGTCAGGTTGTGGTAAGAGCCCTCTTCCCAGCTTGTAGGTGGCTGTTATCTCCCTGTGTACGCACATGGTTTCTTCTGTGTGCACTGTGCATTGAGAGAATGAGTGAGATCTCTGGTCTCTCTTCTTCTTATAAGAACACTAATTCTCTCAGATCAAGGCCCCACCCTTTATGACCTCATTTAATCTTAATTATCTCCCAAAGGCTCTGTCTCCAAATGTCATCACATTTGGAGTTATGCTTCAACATATGAATTTTGGGGGATACAATTCACTGCATAGCACCCCATCTGCTTCCTGTTTTCCCTCAATTTATAAAATCTTTTAGCTTCTGTTTTCCCTTTTTCCATTTCCACTTCCATTCTCTTTGCCCATGGGTTAATGTCTTTTTTCAATTTCTTTACTTCTTTCTTTATTTGGGGAAAAAAATATAAACACGTTTGCTTATTTCTCTATGTATAACCATAAATCCAGGTAGAGGGTACCAATTTGTAGAATAAAAACTGTAACACAAAAACTCAGAACAAAAGAAAATCCATCTAAAAACACTCCAGATGTGTGTATGTAGGGAAATCTACCAATGTCACCCCAAGTAAGCATGACCTTTCATAGCTCCAGTCTTGTAGAAGACAAATCTTTACACCTTCACTGAACAAGAAAACACTCCCTTCTCTAGCACCTAGCCCTCTTTCAAGCATCTGTAGCCCTTGCTGCTGGCATGAACTCCACAGCCAAGGGAAGCAGATGGCTTTCAAGCACTGATTAATCACTCTTCTTTCTTCACTTAGGTTTCCAGCTGCGGTTCGCTTCTTCTTCCTAGCATGGAGTTATTTCTGCTGGTTGCTTTTCTTCCTGGTAAAATGTAAGAAGCACTCCTATTTTGTACTAAATCTCTTCTGGTCATCAGCTCCACTTTGCTGGTGGTCAGCATTGCTTTATAGCATGTCTCAGAGTCACCTTTAGGTTGGAACTTCCATCTGTTACGGCATGAAGACAATCTATCCTCATCTAGCTTTTTGACCTCTGATTGCACAGTGTGGTCAAAGAAAGTCAAAGTAAAGGAAACCTCCATGGGTCAGAGAAATCTTTCTGGGCTTTTTAGCTTCTTGTTTAGCTTTATTTCAAAGTCACACAGCACATTATAAAACAAAATGGATTTGTCAGTAATGAAGCACTGGAGTCTGGCAAATGGCTAGCCAGATTTGTTAGCGCTAAAATAGTATATCTTGGCACACGGTTTTGGAGTAGCCACATCTCTTAACCAGCTTTATCCTTTAAGCTGTGGTTCTGAATCAGAGAAGTACTTCAGAAATTCTGCCATAAGACATATGTCCAACCCTTCCCCCCCCCCCCCCGAGAGTTTATTAGAGCCAAGGCACTTGTGTTTTGGAATAGTTCTCCAGGTGATTTTGGTTAAGAAGCATTGCTCCAAAGCAGGGGTGTCCAAACTTTTTTCAATGTTTTTCACCAAGGGCCATAAGCGGTAAAATACACAAACAGCCGGGCCACTCACTTGAGGTGAAGTACATATTGCCCCACCTGGTTGTTTATTTAAGTAAACTAAATATATTTTTGGAATTTGCTGCGGGCCAATTAACAATGGATTGCGGACCGCAGTTGGTCCGTGGGTCGCAGTTTTGACACCCCCGCTCTAAAGGAACACCTCTAAAGTGAAAGAGGCAGCAAAGTATAATAATTGTTTTTTAAAAAATAAAGACTCTGGATACCTGGGTGCAGGTTCTGGCCCCAGCTAAGTTGCTTCTCTCATTTGTAAGGAGATCATAAAATTTATTGTTCATATTAGGATATATTTGAGAGTAAAAGACGGAGCTATTAATAACCATGTCAGGACAAGAGGCATAAATTAAAACTGTCTGGACAAACCTGTCACCCTACTCATTAGTCAAATGAGAGATTGGAGTAGACAACTCTGAGGTCCCTTTCAGATTTATGTTTCTATAATTCATGACCATTGGGACAGTAGAAAGTGTGTTTTCATTCCAAATGCAGGTAGAACAGAGCTATTTAGGCATTATCTACACTCAGGGAAGATGAAACGGCAAACATACACAGCTTAGAGTCTGACAATACTAAGGCTGAGAGGTGAGGCAGATAAAGCAAACAGGAGTGAGTGACTCTCCAGGGGAAAAGGCACCAAAGGATCAGCAGGGACAGGTTCAAAGTCAGGGTTTCTCAGAGGCAGCTGCTATTGACATCAGAACCTCAGAGATAGACATGAATGATATTTGAGGTCTGTTGACATTTGTACACACTTCTGGATTATATTTCAATATATTCCAAGACATTTACACATATTTCTATATTATCTCCCATATGATACTCAGAGACATTTAAACATATTCCTGTATTATCTTCCAGTATGCTACAGAAATAATTTATACAGCTATTTCTTTGGTGCCTGCCTGCCATGTGGCACAATTACAGAAGAGAGTGCTTAGGTCAAGCAAATGTTCTGGTTAATTGTAAGTTAGTATATAAATGATATATTACACCAATTACCAATTTTCTGAAAATCAAAGGGTAATAAAATCTCCTCACAAATCCCCCAAACCCTGATCATTTTTCTTTCCTATGTGAGAAAGCACTTCAGGGCTCTGCCCTGGCATTCCAGAGGCCATGCCACGCCATAGTTGGGAACAATCAGCCTAATAGAGTCCACGGTGTCAACAAGTCGTAACGATCACAGGAGAGCTAGTCTCAGTGCAGTTTGGTTCTTACGGCTCTTTCTTCTACTGTATTTTCTATGTTGGTGCTTATCCTGTGTGTAAGAAAATCTTTAGCGTAAGACACTGGGTCATAGTATGAGGGAGTGAGTAGACGACACTACCATCACAAAGCCACCACTGTAATTTCAGGGAGGTGGGCTGAACTGCCTTGTTTGCACAGTTTTTTACATCAGGGGAATTAACAGAGATGTGGTGAGAGAGGTACATACAGATAGAGAGAGAGAAGACAAAGAAAAGGAAGGGTGGGGGGAAGACAGAGGGAGTGAGGTGAAAACAGAGAGGCGAGAGATTGAGATAGGAAGGAGGAAGGACAAGAGGGGAGGGAAGGAGGTAGGGAGGAAGAAACAGATTCAGACGTAACAGAGAGCAAATAGAAAGGTGGAGAGAGATAGCAGAGAGAGGAAGAGGAAGCGGTGTACCTGTCAAAGTTAGATGTACGTAGGTGCACACATGCATTAGTGTGTCTCGGGAGCAAATGGGGGGGGGGAAGGATAAATCCTAGGTTAGAATTTTTAGTTAAAGCCTTGGAAAGTCTTGTATCAGAATGTAAGGAATGGAATGGCTCACAGAGTTGCTGGAACTGTTTTGATGAACACTATCCAGCTCATTTCACGTAGACTTAGACTCATGCTGTTTGAAAGGAAATTGCACACCGAGGCTATGCTTCAGGGGTGCAATCAGAGGGAGTGGCATTGATGGAAAGCTTCTCACCATCGCTCTAGGAGGAAGCCAGCAGATTGTGAACAGCTCTATTTCCACAACTGTGGCTGTATCGTCTGTCTGCTAGAATCTGTGCCCTGCATACATTCAGGATATGAACATGCTTAGCCCAGGATTAGAGTTGCCCTGGCTGTGAAATGGTTTTTGCTTCTTCCTGATTTTTACCTGTGGCAGAGAACAGCAGCACAGCAAGGAGAAATTGCTATTGCCTGGCTAAGAGTCATTTCCAGAGAGCCTTGGAGAGGGTGTCTGTCCCTGTGAGAATGGAGGAGGGGTAGGAAGCCAACAGGTTATCACTTGGCTCATTAGTTGACATGGGTTTATGTGGCCAGAATGGTCAGCATGAGACTGGTGTCTCCAGGAAGAGCTTTGAGAACAGATAACAAACACTTGCTTTCACCTGAGGAAGGCTGTGTGTGCTTCTCATCCCTGTACTTCAAGAAAGGCATAATGGAACTGTAGGAGGCCCAGGGAGGGGCCCATGAGATGAAGGATTGGAGGACTGGGCAGATGGAAAATATTGGGGTCTTCAGTTCAGAGTGGCAGAGGCTACGAAGGGATGGGACAGTTGTCTGAAACAAAGGAAGGGTAGGAATGGAAAATAGGGGGGTGATCACAGATTCCTGGATTTCAAACCCTTGAAGGTTTAGAAAGGTCATTTTAGGGAAACAAAAGAATTAAAGGATGAATTTTTATAGTGAAGAGTAAATTTAGGAAACTTGTAGATGGTTGCTAAACACCACTAATCACCATCCCCACAGACTTTCATTGGCTTTGGGCGTGAACTCTCCTGATTAAATCCAAGCAGGTGGTTGATAATTTGTCTCTCTGTCAGTGCTGAGTCTGTAACCTGGCATCTGCCCAAGGATACAGAGAATTTTCCCAACAACATTTGGAAACTTAGTGAAAAGTATCACTGAGCCAAGTGGCATGTACAAAGCAAGAAAAGGAAAGGGCAGTGTTCTGGAAGTAAGCTCAATAAATGCCATGCAGATATAGCTAGCATAGACCACGATAGGGAATCATGGGATGATGATTCCCATGGGATTACCAGGGAAAGGTCCTTAGGTAATCCACGATTCACCATAGATGGTGGGAAAAATCTCCTCTAGGGCCTCTCAAAACCTGAGAGTTGGGTATATCATATTTGATATACTTAATGTTATTGTAATGTTCCTAAAAAGAGAAGATCAAATACATCCAAATCTTCTTGGTTGGTGGAGTTATTCTGGAAATAGAGTGAAAAAGCATTGCAGGGAGCACGAGATAGAAATGTTGGAAAAACACCAGTCTGGTGTAGAAACTCATCTGTCTCCCATTGCTCCCAGTGCTACTGCATCCCAACACTTGCCATGCTTCAGAGCAATGGTCTGTTTATTTGTCTGACTTTGCCATTAGATTGTGAGCTCTGTGATGGCAGAAGCTCTATGTCACTCATCAACAGACCTACTTGGCACGACCTCAGGGTCTGATGTATCCATCAGACCAGCGTCAATTTGGCTCTAGACAGGATTTGCGGTTGTCAGTGTGTCCTTTGTATGTTTTATGCGCCTTTCCTGGAACTCCTCCACTCCCTTGTCCTCAGGTACAGAAACTTCCTCAAGGTGGATCTGATAAGTCCTTAGAGAACATGTAAGCCCTCCATCCCATTTCAGAGGAGAAAACTGAGGTTCAGACAAAGAAAGTAAAGTTAAGCCAAAGTCCAGCAACAAATCTGTGGTACTTTGCAAATCAGAACTCAGACTATCCCTGCATCATCACTCTTGTTGCTAGGCAGCGCTGCCTCAGATGTTCAAAGTTTGCTGAAATTCTAAAATAGACCATGTTAATTGATGCGTTCATTTTTAGCTTTGTGGAGGGGGAGGGTAGAGCTGGAATGGGGTGAGTTAACACTTCATCAGTACTATTATAGATATGCTTTCATTTCCCCACTATGTTTGAGAGGAGAGGTGGAGGGTGAGGTGTGGGGTAGGGAGTGAGCAGGAGGGAAGGAGGAAGACTGCAGGGAGAGAGGAGAGGAATGGGCCTGCACAGGACTCATCATTGCCCTTCGTTGTTTGTGAAGTTCTATTTTAACCAGCGTGGCTTCTTAGCCTGACATTTAATGTTTTCCTGCTCTGTGCCCAACCTGCTTTTCTGGCCATCTTATTCGTAAATAACAATAATGGCATATTGTGCTTGTGTAACAATTTAGAATTTTCAAATAACTTTCACATCCACTATTTAATTTGATCCTTCCAAGGACTATCTGAGGGAGAAAGGGTTGTCAAGAAAGGAAAACCCTTACCAGGTTTTGGTATCAGGGTAATGTTGGCTTCACAAAATGAGTTAGGGATAATTGTCTCTTCTTCAATTTTTTGGAAGAGTTTGAGTAGGATGGGTATTAGATCCTCTTTGAAGGTTTGGTAGAATTAACTAGTGAAGCCTTCTGGTCCCGGACTTTTGCTTTTGGGGAGGTTTTGGATGACTGATTCAATTTCATTACTGGTGATCGGTCTGTTTAGATTTTCCAACTCTTTGTGAGTCAGTCTAGGAAGACTATATGTTTCTAAGAACTTGTCCATTTCTTCTAGGTTATTGTATTGATGGTATATACTCCTTCAGAGTATTCTTGGATGATCCTTTGTATTTCTGTGGCATCCGTGGTACCTTCCCCTCTTTCATTTCTGATTTTGTTTATTTGTGTCTTTTTTTATCTTAGTGAGTCTAGCCAAGAATTTGTCAATTTTATTAATTTTTTCAAAGAATCAACTCTGTTATATTCATTTTTTCTATTGTCTTTTTTTCCTCTATTTCATTTAGTTCTGCTCTGATTTTTATTATCTCCTCCCTTCTGCTAACTTTAGGTTTTATCTGTTCTTCTTTCTCTAGTTCTTTAAGGTGTAACATTTTTTACCTGGGATTTTTCTTCTTTCTTGAGACAGTCCTATAATGATATAAATTTCCCTCTTAAAACTGCTTTTGCTGCATGCCAAAAATTTTGGTAAGATGTATTTTCATTGTCATTTGTTTCTATGTATCTTTTGATTTTTCCTCTTATTTCTTCTTTGACCCAGTTGTTCTTTCAAAGTATGTTGTTTAATCTTCACATATTTGTGGGTTTTCCTGCTTTCTTTTTGCAGTTGATATCCAATTTCAAAGCCTTATGATCAGAGAATATGCTGGGTATGATTTCAATCTTCTTAAATTTGCTGCCATAAGAGAAGATGAAATAGTGCCATTTGCGACAACATGGATGGATCTTGAGATTATTATGCTAAGCGAATAAGTCAGACAGAAAAAATTGAGAATCATATGATTTCACTGATATATGGTATGTAAAACTGAAAACAACAACAGAACAAGACAAACAAATGAAGAAACAAAAACTCATAGACACAGACAATAGTTTAGTAGTTACCAGAGGATGGGGGGGGGGGCAGAAGAGGGTAAAAGGGATAAATATATGGTGATGGAAGGAGAACTAACTCTAGTGGTGAACACACAATGTAATATACAGATGATGTAATACAGAATTGTACACCTGAAACCTATGTAACTTTACTAACAATTATCACCCCAATAAACTTTAATTAAAAACAAACAAACCATTTGGACAAGTTATAAATATGCAAATAAGTAAATGGAATACAATAAAACTAGAATATTTTGTAATGTTAAAAACAAACAAAAAAGGAAAAGAAAACCTAGGGCTGTAACCACCGGTAGACTTTGCCCAAAACCCACGCAGGGCGCCACTGGCTCTGTGTGAGGTCAGCACATGCAGCCTCTGCTAGCTCTTGTCAAGTGCTCACCTGGCACCAATGTCTCCTCGCTGCTGTGTTCACTCACCCTGTGTCACTGCCTCCACTCAGAATTCCCACCCCGTTCTGCGTGGCTGACCGCGTGAATACTTCTCCCTTGACTCCAGATTCAAGTTCTTTCTGTGAGACACCTTCCCTGAGGGCTCTGGCTCTTTGTTCTCTCAGTGCTGGCAACTCCAGGTGCTCCTATAGATGTGCTGTCTTGGAGTATGTGTGACAGACAGGAACACAGGCACCATTATGTGTTCCTGTCTGTCTTCTTTGAGGACGTGGATACAATATACCTCGGTGTACCCAGAGCCTCACACAGGGCCTGGCCCATGGCAGAACTGGCTGGTGGCTAACATCTGCCCTAGGGATGTGACAAGGAGCATGAGCCCAGCTGGCATGTCTCAAATGTAAAGACCCAGGCAGACCCTGCTGCCTGCTTCTAGAGAAACCACACTTCATTTGAGACCGGGACCTCAAATTTCATTAATATTCTCCACTGAATGCATCATTTCCCACTAATATTTGGAGGGTAACTGATTTCTAGAAGTCTGGCCCAGGGGAATGCTGGGGGAATTATGGTAAGGGAGGCAGGAAGCAACTTCATAAAACCTCCGACTGAGCTATCACAAAGGCCAATGAAAATACCTCTAGTTACCTGGAGACCAGTAACAAAATTAGACTAGAATTCAGATAAAGAGTATTTGATGAGTCACTCCATCTTTAAAGGAAAAGCCATGTTTATATTAGCATTGCCTTGCCAAAGATGAAATAGAATTTAAAAAAAAATCTGATAATTCAAAAAGCCCTTAATCAAAGATTGAAATACTTTATAGACTTTGAAACATGCCAAAGAAGAGTCCGGTACTTTATTTCATTTGGAGAAGAGTGTGCTTACAAATAGTATATAGGATTTATGAATTTTTCATAGTTTATTATTGTCACTCCATTGATGTACATATTCCTTCATTTACTCATTCACTCAACAATGATATTTTTCTACACTTCCTCTGTGTCAGGCACTGCTCAAAAATTTGAGATAATACTTTAGGGAACAATATCCTTGTGCATAAGCAACTCTTGTTCTAATAGGTTATTCTTACGTGTTCAGCAGAAGAGATTATTTCCATTTTACAAAAAAGAAACAAAATTTTAGAGAAACTTGGTGAATTTCCCTGGTCGCATCTCAACTGTACAATGAAGACTTTTAAAAGGTTGATGTGAGAATCCTCTCCTTTTCCCTGAAATCTTGACAACAGCAGTCCCCCATGATCTATGGTTTATCATGTAACCAAGTAGCTCTGAACTTGACACCTCTATTCTCTCTCTGTAAATCACAGATCTTGAAGCCCAGAGAAAAATAGGGGCTTGTATTCAGGTCTGTACATCGTCAGAGTTCAAAATTATATGGCCAAAAGCCTCCTGCAGTTTGGTGGTGGTTTGGAGGTGGGGGGAAGGATGAGATTTTTGGCCTGAAAAGAGTGTCCCAGATTTATGTGAACAAGTCACTTTCTATAAAGAAAAAGAACACTTTTCTGGCTCCAAGAGCTAATCTTCAGGTCAGGAATGTTACTGAAGAACCTGACAGAGATACGATTTTGGAGTGTTGGGGGGCTCATGTTAAGGTGGCAGGAGACTAAATGTATTCCGCCCTCATGCTTAATTGATGCATTCATTCCCCCCGGCCCTCAGCCCCCAGCATCCTCATCTGAAAGAAACATCTATTACTGACATAGAGGAACACAAATGTATGTCGTCCAATTTGATACTATGTTGTGTTCTGTGAAGGACCCAGAAAAGAGAAAAAGAAATCAGCCCTAGCCCTTCTCTGAGGGGAGCTGCACCCATAGACAGGAGAAGATCGAGCTATGTCTTTAAAGAATGACTATGTTGATTTAAAAGCGGGCTTTGTCTATTTTGTTTCCTGCCCATTGACTCGAGGGAGTACACATGTAGTTCTCTTGATTTGGCTGATTCCCAGCTGTTTTCTTACTTGTAGGGGAAGAGGAGGGGTCCAAGCGGAGGGAAGCGAGTGACTGCATTCATACACCGTGGCTTATTACAGAACTGGATAATGTGATAGTTTCAAATGCTGTGTGCCTGACTGATTTGTCCTTTCCTTGTCTCTGAGAATTCATGTATAACTGTTGTGGAGGCTTGCTAATGTCATGTCGATGAATCTCTTCAAATGCTCTTCTTTGGGGAAATAAATAGCTATTGTCTCCTTTTGCCTTGATATTTCTCATTTTTTCTGATGACATTTTGTGGAATAAATGGGCAACATTTCTCTTTGATTTCCCTTACACAGACACTAACTCTGTCTCTCATAATTTTTTGTCTTCTAGTTTACTTGTAAAAGAGTCTCTTACTTAAGGATGGACTTTTAATTTTTACAACCTCATCTGTGTATTAACTCCCCTCAAATACATTGTTAGAAAATGACAAGGTTGGAAATTTAAAGGCTTTTTTTTAATCTTAGCACAATATTGGGCATAAAACAGGCAAATTATTGGCTAACTGAGGCACTCACTCTGGGGAAAACTCTCCCTAAGTCGTGTGCAATAGGATGTCTTCTTCCTAAAGGAAAGGAGACCCCACAGTACTTTAGGGAAGATTGTTAAGGATGAGAGATCCGTTTGTCAACAGACAGGCCTTAGGAGTAATTGTTCGGACCGTGAGCTTTGGAAATAAGTAGAAGGCAATCTTAATCCTATCTCTGATGTTTACCAACGTTGTAATCTTAAGTGAGTTGCTTAAATTTTCTAAGCCTCCATGTCTTCATCAGTAGAGTGGGAATAATATTACAACTTACTTCATAGAGCTGTTGCAAGAATGAAATGATGTAAGTGTGTAAAGTGCTTCGCATGGTACCTGGCATCTGGAAAACACTCAGAAAGCTCAGCTGTGATGACAGTAACACAGAGGCCTCCTGTGGGGGTAGAAAGGTCATTATCTTAGAGCCAAAAACGTGAGAACCTGCATTTAAAGTATCATTTTAGAAGGTGGCTGTGCCTTCACGGACTTCACCTATGATTTCTCCTTCTCCAGTGATAGCGAAATGACAGTCGAGTTGCCAATCCTCTCTTCCCACTAAAATTCCAGAAGTAAAAAGTCAAAGTTTGATGAAGAGGATTTCTGTTCAGTTTATAGAGTGGACTAGCTTTATAGGCTTTTCCTAACATGCTTGAGGCTGAGTTGGAGAAAAGCTAATGAAAGCTTTTCTGAGGAGAGATGTTAAGCAAGGTTCACTAGAAGAGGCTGGATCATCTTTCTCTTTTGAAAAGGTTTCTGTAGGGAGTGCCAAGGGGCCACAAAACAACTGGACTCATCATCTTGGCAAGATGGTCTTCTAATGGCCCTCGAGCACTACCTGTGACCCTAAATGGCAATATGGGTTGACCCATCTGGGACAACTTCATAGAAAAAGAGGAGAAGCAAAACCACTTTTCGTAGAGTTCCAGCATCTTATTAGATCTGTATTGAACTCTCAAACGACGTTAGAGAAAAGGATAACATAACATTTCAACTGTTTCCATGATGATTTCCTTCCATTGCTGGTCAGAATACCCCTCATGTCTACCTAATACATATATACACCGAGGACAACTCTTTTCAGCTTCCTTCTTCTACTTAATATTATGGTGCATGTATGTTTTCATGAATTGACAGAGCTTACAAACTCATCATTTGTAATGTTGTTCAACTGTGGGTTTTCTATCTTTATGTCAGAAGACTAGAATTACAGAATGCTATAGCTGGAGAGATCTTAGAGTTATATGTAGTAAAAGTCAATTTTTATCAAACCTTTTCTGTTCTAGGCACTATGTGCTAAGTGCTTTTTACATTTATTTTATTTAATCATCCCAATAATCCTTTAAGGCAGGTATTACTAATCTCTCCATTTTACAGTTGAGGAAACTGAGGTCAAAGATTTAAATGTCTCAGAGTCATGCAGCCAATAAGGGTTGAAATGTATACACAGGTTGGACTGAGTGAGTCTACACATGCTTAACTACCGTGCTGTGGGCGAGGTATGATACGGGCCTTACTTTTCAGGTGAGGACCCTGAAACTCCCAGAGAACCAATGGGAGTTCTCTCAGAGACATCTAGTTAGTGGCAGTCAGGGCGGGAACCCATTTCTCTGCTTCCTTTTTCCTCCACTGTATGCTTCACTCTAGAGAGTAGAGCTCCTGTATCCTTCTGGAACTTTTTTCTCTGTGTTTGCAACATTCACAGTGCATACTTTTATTTAATTGAAAATTAAATTTTTATGTAAACTACTTTTAAATATGACATAATTTATGCTTTTCCATTCCTCTTCTTCTAGTTTCATTCTCTTGAGGCCATATAAGTGTTCAGAATTTTTAGACTCAGAAAGTTCACTTTGAATAAAGCATCTCTCCCTAAACACACTCCCTAAGGACTCTTCTGTCTTCATCAAATACCAGCTCTGAGGCAGCAGAGCCCTTCGGATTAGAGGACAGATCGGTACAGGTGTCAGTTATTAGACCTTTGTTTCTTTAGAAAGCAAACTACAATACACATGTCCTGCCCAAAATGGAACCTAAATGAAGAAAATGATAAGAAATGTACCCAGGTTTAAATTAAATTTTATTTGGCTCATTTTCAGCCTGTTCCTTCTGTTCTAGATATATCCCTGGTAGATCTTTAAACAAATGATCTTGATATTTATTACACACACCTGTCAAATAGCTCATAATGTCTTATCAGGTCAGGAAACCTCTGGATTCCACAAGGAGAGTGATGGATAAAATCTGTTTCTTGTGTGTGTCACTGTTTATTTACTTTCTGGATGAATTCATGTAACAAGAAGACCGTGTAAGGGTTGTTAATTATCCCTGTAATCTAATTCATTGCTTCAGGCACCTGATATGTTCTATACCTTGGATAATGTTAATTTTATTCTTTTGTGAGCTGAGCCTGGTGTTTGTGAAAAGCTATAAGACATAATTTATTTCTCCCCACTTGCTTTCTAAATATTAATTCTATTGAAAAATGATTAAATAGATTACGTAAATCATGGTCATTGCGTCCATTTTAAAGGTTACTCCTGCCATCATGTAGCCAGATAATTAATTTGAATTTGCTCCTGAGCACTAATTCTCAGGGAAGCTAAGGTGTAATGGGTTGCTGTACCCTATTATGGATGTCATTCTATGCTTGCCTGTGATAAAATTTGGGGGAAACAAATCTCAAAACTTTAAGAATAAAAGTTCCTTAGGGCCATTGAAAGGCCCAGTGCATCATGGGATTAGAGCTACACTTTCTCCAGAATTTTAGGAGTTAGGTTTTACTGACTATCCCTTTCCTTGAGTTTTCTTAAGAGTCATTACCTTGTTAGGAAGTAAGACCTGGTTTGATTTCAGGATTCTGGGACAGCCCTGCTGCTTCAAACAGGAAACCTTACCCACTTCCTGGAAATTCCAGACCAGGAAAGACTGTATCAGATGGTTTCACCCCTTGATCTGTCCATTGCCACACCCTATGCTTGAGCACACCCACTCATCAGCCACTTCCATCTTCTCCTGCGAGCAGCTAGCTGCCAGCCATGTAACTTTCTCCTCCTAGACTGATAAAGGGTACCTTCTCATCAGCGGCCCTGTGAATCCTCTCCATTACTTTCCAGGCTACGTGCTGCTAATTCCTCCTCCGAACCCTTCTCTTCAGTCAGGGGTGGGGCCAGGTGATGTCGATCCTGAAGCTTATTTAATTTCATGGGTCTTCTTTAAGAAGAGGAATATATAAATATGCATTCAAAATTAGATACAAACATGATTATATATTTAGAATGTGAAACGACAATCACACATTTTAAAAAGCTAATATGAACTCATCTTAAAACTCATAAAAATAGCAATCTTTTTATTATATGATTGCCTGAAACAACTTTACAATACATTTTCCCTAAATTTTTTGGCTGCCTACTCTTTGATTACTTCTTTATATGACAACAATATTGGGATATCTTTTTTTATAGAGAGAATAGCAAGATAATTTGGTCTTTCCTCTGCTAGCGATCATCAGGATTAGTTTCTTATTATTAGTAGTTGGATTGAATAAAAGAGACAACATCACACACAGGCATACTTGCTGTTTATAATATTGCTTCAAGTTTGGGTCCTACAAACAGATTTCTGATAAATTCTGTTTCATGCAATTCCCATGAAAAAAGGAAGAATACATAGAGTGAGTTTATAGTTGTATATGTTGCATCACTGAGTACATTCCTGACAAGAGTGTGAGGACAGAGCCCCAGAAAGTAGTTTCCAGGCTCTCAGCCTCATGTAGACAGGTGCTGGCTCAGGTAGTAAACAGTCATCAACTGTGATTCGATGGCCATCAACTGTGGCTAGTTGGCCGTCAGCTGTAACCAGTGAGCCATTGGCCACTAATATAACTGCTGTGGCTACGCTAGCAGCAAATGGGGGTTAGCAAGAAGATGGCGGCTGAGCTAACAAGAGCGGATTGCAGAGAGAATATAGTGATATGACTCCCCTACTTATGGCTCTGTGGGTGTTCCTTTTGGGCCTAGCCACATCCTGCATTCTTGTGCAGGGAGCGGGAGCAGAGACCCTGCAGGCCGCCCTGCATGACAAAGAGAAACTTGCATTTTGATTGGCATCGATGAAAATCAAATCCTCTGCTTCAGTTACTTGTCTGATGATTAGCTATGGCTCCAAACCTTTCAAACATTTCTTCCTTCTCCACTATCCAGATCCTTTCCTGCCCATTACCAGAGAACTTGTTCAAATCTCGATGTGACCTCTGGCCCTGTATCTCTGTGTTACAATGTTGGGTAAGTCAACACACTCAGTTGCAGGTATGCTCCTGAAAGCCATTCTTACATGGAATGACTATTCATGGAAATTACTGAAAACCACATTAAGATATTCCATTAACCCCAGACTAAATGTATCACCAAATCAAATTCCCCTCAGCCAGATCTCTAGAAGGACCATGGGCATTCCAGGGCCACCTGATAAATGGGTAAATAGGGAGAAGGACCACTGGAATAGGGACAGTCATCAACCTTAACTAATTTCAGTTAAAACATCTCCCTCGTCCCCAAATTTTACCAATCATATGATCATATGAATTCATTGTCAGTCCTTTGTAGACCCTTAGAAAGAGGTCTTTGGGTGCAAGGGACGCCCAAACTTTACCTTCATATTACATCTGGCCTCTGTACTCATATACTCTACGCTGATACGGATTTTCCATCTTTTCTCTCCTGCTGGCATATTCTCCTATTCTCACCAAACTTGTAGCACTAAGTTGCATCTCTGCCTCCTTGGGTTCATTTCTTTTTGTCCCTTCTTTTGGATTAGTTCTCCCATCCTCTCCTGGATCCTTTCACTCTCTCTAATGATCCTGAGCATTCAAAATCATCCCTCCAATCTTTTGCCTTATGCTGAAGTCAACATCTATTACTTCACATCCACAGCATCCATGATTGGTGAATGTCTCGGGCAGGGTGACAGACCCTGCCTGCCAGTCACTGGGCTATTATCCAGGGCTTCGTCTCCTACAGGTCTAGCTGGACCCCTCTGGTTTGGCCCCCGGAACCTGCTGCAACAATGCCATCTGGGCCCCTGGGAACACCACTTTAAGCCTAGATTTCCCTTTCTGTTAGTTGTAACCCATCTATGAGGCTATTCAGCAAAAAGCACTTGCTTTCTTCCATAGTTCTTCCCATCTTCCTTAACTGGCAATGAGAACAAAGAGATCTTTGAGTAGAATATTCTAAACCTCACTCCTATTCCTGTTAAGAGATCATTATTTTTCTCCTGGATTTTCCAGTCTGCAGACTTACTATGGTCTTGACAATCACTTCAAAATTTCAATCATTCTTGGAGACATTACAGCAGTGTGCAAAGAGCATCAAGATAACACTGTTTCCCAGGTAATCTTAAAATGGGAGTGGTTCCTGAGATGAGCTGTTATGTCTGATATCCAGCAACAATTTTGCACACATGTCCACAAATAAACTATTTAATTAAAAAAACAAAACAAAACACCTCTCTCTTCTCCCTATCCCCATCTCTTCTCTTTATCTAACTTCTAAATATAATTCAATCACAGTTTTGTGTAATTTAATTAAATAAATGGCCACCACTTACTTAAAGAACACTATCTATTCCTGGTTAGCTAATTTATTTGGAAGCAAATTAAACATTTAGAAAAGTGGATTGTGTTCCTGTCTGCATATTAACATTACCTGTGCATAGGAGATATGGCTTCTGGCCATCTAGGTCGCATCTGTAACTTGCTCATTCCAAATAATTCAGTTTAGAGAGACATACATCTATCAGATAACAATACCTAATTTTTGTGTATTGCATTGCAATTTTCAAAATACTTAAAAATTTTTAATTTAGGCACCACAAGAAACAACCCTGTGAGATAGACAGGGAAAGATAACAATAATTTACATATTATTTATTCAGCAAACAATGAGTGTGTACCATGGATGTGCCTAGCACTATTCTAGCCACAAAGGAACCAAGACGTAGGAAATGTGGTCCCTGTGGTCGTCGGATTGGGGAACCATTATTCAGATCAATGGATTGACTTGTTCAAAGCCATGTGGGTCTTTTGACTCTCTTCTCATTGTCTTTTCAGACTACAGGTACTTGGAGTAGGAACCTTTAATTAGAAGAGTCCCAGGGCTACCTGACAAACTGCAAGCTGTGTCAAGAGGACCTGTCAAGGACGTAGTGAGTGCTTCTAGGACACACAGACCCAAGGTATTAGCACACTGTATTAGTTTCCTGAGGCTGCTGAAACAAATTACCACAAACTTGAAGGTTTAAAGCAACAGAAATTTGTCCTCTCACAACTTGGGAGGCCAGAAGTCTGAAACTGGTATCACTGACCCAAATCAAGGTCTTAGTGGGCTGTACATCCTCCAGAGACTCTGGAAGACCATCTGTTCTTTGCCTTTTTCAGCTTCTTATGGCTGCTTGCATTTCTTGGTGTGTGGCTACATCAATCCAATCCTCAAAGCCAGTATCTCTGAATCTCTGTCTACTGCTTCTTCACACCACCTTCTCTTGTGTGTGTGTGCGTGCATGTGCGTGGTGAAATGTCCCTGTTTTCTCTCTTATGAAGACATTTAGGATGGCATTTAGAACCCACCTGGATGATCCAGGATGTCTCCTCCATCTCAAGGTCCTTAACACATCTGCTAAGATATTTTCCCCCCAAATGGTAATATTTATAGGTTCCAGGGATAGTTGGGGGCCATTTCTCAGCCTCCTACAAATGTGTAAACCAAAGTACACTTTGAAAAGAGGCCATAATTGTTTATCTTTTAATCTCCAAAGGAGACCCACTCAGTGCCCAAAACACTGGACTGAGAAGAGAGGTTGGAGAGTCTAGCCCAACAGAAGTCCAGAGGTTACTTATTGAGCTAATGGATTACTTGTGTGAGTTAATAGCCATGAAAGTATCTGGCCTCTTCCTTTTGGGTCTAGGGTTCTTTTTGCAAAAAGGTTTTTCACTGAGATCAGGAATGGGCACCTGCTCATACAGGCCCCTTAGCTCTGCTCCCAGCCCCTTCTTGGGCCCTTCTCCAAAGGCCTGTCTTGACCCCTCACTTACTCAATTACTGTTGCTGCAGGAGGGGCCACTGGAGGCAGGACGGGAGGTCCCAGTCTCCTCTGGGGAAGGGACAGAGTAGAACCTGTTCATCGGGCAGTAGGGAAGACCCTGGGCCCACTCTCAGTGAGACCACTGCCAATCATTCCTTCCCCGCTCCATCTTTGAGCAGAACTACAACAGAACTTCCCAGGGGATCGATCTCAGTGCTGCCCAGGCTGATGAGGGGCCAGAGCAAAGGGGCCATTGCCACATCTCATTAGAGCCAGGCTCCAATGTCAGAGATCTGTGAATGCACAGAGGAGACTGTCAAGTGGAAATTGAGAACTGCTGAACGGTCTTGGTTCTGCAAAAGGAGATTTCTTCCTAGTGACTGATTAGACAGAAATCCTGGAAGTTTCATGTCACACAGACTAAAAGCCAAGTACTAGTGGGCTTGCCTAAAAGGACAAACACATCTGAAAGAAATGTCATCTTCCCCAAACTAGCTTCTCCTGCCCACATGTCTGCTAGTAGCCTCGCCATCCTCTGTCACCCAGGCTGCAAGGCTGTGAGTCGTCTTTCATTCTCCATTATTCCTGATATCATCTTACGGATTGGCAAATCTTTGAGACTTTATTTTAATTACAAAACAATACATGCTTGTTTCAGAAGGGGCCAAGAGCAAAGCAATGCAGATCTAGAAGCTGGAAAATACAAGGAAACAAATTCTCCTCTAGAGGCCCCTTGATTTTGGCCCAGTGAAACAGATTTTGGACTTCAGACCTCCACAACTGTAAGAGAATAAATATCTGTTGTTTCAAGCCACAAAGTGTGTGGTAATTTGTTACAGCAGCCATAGGAAACCAATGCAGGTTGTTTCCAACTGTTCGGACTTAATCAATATTTTATGACCTCCTACCTCTCGACAGGAAGTCATGACTTCAGTCTCCCCTGGCTTCAAGTCTGTCCCACATGGCCACTCCTCTGCTCCAGAGCCTTTAATGACTCCCCACTTCTGGAAAATGAAATCCAAATTCTTTAGCTCAAAGACTCTCCATGCACTTGCTCTAACACACGTTTTTAGGATTAAAATGGACTATTCTATGACCACCCCCACCCGCAGTATTTCTTACATTCATTACTTGGCCCACAAGGTTTTCTGTTATGAAATGCCTTCCTTGGCCCATCTATGCTGATGGTATTTTAAGCTCTAGCTCAAATGGGATCTCTCCCCAAATGGCCCTTCTCTGTCCTCAGCCTGCCTTCAACAAGATGTGATCTTTGTCTGCTTCAGACGTGCATAACACTTTGCATCTTTCTGGTGGTGAATATCAATTCTATCTTGTATATGAGTTATGTATTTACATATTAAGTGTCTAGCACTTACATAATAGGCTGAATTTCTGGCTCATTAAACATTTGTTGAATTAAATTGAAATGTGAACTGTGCTCTAGCACGAGGCCTACTTCCTGCTTGTGTTATAATTTGATCCCTATGATGAGATGGAAACACCATTGATTTTAACAATAAAAGGAGGGCAGACTAAACTAACTAGGCTTAAATTATGCTTCTAGTTTTTTCAATCTCATCCCTGTGTTGTGCCTTTAGAGATTCAAGAATAAATATGATGGTGATTCATGAGAAAAGGACTTGAGAATATTCTCTGATCCCAAACTCAATTATGATTCCCCACAATGATTCCATCATTGAAAATGCTAATGCTGTCCCAGGCTGTATTTATAGGAGCGCAAGTCCAGCACCAAGAGGGGACTCTCTCATGCATCTTCTCTGGGGGGATTGATCAATGTAATCACTATTTCATGTACTTGGTACAGCACCAGAATAACCAGTAAAGCTATTAAAACGTACAGATTTCTACATTCCCACATCCAAGAAATTCTGAATGAACAGGTTAGGGAAGGGCCTAGGGATCTGTATTTTAACCAGCATGAATTGTTTGAGGCTCACTGGTCTAAAAGAATCCTCAAGATTGTTTTCAGTTCTGGAATTCTGTTATTCAGAATATTGTGTCCAGTTTCTGGTTCCATGGTCTCAAGCTGTTAGCTTAGTGTCTCTGGTGGTTCTCACCATTGTCAGTCCCAAGTTTTGGTCTTCTAACCCTAACCCTAACTTCAGGAAAAGGAAGCACCTATAAACTAGCCAACAGGTAAGGTTTGAGGTTTTAACTAACTGGTTATTTTAGAGTTAGTCACTTAATGCACCAAGCCTCACTTTCTCCATCAGTAACGAGAGTTGGAACTCACAAGTCCAGTCACTCAATTTATCTCCCAGAGACGAATGAAACAGACCTATGATATTATCACAGCCGCGGAGCCACCAAAGACAAAAATATACAAGTGTTATCATGTGGTCTGAGTACCTGAAGGTGAGAAGTAGCAGTGGCGCAGCTACAACAAATATCTTGTCAAAGCTGATCCTCTACTGTAGGAGACCTGAGTGATTAAAAGAAGTCTTCCTGCCCATAATCCCTTCCTCACCCCAAAGGCAGAAGCAGTGTTAGCCATTCCCAGGGTTTGGGGTGGAAAAGCCAAAGTGGTTCAGGGAAGCCGAGACCTGGGAGCAGGCCTGCTTGCTCTGTCCGTTCTAATGTCAAAGATTTACTGCTGCCTTTTAAACAAACAGCCACTGGTGCTTTAAAAGCCCAGTCCAGACAGAGAACCAAGAGGAAGGAGTCATTTTTCAGCCTTAACATTGTTTATTTATCGTATGTCCATTGTCATTAACCCCTAAGACTGAAAGCAGACTGATCTGTTTTATTTTCCGATTATCTAGTTTACGACATCGTTAAAATTAATTGAGCGCTCATCTCAGCACACAACGAGCAGGCCATGTGGAGGAGGCAGTGTTCTGGAAAAATAGGGGCATAGGCTTTGAGTGTGTTCTCTCTGTCAGCGTGGTGCAGCTTGGTCCCAGTCCCACACAGGTCAAGGGACCTTAGCTGGGATGGTTGTGTGGTTATGGTGGGTGCCACCTGTTCTTAGCACCTTTCATTATTCCTGGGTAGAAGGCACCTCAGGATTGAGGCAGTGCTTGAACTTGGAGAGGAGGGAGTAAGACAATTTGCACATGACTTCTTTTGGATGAAAGAGGAAGTGGAGCGTTTCTGTTTGGGATAATGACAGACTTTTGGAAATGATGACAAAATTTAGGTAGCGGATAGTAGCAAGATATTGTTGAATGTACTTCATGCCACTGAATTGTATACTTACAAATGGTTAACATTTTGTGGGTAAATTTTATGTTATGTGTATTTTACCACAATTAAAAACATAGTGGATTGGCTTCCCAGATACTAGTCCAATCGCAGGAGGGATATAATTAACAAACACTGGTGAGGGGGAGCAGAGTTTGCCATCCCCAAATATGTCTTTTTGGGGATATTAGTTAGTTTAATCTGGTTATTTTTAGGAAACAGAAGAGTCAAGAAGAACCTTTGACCTTCTCCCTAACTGCCTTAACATATTTAGATAGAGGACCTGCTGCAGGAAGGGAGCTAGCGTCACAGATAACTATTATTTAATATGAACTAGTGTGTGATAGACAGGAAGGAGGCACCTAGCAAGGCCCTTGTTTGATCCAAGTCCTTTCTGCATCCCATTGTGGAAGACGGCCCAGCAAACATTTGTTTACCAAACATTTGCTTTTTTATCTCCATCTGAGTTGTCTTTCTCCTCTTTGAAGTCCCAAACTACAACCCCTCTTTCTCCTTAACTCAAGACGGCATACGCCTTAACTGCCTGATTTGTCCTCCAGCTCTACTTGTATGTTCTTATCGAAGCCCTGTACATACACACATAATTAAATTTGGTTATTTTCTCCTATGAATCTGTCTCATCTTAATTTGATTATTAAACTAACCAGAAGAACTCAGAGGGGAAAGGGGAAATTTCCCCTCCCCTATACTTGCCACCTTTTTCCTTCTTGATTTTAAATGGCACACGCACTGAAAAAGTGACCTTCTGTCCCTTCCGTAGGGCTTATTTATCTTGGGAGCAATGACAAAAGCTGCCTCTTATTGTAAGAACCATCGAGGTGTTTATTTTCGCATTTGAGAACAAATGGAGCTTGTCTAACTCCTAATACTTCTATACATGTTGGAAAGGTTTAAACCCCTTTTATCCTCCAAAAGATGGACTTAAGAGTTAGTCTCTGGGGGTAGACCACTCTACTTTTCCTATGGAAAGGATAAATGGCTCATCCAATTTTGTGTAGATATTCAATAAAATTTTTTTTTGGATGTCAACTCCCTGTTTTTCTTTGACTCCCAGAACTGAATCCTTCAGTGCAGAGCTGGAGGAGGGAAAGGCTTTTAGATTTCTGGGCCAGACTCCTTCACTCTGCCATATTTGGGCCTATGAATGTCTTTACCACCCAGAGTTTAGAGACATAGAATCACAAGGTTGGAAGAAGCCTGAAAGGTCCCCATGTGTACCACCCATGCATGTCACAGTCTTCAGTCAGACACATCTGGTGTGGCTCCTATCTTTGAGGAAAGTTGCACCCATGACCATTGCTCACCCTGTCTCTCAGTGAGCGCCTCAAAGTTTCACATTTTTAAAGTATCTTCCACCAATCAAGAGGCTTACAGTTCTACTATTTCTCTACTGGGTTCAGATTGGGTTATTTTAATATTTTAGGAAAACCGTTTTTGGTTTGCAAATTTCAGTTCAATTCACATTTTCTGCTTGTAATTTCTAGTTGGAAATTACATATGGAAGCTGAGTCACCTCTCCTGCTCCAGGAGCTGCTGGCTGTGTCCAAGGCCTTTCTCCTTATTCAAACCACTATTCATTCACATGAATACCAAAAGCAACACTTGATGGTTGTGGAAGATTTTCATCCCCATGGATCATAAAATGCATCAGAATGCTTTCTGTTTATCACCTACACTAAGGATTTACAACTGCCTAGTGTTATATTTCTAGCTACAGTATTTTGAAGAAAAGCATCCTCCTTCCCTGGGGTAAGGACAACTTCTTTATTCATATTGAAAATGAAAGCAAATAAAGGGCAAGACTTTTTTTAAAATCCCATTTTTGGTATGTTCAGAATGAAAAATCTTATTGAAATATGACCTTTTAAGTTCTTCCTTTCACTGTTCTTTTGGGAAGATATTTCACAGATGGTACAGATACCCTGAAATGCTGTCTGGTCTGAAATTTTTTATCTGGAGCTTTAGAAGAGCAAAGGGTATAACACATGGAAAAGAGAAACCAGCCATGGGGAGGCATGGCTAGGGACAGGGACAGGAATGTAAATTATATAACTGGTTTTTGCCTCAGAATATTTCTGGTCAGTTTCTATCTATGGAGTACCACACTTGGGTACAGGATGGAGATTGCATATGGGGCAATTAAGAGCAGATGTGATTCCTTGATAGTATTGCAGAACTGCAAGCTTTACAAATCCCAGCCCTTGACCAAAGTCACACTTTTAAAAGAAATGAAGGAGGTGGATTGTTATTTTTACATAGTCTTGGTTGGTATGGATTGAACTATATACCCTCCGAATTCATATGTTGAAGTCCTCACCCCCAGTATCTCACAGTGTGACTTTATGTGGAAAGTGGGTTATTGCAAATGTAATTCATTACGATGAGGTCATAGTGGAATAGAATGGACCTCTAATCCAATGACTGGTGTCTTTATAAAAAGGGGACATTTGGACACAGACACAGATACACTGAGAGAAAAAAATGATGTGAAGACATAGGGAGGATACAGCCATCTACAAGGAATACCGAAGGTTGCCAGGAAACCATCAGAAGCTGGGAGAGAAACATGAAACAGAGCCTTACCTCTGCTAAAAACAAGACAACAGGCCCCAAATGAAGCCACTTATGCTAAGCCTCACACCAATCTGAGACTTACTAAATTACAGTGTCAGCTCTCCCAGAAATGGAATCTTAAACCAGTCAATCAAGAATCACTTGATGAGTATTAATTAGGTAATCTGTCCGATAGACCCTTGCCATCCCTACAAGTAAACTAACCTTGCCATAGTCAACCTGCTTTTTGCACTTGTTCCTGTTCCCTTCTGCCTGTAAAGGTCTTACATTTTGAAAGCTCCTTGAAGCTCCTTTCTGTTTGCTAGACTGCATGCTGCCCAACTCATAAATCATTGAATAAAGCCAATAAGATCTTTAAAATTTACTTTGTTGAACATAGTTTCATACTTCATTGCCCTCAGAAGGAACCAACCCATCAACACCTGGATCTCAAACTTCTACCTACTAGAATTGTGAGAAAATAAATTTATGTTGTGGAAGTCACACAGTTTGTGCTCCTTGGTGGCGGCTGAGCTGACTAATACAGTGGTCAAGGTGAAAGCATCCAGTGCTGTGCATTGTTTTTCAAAGCGCCAAAGAGGCTGTAGTACTTAACAGTGCAATTTTATTTTAAAAGCACTTATGATTAGAAAGATTTCTTAACATCTTGATTTTCATCCTGTTGCTCATAAACACTCCTCAGGTCCACCCATAGATTTTTATATAACTCATAATGTCTTTTTAAAAAGATTTTTATTAAAATATAGCTAACAAACAATATTTGTCTTTTTCTACTCCTGATGCCTGATGTTTGGGATCTCTATACTCAGACCTTGAAAAACGTCTTCAAAGACTTGAGAATCTTGGCATCGCAGTTCTGTCACCTTAAAATGTCACATCCTAGATTCCTTATGACATATCCCACCTTTGGCCTCTGCATCTGTCCACCCTCTACCTACTTTGAAGAGCTCCTTGCACATGTCCATTGTTTTTAAAAGTTTGAGACAAAGGTCATAGTTATATCTCAAAATATATATGCATATTCTGAAGTAATTTATTGACAAAACTTTTAACAAAAAGTTAACAAAACTTTTCCCTCACTATGGAACTCAATAATTTTTAGTGAGAATGATATGCTTGAATATGCTTCATTATTTGAAAATATATTGGTATAATTCTTGTGGTGCCATGATTCTATTATACTTCAGGTTATAGGTGCAGTTTCTTCCCTCCCTCTCTTATTTTTACTTTCTTCGATTCTTGGCTTTATTGCTCATTGAAACTGAAAACGTTCCCTCACAAAGATGCATAGAACCAAGTGGAAGAAGTGCCCCTTTAGATGTTCATTTTCACTCTACTCCACTGATTACACAACGATTTTTGTTTAAATTCTGTTGCTGAATTTCATTTTCTCTGACGTCAGTTGCTCTCCCTAATCACATTTTTGTGCGATTAGTAAATAGGTTCAAAAAACACTAAAACTCTGTTCAGAGAAATTTACAATAGCTTTTTGATAGTTTCTTTAAGTGTACAAATATGAAAAATTTTATCAATGACACAATCTTTTTTTCAGGTAAAAATAAAATCACGCAAACATGGAAATGTTTCCAAATATCCACTTCAAATTGTTCTTTTCGTAACATGCATTTCACCAAAAAACACTTTCTCACAGATTGGCCAACTTCTTTTCAAATCCAATAGGTCATCTCTGATTTTTAAAATACTCCCTGATGTGGACAGATGAAGAGCTCACTCAGGGAGCAGGGAAAATGCCAGCTCTTCCATTTTCTTGACATTCTCTTGTGTTTCCATTATTACGTACTATCTTCAATGGACTATTTGGGTCGTTTGGACATTTCCTAGGAGAGAGTTTTCTGTGGTAAAGACATAGCCAATTCCTTGAAGGAATTGTTTTAAACCAATTGCTCATTTTGTGAGGATTAATTTAGTTAAAACTAGATGACAAGATTCCACTTCATCAGGAAAGTATCTACTGCAACATCTCCCAATACCCTGACAGCTCGTGGCGAAATGAGAGGCTGTCATCAACCGCCTCGATCAAAGAGTCTTCACTGTTTCCCTAAGATACTAGGAATACTACAGGGGTCCCATGACTGCATTTGGGACACATAGACTAAGTGAGGGTGCCAATTCTAACATACACGTTAGTATTAGTTAAGTTAAACTTTTATTTTTTAGATAAATATATTTTACTAAATATAAATGAAAGTTCTAACATTTTCTTCTGCACCCCAGTGGATCAATACTGAACACCCCATTTTGGAGATCACTGATCTAAATCAACCTAACGAGATCATAGGACCCAAAGAAACCCAGAAAACTCCTTCTTAGGGGAAGGTGGTTGGAAGGGCTATAAAATCCGATCATACTTTTTATTAGATTCTGCCCTATTGCTAACAATGGCTGATATGGATCACCATTGTCAAGGACACTCGCAGCGAGGCGTCCAAGGTCACGTCAGGATGTACGCCACCAGGACCATCCTACTATATTACCTCGGATCACTAAAGAGTCTGCTTCATTTTCATAAAGCTGTGCTGTCCTTGTGTTATGGCTCCCATGGGGCTACTAAAGAGAAGCCAGAATATCCAATAGTAAACAAGTTACCAAGTCCATAAGACTCATTTGTTAGGAATTCTTTTTGGTCAATTAAAATCTAGATTCTAAAAACACCCCTAAGCTTTTGCAGAGCTCAGAAGGTAACGCTCACACTGTCCCTAATGATGCCTCTACCATAATCAAGCAAAACAAAATAAAAATCTCCTTATTCCCCAGAGCCCTGGGAGTATCACAAATGCTGTTGAGATTCCAATAAGTCGGAAATGATTTTTACCCTTTATTTTTCAATACTCACTCACACACACACACCCCCTCTACATTGGTTTCTTTCTGAGTGCTGTGCAAGGGAATGAAAAAATCATTTGGCAAATACGTGTGCTAGTGTGAATGGGTAGAGGTTATCAGTTTTAAATACTTCATGTAATATGAATTGCAAGTAACAAGGTTCTTAACTAATGATTTTTTGAAAAGTGATACCATAGAAGAAAGTGTGGTCCCAGAATCTCCTGCATCCATATCACCTGGTGAGTCGCATCCCTCAGTATTCTGACATAACAGCACAGTAACAGGGCTTCCTCAAGTGATTTTTATGGCCACCGTGAATGTAGGTTGTGTGCCAATAGAGATAAAGATATCAAACCAAATATACACACACTGAAGATCTACTTCCCCAGAAACGACTTCTTCCAGGTCCATTCACAGCTTCTGTTCATGTCATAATACCTTCTCAGAGCAGGCAACAATGAATCTGTTTCCCCCAGACTCTTGGCTGTCACTACCCTCACATTCACCTGTGTCACCTCTCATTAGGCTCTATGGAAGAGGCCTGGCACTTGTCACAGACTGACACACATTGGGGCAGAAGCTTGGTAGCACAGGCTGAGGCAAAGCAAAAACTAGAAATGAACCAAGATGCAACCTTTCCAGAAACTGCTTTCAAACAAAACCAACTCTGTGAGACAGGACTCTGGGGCCAGCTTAGCTATAGATGGAAGTGAAGATTGGCAGGTCTGGGGCTGGGTTATCAGAACAATGGGAACACTGACAGTTGGTCCAGAATCCAGTTTCTTTGACATGCATTTCCCAAGTGTTCTGTAGAACACTAATTCTACCTGATGCTCCGGGAACAAAGGGTCTCATGGTTAAAGCCCTTTCTTGGATATTTTAAATGCTTTTTTAAATTTTGTATTTTGAAATAATTATAAATTCATAGGAAGTTGCACAATAGTACAGATAGTTCCATGTATCTTTCACCCAACTTCCCCCATGGGGTCATTTATGTAGCTGTAGCACAATGTCAACTGGGAAATTGACACTGGTACACCACTATTAACTGGATTACAGGCCTTATTCAGTTTTCCCCATTTTTTACATGCTTTCATTTGTGGGTGTGTGCTTATCCTTTTATGCAATTTTATCCTGTGTATAAATTCATGTCACCATGACCACAATCAAGATGGAACAGAACAATTCCATCTCCAGAAAGGGGCTCCTTTATGTTCCCCCTTTGTATTCACAACCTTCCGTTTGTCTTCTGTCAACCAGTAATCAGCTCTACACATTTATAATTTTGTTATGTCAAGAATGTTATATAAATGGAATCATACAACATGTAACCTTTGAGATTGACTCTTTTCACTTGGCATAATATCCTTAAGTTTGGTCCAGGCTGTTGCATGTATCAAGAGCTGATTCCCTTATATTGCTGAGTAATTAATATTCCATGGTACGCATATACCATAGTTTGCTTAACTATTCACTGACTGAAGGATATTTGGGTTGTTTCCAGTTTCTGACTATGAGTAAAGATGCTATGAACATTTGTGTATAGGTTTTTATATCAACATAAATTTCCATTTCTCCAAGATAAATGCCCAAGAATGTAGTTACTTGGAATAGTAGTTGCATGTTTAGTTATATAAGAAACTGCCAATGTACCATTTTATATTCCCTCCAGGGTCCACTTTTTCTGCATCTTCACCAACATTATCCTTATTTTTCACTTTAGCTGTTCTAACAGGTATGCAGTGATACCTCATTGCAATTGTAATTTTCAGTTCCCTAATAGCTAATGATGTTGAATATCTCTTTTGTGTGCTTATTATTTATCTGTATCTCCTCTTCTGTGAAATGTTTGTTTATGTCTTTTGCTCATTTTATAATTGGATTTTTTTGTTTTATTACTGTTGAGTTTGAGAGTTCTTTCTACATTCTAGATTCTAGTCCTTTGTTAGATATGTGGTTTGCAAATGTTTACTTCCAGGCTGTTAGGTTGCCTTTTCATTTTTTTAATTGGATCTTTCACAGCACAAAAGCTTTTAAATTTTGATGAAGTCCAATTTACTTTTTCTTTTATGGACTGTTTCTGGTATCATCTCTAAGAACCTTTCAGGCACTCAATTCTCAGGATTTTCTCCTATGTTTCCTTCTGAAAGTTTTATAGTTTTACTTTTACATTTAGATTTGTTTAAATGTAATACATAGTTCTAGTTTTACATTTAAATTCATAATCCGTTGTGAGTTAATTTTTATATAAGGCATGAGATTTAGATTGAGCCTCATTCTCAATGGTTTTTAACATATTAAGAGCTAAAGTTCTATAATCAAAGGCATCTATTTTTAAATTTAACCAGAATTCCCCGAACTGGTCATCTATTCATGAAGCAAATATTTACTGGTCACTTTCTATGTATAGGCCTGGGGTTGGGAATTAGGATATAGGGAAAAATCTCTGTTCTTTATAAACTATACACTTTCAAAACTGTACTTTGTGGAAATCCTTCAGGAAATTCTGTTTGAAACATCAACAGACTCAGAGACTGAATCAGATATTAGCGTAAGCAATGAGATGCAAAACCAGAATGCATGCGAAATCAAAACCAGGCAAAAGCCAGCATGTGTGGGAAGCCTGGAGTCAAAAGCCAGAAGGATAGAAAAAGGAGTGAGCACTCAAATACTGGGGAGAGAATGCCAGAAACAAGACACATTCTGGTGTACTGTGGCTGTCTGCACCCTCTCTCCCTTCTCTGCTTTTGAAGATCTAAGGTGCTTTTTTCTTTTCTTATTTGCTGGGTTCCTCAATGCTACTGTCTGGCTACAACCAGCTATGTTATATGTACGCGTGTGTATATATATATATATATATATATATATATATATATATATATATATATATATATGCCACACACAAATATATAACACACATGTACACATAGTATACACACACACCTACATTTTTTTTAATGTAAAAATGTTTCCTAGTCCATACCAGTTTGGTGGTAAAACCTATGGTCACAACAACCTTCACAACACATTTCTCTGGCATTTCTCCTCTTCAATCATGAATGAAGGCCCCATGTGCTCCATGGGCTTTCCCGACGACAGTAAGAATGTCGCTTGTACTCTTCCCTATTCCAGCTCACAATGGCAACACCTCCCATGGATGCTTGTGTCAAGGGTGCTGCTCATGTTTCCGGCTCTCACTCTGCCCACACTGAGAGTACTGGTGTCCCTGCTACAGCGCTGCATCCAATGCATGTCACTTTTAGGATTTCTCTGCTTTTGCCTTCCTTTTTCTCTAAGACATGGCTGCTGGTCCCTGGGGATAGCCTGAAGTGCAGTGTCTCTACTCAGAGTCACGTTGCTCTCTGACTTGCACTCATGATATAAGAACCAAAGTGTGTCCCTGCTTGTCTTCCTGAGGCCTATCAACCCCTCTTGTAAACAGATTTCCTGTGGGTCCACCTGTCATTTAGAAATGTCCTTACTTATCTGAATCATAGATCTGGTTCCAGCCTTTTACAAAAGAACTGGGTGTTTCCAATTTGTAAGAAGGTAATTCTGAAAATTGGTAAGACAGTCATTTAGAATTTGGGTCTCACATCCCATAGTTAAATCTATACAAAATGGCAAAGTTCTCAGGCCAGCCCACAAAAGCCCACTTATCCAAAATGGAGCTGAACTGAGGTAATAAAGCTACACGCAGCCTAACCACGCTTAGCAATGTGTTTCCATTGGAATGCACATCTTGTACCAAATGGGAAGCCAAGAAGACAGAGTGCAATAAATCTTCAACTTAAATCTATCCTGTTGTTGGGATTTTGTGGCCAGGTACCAGTAAACCAGGCCCCCGAGGGTGAAGAAATCTTGGATGTTGATGCTCACAGAGTCATTTATCAAATCCTGGGAGCATCCAAAGGAATGTGTAAAATTATAATTTAGTTTTATGGTAGTAGAAACCCAATTTAATACCACGTACCAAAGCACTGCAATATTTATCATCTTGGGATGAGGTCAAAGACCCTAAACCCAGAGAGGATGAAGGCATCCCTGCTGGAGCAAACCCAGACGAGCAATACATGGGCAGAAAGGCAGTTCGGGTTGGCAGAGGCAACGTACTGTTGGCCACCTGGTTTGGGAAGCAGTTCTAATCCATTTTGATTGCAAATACATCATGTTCTCTGTTCCTAACAGATGGCTTTCTCTTTTCAATTTGCCCACTTCACGTTTCTCTGTACAAGGGCATTCCTATCTCACACTGATCAGAAGAACAGGTCATTCAGTAATACGAGGAAAACAGCATTAGAAAAAGATTGTCTTTAAAGCTGACCAGATGGCAAAAAGGCTTCTTGACCCAAAGTGAAAAGTAATGGATTGAACACCTACCATGTGTCGGTCACTATGCTTTGCCTTCTCACCTCCATATCTTTGTCCATCTTCCTAAAAGTCCTAGGACATGGGCATTATTATCCCAATTTAACTGATCAAAATGGAAGCCTAAGGGGTAATGTTACACTGAGAACCTTGGACCAATAAGTGAGGGGCACAGCAGAAATTGAAGCATAACTTCTCGCTCTAGAATGATGCTCTTTCCATTACCTCAGCCCCTCCTACCACTGGAATAGAGCATTACCATATCACTGCCCTAGAAGTAAATACCTTTTACTCATGGGTTTTCAACAAGTAAAAAAAAAAATAATAATCAGAAAGCAAGGATGACCCCATTTCTTCTTAGCTATATAGTTAATAGAGGGAAGATGATAAATGTATGAAATAGATTTAGTGTTGAATAGGCTTAGCTGTATGCTGCTGGTCAGACTGAATGAGAAGGTCACAGTTTCCAGAAAGTCCTAACAGACATTGGGCCCTTGTGAAATTGACACTGAGCTTTCCAAAAATAAAGAAGAATGAGCCCACCCACTCATCTGACTATGTGTGGCACCCAGCTCAGTCCCAGGGAGAACGGAAGATTACATGTATTATTTGATAAGAGAAAAAAAACACAAAAATACCCTGTACTGCAGAGAAATTGTTTGTGCTTTTTCAATTACAAAAAAAGGGGGGGGGAGGGGGAGATATAGCATCCACACTGACAGTACCAAAATTAAATCTAACTACAAAATCATATCAAAGCCAATATATAGAAAAGAGTTGTGTTTCCACATACCAAAATACAATTTCTGTATTTTTCCCAGTCAAAATGGCCAAGTAGGTAAATGCTGTGTTCAGCTCCTCTTGGGACTACATAAAAATTACAACTAAACCACAGAATCACCAGAAACAACCTTTATTGAGAATCACCTGAAGTCTAGCTGAACCGAAGCCATATGACTATGGACATACAGAAGAAGCCACCTCAAGACTGGGAGGAGGGGCAGTGACGCGGAATGGGCTGGTCCCACACCCGTGTGTGACCATCAAAAACTGGGAGGGATATCTCAGCTGCAGAGGTCCCCTTTGAGAAGCGAGGGGTCCCAGCCACACACATCAAGCTCCCCAGCCCAGGGTTTCAGTGCAGGGGAGAAAAGTCCTCATAATTTCTGGCTGTGAAAACCAGCAAAGATTGTGGCTGAGTGAGACAGAGGGCGCAGCACTCCTAGAAGCTCCTCTTAAAGGGCCGGCGCATGAACTTACCTGCTGACAGACTCACTTGCTCTGAGCTCCAGTGCTGGGGCAGCAGCTCAAAAGTTGCGAGGGACATACGGGAAGGAACTGAGTTGTCTGGTCTCAGGGTGAGAGCTGGAGGTACAGCTTTCTCCCAGACAGAGGAGCTGGCAGAAGCCATTGTTTCTTTGTTGAGCCCTCCCGTTCTCGGCATGCAGACGCATGCAGATGCTATGTCTGAGTCTCCAACAAACTGGTTATCACCTTTCATCTGCCCTGCCCTAGCGATTCCCTGAGACTATGCCACACCCAAATTTTGGCCACACCCAAGCTGCTCCAGTGGCTTTTCCATATAAATGGCCTGCTTTGGCTCAGGCTGCAGTCTTTCCTAGAAACTTTCAAAGGCTCCCAAAACCCAAACAAGTAGCATCTGGATTCAGTATGTCCTGTATCTCTGGTTGAGTAGCCATAGCACAGCAGTAGCCACAGCTGGCCTTGGTTTACAACTTGGCCTCTCAAGGCACCTATAAGCAAAATGCAGGTGGTGGCCATCTGCAGATTGCTTTGTGGCTTATGCCAGGTGGACTTGGGCAGGGCACAGACAGCGGCTGAACTTAGCCTACAGCAGGTCCCCTTCCAGGAGGCCCTGGGGCTGGCAGTCCCAATGGCCAGCTTTGGACTGAACTGGAGCATTACCCCACCACCTCCAAGGACAACACACCCAAAGGGCAGTGTCGTGTGGGGGAACCTGCTCGCTGCGCCATTTGTCGTCCGGGGGGCCCAGCCTCCAGTGAGACCATAGTGGTATGACTCCCCTACCTATGGCTCTGTGGGTGTTCCTTTTTGGCCTCACCATATCCTGCGTTCTTGTGTGGGGAGCGGGAGCAGAGACCCCGCAGACCGCCCTGCCCGACAGGCAGACTGGGAAGGCATCAGAGCCCTGCTAAAGCGAACCCTGCTCTGTAGGGTCAGCCCCTGATAGCTCCTCCACTGAGGTCACAGCCAGTCCTCACAACCAATCAGCCTGAGGGTCAATCCCTTCAATTGACATGCAAATAGCAATCAAATCTTAACTACAACAGGAGGGCACACACAATCTACACAAGGGACATACCTGGAGTACCTGGCTTTAGTGACCAGGGAGACTGCACCACTGGGCCCCACAGCACACCTACTACATAAGGCCACTCTACTAAGACTGGGAAACATTAGCAGCCCTACATAGAAACAAACACAGGGAGGCAGCCAAAATGGAGAGACAAAGAAACATTTCTCAAATAAAAGAACACAACAAAGCTCCAGAAAAAGACTTAAAAAAAAAAAATGGATGCAGAGGTCCAAACATTGGTGATAAGGATGATCAGTGATCTCAGGGAGAACTTCAACAAAGAGATAGGAAACATAAAAATGGACATAGACAACATACAAAAGAACCAGTCAGAAATAAAGGCTACAGTAACTGAAATGAAGAATACATTAGAGGGAATCAACAATAGATTACATGAAGCAGAGAATCGAATCAGTGATTTAGAAGTAAAGGTAGCAGAAAACACCCAATAAAAAAAACAGCGAAAAGAAAAAAGAATCCAAAAAAATGAGGAGTTTAAGGGACCTCTGGAACAACATCAAGCCTACCAACATTCACATCAGAGGGGTACCAGAAGGAGAAGAGAGAGAGCGTGGAATCAAAAACTTGTTTGAAGAAATAATGGCAGAAAACATCCCTAACCTGCTGAAGGAAATAGATATACAAGCCCAGGAAGCATAGAGAGCCCCAAACAAGATAAACTCAAAGAGGCCAACACCAAGACACATCATAATTAAAATGCCAAAGGTTAAAGACAAAGAGAGAATCTTAAAAGCAACAAAAGAAAAGCATCTAGTTACCTACAAGACAGCACCCATAATACTCACTCTCCGCTGATTTCTCAACAGAAACTTTGCAGGCCAGAGATTGGCACAAAATATTCAAAGTGATGAAAAACAAGGAACTACAACCAAGATTACTCTACCCAGCAAAGCTATCATTTAGAATCAAAGGACAGATAAAGAGCTTCCCAGACAAGAAAAAGCTAAAGGAATTTCTCACCACCAAACAAGGAATCTTAGATAGAATTCTTTAAGACTAAATAAATAAATAAATAAATAAATAATAGGAAAAATAAAATGGCAATAACTACATCTGTATCAACAATTACTTTAAATGTAAATGGATTAAATGCTCCAGTCAAAATATAGAGTGGCAGAATAGATAAGAAAACAAGACCCGTACATATGCTGCCTAGGATAGATTCACTTCAGATCGAAAGACACACACAAACTGAAAGTGAAGGGATGGGAAAAAGCTATTTCATGAAAATGAAAAAAAAACCAAAACAAACAAACAAAAAAACTGTGGTAGCAATGCTTATACAAGACAACAAAGGCTATAACAAGTGACAAAGAAGGACCCAGTAACCCCACTTCTGGGTAATTATCTGAAGAAACCCAAAATGCTACTTTGAGGGGACCTGCGCGTCCAGGTGTTCATTACAGTATTTTTTAAAATGGCCAAGATGTGGAGGCAACCTGGGTGTCCATCGATGGGAGAATAGACAAAGAGAAGGTGGTACATACATACAATGGAATATTGCTTGGCCATGGAAGGGAATGGGTTTTCACCATCTGTGGCGGCATGGATGGACCTGGAGGGTATTGTGCTGAGTGAAGTAAGCAGTGAAAGGCAGATGCAATGTGATTTCGCTTATTTGTGGAACCTAAAGAACAAAACAAACAAGCAAAACAGAAACAAATTCATAGATACATAGAACATTTTGATGGTTGCTAAATGGGAGGGGTGTTGGGAATGGGTGATAAAGGGGAAGGGATTAGAAGTACAAACTGGTTATTACAAAATAGTCATGGGGATGTAAGATATAGCATAAGAATTATAGCCAATAATATCGTAATAACTATGTATAGTGTCAGGTGGGTACAAGATTTATTGGGGTGATAGATGGGAGGGTGTTGGGGGTCAGGATGAAAATGGTGACGGGATTAAGAAATACAAATTGGTAGATACAAAATAGTCATGGGGATATAAAGTAAAGCATAGGGAATATAGTCAATAAAATAATAAAAACTATGTATAGTGCCAGGTGGGTACTAGACTAGTCAGGGGGATCACTTCTTAAATTATACAAATGCCTAACTATTATACTGTACAACTTTTACTAATGTAAGATAATATTGAATGTCATCTGTAATTCATAAATTTAAAAAGAGGGGGCAGGGAAAGGGCAATAAGAAGTCCAAATTTCTAGGTATAAAGCAAATAGGTCACCGGGATGTGACGTACAGCACGGGAATATAGTCAATAATATTGTGACAGCGTGGTACGGTGTCAGATGGCTGCTGCACTTACGGTGATCACTGCTTTAGGTACATAAATGTTGAATAACTATGGTGTACACCTGAAACTAATATAATATTGTATATTATATTATTATTTTATAGCTATATTTTAATAAAAATCTTTTGAAAAAATCCAGTTTCTTTGCAGTTCAGTCTCTTCAATAGCAGCTCCTCCTGGTGCCTGCGCTGAGTTAGAATCTCCCCCTAGTGGAGAGCTGGGACATGTCAGCATTGGTGAGCATCTGATTCAGAACAATAGAAATGTCTCAGGGTTTCCATTTTTAAATGTTGCTTTAGTTGGGACTGAGCAAACACTGATACCCAAACCAGTAGATTTTTATGGAAGGAAGGTAATAGCAGAACTCTTTACCTTCCCCTCAGGTGTACGCTCAGGAAACCCTAATAGAACACACACCCTGGAAAGTACAGAAATGTCTGAACAACCCCATTTGTGCCTGTGCACGTATTAGTCTCTCAATCCCTCACTTCCAAGGGGCCCCAACAACACAACCCAGGTATGGTTAGCACAGCACACGATGCAGACGACCAATCGGAAGGGCCCTTCTAACACCTGCGAAGTCCTGACTCGGTCTGGTAGAATTCCACTTGAGCATCTGTACTTGCTTTCTGCTTGATGGCAGGCCTTGGCTTGCACTCAAAGGGCTGCTGAAACTATCTGTCAAGTGACAGCTTTGTGTGGCCCACCTCTTATTTTACTAAGAAGTGAGCCACCCAAGCCAGATAGGAAGAAGCCACTTGCTCCAAATCACGGTAGGAGGTATGACTACAACTGGAAAGAATGGGGGCACATTTTTATCACGACAAGCTGGCCACCAGCAGTGCCATGGAGCAACCCTTAATGAGAACCGGCTGTCTCTCCCCTGATGTTTTGGAAAGAAGGGTACCTGTCACTCTCCTGGCCAAATACCCAACTCCATCCTGGAGCTTTCCAACTCACTGTTGACCTGGACCCCTTCCAGGACACCAGACATTTTGTACTAACCTAACCTCAAGAAGAGGGGATAAAAGAATGAAACACTTTCTAGGCTGAAAAGCCCCTGTGTTACAGATCTCAGTGTAGGTAACCCCTCTGAATTCCAAAGCAGTGGAACTTTTGATATTAGCAAACAGAAAAATTACCACAGAGAAAAGAGCATTTGAATAAAAGTTGAGAACCTTCCGGGGAGAATTTATCCTCATTAATGTGCTGGCATCAGGGTGGGGGCATCTGTTGCAAAAAGTCATCACACAGAGATCGGTAGTATCTAGTTCCCACAGAAAGAAAAACTCTTCCAGGGTTTGTGCAATATCAGTACTGAAAGATATCATGAAAGTTGATATCAACACATTTTAGGCACTGAATTTTGAGCATTTGCTGATATGAAGTTTAGTGTTCTGAGTTCAGTGCATTAGCTTGGATATGGAAGAGGCAACCAGCTGAGAGAGACTTGAGAAGAGCACTTGAGAGGCTGGAGATAGAGTAGGATGAGCGAGGCAGAGAGGCCTTGATGAGGGCCAGGCTGTGAGACTCACACTTGGCCCTTCTAACAGGAACTTCCCAGGACTTTGGGGGCAGGGATTAGCCAGAACTTCACCACACCAAATTGTCTCTACTGCCAGGGAAGGCCTGGGCAAGCCTTGCTGGTGAGGGCTTCCCAGAGTCCTTGTGGAAGACAGAAATTCCTGTCCATACTCCAGAGATTGCAGAATCAGGAGAGCACAGAGGTGAGCAAGAAGCTAAGGTCAGTGAATGAGACAAGAATATCCAAAGGGGAATCTAGAAGCAGATATATAAGCTCTGCTGCTGAGCCAGGGCTTAGGGCCTGGGGATGAGCAGTTCTGGAGGGACAAACACAGAGACCATTAGAGCTGGTGCTTGCTGGCTCAGGTGTGCCACCTCATGTGGGGCTGGCTGCATGGGAAGGGCTGAGGCATTTAAAGAATTACACGCCTAAGTTATGGAGGTATTGGCCAAATCTCCCTTCAGGAGTGGCGAGAGTGATGTGACTGCAACAGTCCTGCTACTGGCCCTGGTTCTGGTCATGCGTTCATAAGTATCCTTAAACTAAGTCAGTGTACAGAGACCATCCACAGGGTCAGTTTCATTCTTTCCTTACCTTGTGCTGTCCCTCCAAATCCACGCAGAATGGGGACCTTGCAAATACTGTCAGAGGAACTATGTGAGTTTGGATTGGCCCAACTTGTCCTGTGGAATCCATCAGGAATGGTTATGATTGGTCTGGTTGGGTGGCAAAGTTATGACTTAACCAGAACCTGAGAAGAAGAGAACTGTGTAAAACCTACCTGGTACTAGTCATTGGCCCCACCCTCTGGAGAAGCTCCCATCTCTCTCCAGTGGGGTCCTAACAGGTAAGTCTCTCCAACCAAGTCCCCCGCCCCACTTCACTGTATACAGGATAAGGGTACAAGTTTATAAGCTGTCGATGGGCAGGGAACATGTGCTGTGATCCTTTGTGTCCAATAAGGCATTGTCTAATGCGGTAACCACTAGCCACAGGCGGCTATGAAACACGTCAACGAGGCTACTCTGAATTGAGATGTACTGAATTCAAAGACTTACGTAAAAATATAACGTACAAGATCTCATTTGAATGCTTGTATCCTAATTACATGGTGAAATGATAGTATTTTGGTTCAATAACATATATTAATAAAGTTAATTTTTCTATTTCTTTTTACTTTTCTAAAAACAGACTTTGTTTTTTAGAGCAGTTTTAGGTTCACAGCAAACTCGAGCGGAAACTACAGAGTACCCATCTACCCCATCCCGACACCCGCAGTTTCTTCCACTATCAACGTCCCAAACCAGAAGGGTACGTTTGTTGTAGTGGATGACCCTACTGTGACATATCAGTATCACCCAAAGTTCATCTCCTTTTGCCTCTTGATGTGACTACTCGAAAATTTAACACTCCATTTGAGGCATCACATTTCTTTAGGGTAGTACTACTGTATACCTTTCCTGGTGGCAAATCCAAAACACAGACCTTTGTCATTGTTGGATGAGAAGCCCACACTTATAAAAGAATAAATTGATCTCAGGGCCTTCCAGATCTTGACCAATTAAAAGCTGACCTTTGTCTCTTCCTTTTACAGCCAGTTAGGAAAGAAATTCCTCAGAGTCTCTTCACATTCTCTACCAGCTGACAGTCTTGTGTCAGACCCAGATTGACGTTCAACCCATTCTCTGAAATTTGACAATCCAGCAGCCCCTTGCTGTGGCTCCTGGGGCTGAGCCAGGCATCCCACAGAAGGAAAAGGAGCAGTCTCCCCTGTCTCTGGAGAGCTCTAGCTTCTGGCCCTGTTCCCTCAAAAGGCCAGCTTCAATCTCAGATCCCACAGGTCATGTGCTAGAACTGCTTCTCCCCCGTGTCCCTCTGGGAGAGTCCGAGTGAAGGTAACAGTTGTAGCTGTTATTTTTCTCTTGGCTCCCATGAAGCTGCACTAAATGCTCATCTTGAAGATTTTTTTTCCCTATGTCACTTTGTGTTTGGCTGGAGTTATATGGAAGACCTGTGCCATTAGCAAATTGGCTTTCCACACCTCACAAACAACTCACGTACTTAATCCCAGTGCTCACAGAATACCTGGCTTAATTTCTCAAGTTGGCCAGCATTTCAGGCCAAAATTGGCATGAGTCTCTGTCCAAGGCCTGGTGAGAAGGACCTGTTTGCCTAAAAGGATTAAACAGAACACAGTCAGCTAAACTCCCACAGAGACAATTTAATGACTTCAGCTCTAATCTCTTACTAGTGCAGGACTTGTCAGCAGCCACCAATCATGGCTGGGTTTCTTTATGACTGACAGGTGTCACTGCAAGGATGCTATAGCCCATATCTTCCCTGTAGTCTTTGCTTCCCCTTCACAAACTCCATTTTCAGTCTCTGAAGAATGTAAGCCATCTCTCTCCCTTTCTTCTCCTCACAGCTTACCTCCTGCTTCTGTCATCGCACCAGCTTAGCCTTCTCAATGGTTCCTCTCAGAGCTTAATGGAATTTTGGACAAGAAGTGGAGCTGTATTTGCAGGCTTATATCAGCATTTTGGAAGAACTTACCTAAATAGAAGATTCGCTTTCACAAAAGAAACTTCTACCAGGTTGGAGAAAGCAGAGTCAGAGTTTGGGTTTATGAGCAACCTCTGCTCCTGCTTTTCTATGACTGGGAAAACCCAATTTACCTGGGGTCAACCTCTTGATTCTGATTTAACACTCTTTCAGCTGGTGGTTCTAACACTAATGTTGATCCAAAGGCCATGATCAAAAGTCCATTTCCCCACAATGCCCTTCTGCATTGTTGAGCTATTTTAATGATTTCTTTCTTCTATAATAAAGCTACCTTTTCCTCTCTGGTCAATGAGCTGTTAGAAAGTGTGTCAGTTGAAAAAAAAAATCCTAATTAACATATCAATATCTTATTTAAGATTTTTGCATTAGATTTATTAGTAAAACTGGTCTGCTGTTTTTGTGAGTACTGTGTGCACATGATATCCCATCACTGTCAAGTTTGGGTATGAGTATTGTGTTGACTTTATAATAAGACATTGGAAGCATTATTTTTCCTTACTCTAGAAAAAAATTTAAAGTATTAGAACGACCTATTTCTTAAAGATTTAAAATAATTCATTTGTGAAATTATCTGGGTCTGGTATCTAGACAACTTCTCACCTTCATATATGGTAATTCCTTAGGTTTTCACATATGTTTGCTTAGATTTGAGCGCAGAGTTTTCTTTTAATTTTCTCCATCTTTGTGTTATTCCCCTATTCTCTTTTTTAATTTTATGTATTTGTATTTTGTCCCTCATCTGGGGTCGGGTGGTGGGGGGAGAGGATATTCATGGTTTTATTATTTCATTTAAAAGCATTAGATTTTGGATTTATTATTTTTTTGCCAAATGTCTATTTATTAATTTATTCATTTCAATGCTCATCTTTATTTGTTCCTTTTGCTTTCTGTAATTTGTGTTCTTTTTCAAATTCTTGAGTTGAACAATTAATGCATTATTTTGATTATTTTTTATTATTTTGATTTTATTTTAAGCTAAGTGCTGAAGCCTAACAATATCCTCTAAACACTACTTTAATCATATCCTTAGGTTATGAAACATAGATTTCAAATTTATTCATAATTATCATTGTCTAGTTTTTTTGCACAAATGTGCTATGCTCTCTGCTCTGAATATCGACCTGCTTTAAGTTTTTGGCTTTCCTTTCTTTCTCAGTGAGCAGGATTGTGTGTGCGGGGAGGTGGTCTTAGAACACATAGAGGCTTAGCCTATGTTCCATCCTATGACATCCACACATCCCCTGCCATTTTGAAATGACAAACTTTAGAATATCACTATAGAAATGGTCCTTCTTTCTCCTGAGTTCCTCTCCAGGAATTTAAATGTAATTGTCTCAAGTATAGCATTCTTGGTTGGGTTTTATGGAATTCTTTCACTTACTCTCAGAGATGTTAACATCTTGCTTTAGATCTGGAGAGTTGATGTTTTATTCATACATTCAGTCAACATTTATCAAGTGTCAAGTGCTGGTCTGATAGTTGGTATTCCTTGCTGTTGTTACTCTCATTCAGTCAGCTCCAAATATTCTTCAGAATGATTTGGGGGGTGTAGATATTATTTTCTTTTTGTTCCAGAAAGGGAAGCAGACAGATATTATTTCATTCCATCATCAGTTGCGTTAGTAGTTAATTTGTTGAGGAGTACTTGAAAAGCTTTTAGACACATGGGACTCATAATAAACTTAAGCTTGATTTCCAAGTGATCACCTTTGCCAATCTCTTGGCTTAAACATTTCCCAGGCATTAACTGTTCTTTCATCGCCTAAATAATATTTACCCTTTATGCCTTTTACCTTCCATTGAGCAAGCAGAGTTTATCGGCTGGATTTATCCTGTTGAAAGCATGGGGCAGGGCTGGTAACAAAGTGAGAGGGCTGACTCCTGCCTGTGTCCAAGGAGACTGCCCAGACTCTTAGCTCTTTGCAGACCTGACTTTGAATTTGAAAATGTGCTTAGCTTCTCTTGTTACCACCTGAGGAGATCTTAGGGGGCCTGGCAGCAACACGTATGAGGAAGGTCAGTAGGTATATCAATAAGCCCAGTGTTTGGACTATTTTTTTGAAACCTGCACAAATTACTTTGGTCAACTGTGAACCTGAGAAAGAGGGGCCTTTCGACTTTGGGTCATACAGTTCCTACAGTTTCTGTGGACAAGACGAACTCCAAAGAAAGAGAATCAAAACTAATCATAAATCACAGTGGAAGTTGAGAATAAAATCGAGAATAATCCAAATGGAAATGAGTGCCTCTCAGTCAGACTTTTGCTTGGGGCCTACTAACTAATCAGTGCTGATGGCCTCTGTCATCCTATGTTGGATGCTATGGGCTCCCAGAGAAAGCTTGGAGCTTGAGGCCAACTCTGCATTCAGGGAAGCCAAAGGCAGTGTCAGGTGAGTTTATACACACTTTTCAGCCACCTGCCTTATGTTAGGATGCTTCAAAATGCCTCCAGGCCAGAGATCCACTTCAAAGCTGGCTCAGGGTTTTGAAATGAAAAATCCTCCTGCAGTAAGAGTTGGCAGGCTCTTGCTTAGGGATGTGACAGATGCAAGCACCTGGCCCTGTCTCCATACAGCTTTGGGTGATGTAGTATCTTTGAATTTATCCTCTATTTCCAGCAGTTTCTGAAAGAAGAGAGTGTAACCAGGAGAGCTTCCAAGGCAAATGGCTCTTCTATTTACTTTTTCAAAGGAGGGTATAGAAAATGGAGAAAAGCTGACTAGAGAGACGGTGGTGGGAATACGCGATCTCTAAAGCACCGAGATTGTGTTAGGTGAGAGCTTAAGCATAGGAAAGTCAATGCATGGATAAGGACTTTACATAAACTGCTGGAAGATCTAGAACTGACTTCCAGAAAATGTTTCCTTTCTGGACCTAGCTCTCTTAAGAGGCAAGATGCATGTAGCTGGTCAGGGAGGTAGCAGATAAAAAGATAAAACTGTACATATTTGTATCATATATGCATGTTGAGATGAAGGATGGCATAATGAGCTAAGAAAGTGGCTAGTGTATGAGTAAATAAAAAAATAGACTGTATAAAAACAATACAAATAGAAAGGAAATACACAGTAACAATAGCATATACATTGGAAAGGGTAATAGAATTAAAGTGTTCTAAGGTTATTGTCATGTTCAGAAGGAAGGAAACTTATTGATTAAATTTAGAATATGATAAGTTATGTATGCTTGTTAACATTCTAGGATAAGCTCTGAGAAGAGGATTAGATGTATAACTTTCAAATTAGTAGAAAAATGAGAAGAAATCAGCTCAAAAAGGCAAAAAAGAGAAGAGATATAGAAAAAGTAGGATAGTTACAAACCACAAAATAAGATATAGAGATAAAATATTTCAGTGACTACATTTAAATGAAAATAGGTTAAATGCCTCAGCTAACAGTCAAAATGTCAAACTAGATTTAAAATATCTAGTTAAGTGTTCTTTACAAGGGACACATCTAAAATAAAAGGATGAAAAAGTTTAAACTATAGAATAGAAAAAGATACAGTAGACAAATCTAAAACATTTCTGTGTTCATGAATTTAGTTTAATTTCTTCTTTGGAATAATTCTGTTAGTCCTCTTTCCACTTCTTAAATTAGATGTTTAACTCATTAATTTTTAGCCTTTCTTCTTTCTTATATAAGAACTTAAAGCCATAAATTTTCCCTTAAATAATACTTTAGTTGTAGTGTCTACATTTTGGGGGGAGAGAAGGATTTTTTTTAGCAATATACCACCTTGTTTCGGAAAATAGTATTTAATACCATATGGGTATACTCATAATAATACATCGTTAAACATAAAAATCAAATAGCAAAGTATGAACAACATGATTCTAACTATTCATAAAAAGATACAATTACATATTTTCCTCACAGATGCATAGAAGAAGGACAAGAAGGAAATATACTAAAATATATGTAGTGACAACTCAGGATGGTGGGTTACAAACACTTTTAGTTTTCTTTATACCTTTCTATAATTACTTTATATCTTTCCATATTTCTATAATGAATGTGGATTATTTTCATAATCAGAAAATAATTACAAAAATCACAATTAACTAATATTTGTATAATTGTTAATTTAACAAGTAAAAGTATGCTAAAGGAGAGAAATAGTCTGTGCACAATTTCCTGAATAAGCATTATTGGATTTCCCTTTAGTGTCCCAACCTCATGGACATGAGCATACAACTGAGAAATAATGAACGTGCCCCCAAGAAACTTGCCTCTGTTACCAGGTGGCTAAGAGCTGACCTGGGCCTGGTTTTTTGTGACTGCATGAGCCTCCCTGTTACGCAGCAGTCTCATTCTCCTCTCCCCCAGACACAAGAGGTGGGGATAGATGACTGAAGAGTCTATAATAAGCATTCAACATTGGGTTTTTAAAAGAGTAACAAAAAATGCTCTGGAAACCTTCATGTTTCACATGACACATACACAATTTCTTATGGAATTTCTTTATTGCCTTGTTTTCCTTTTCAGCTAGATTTGTTCTTTCCTTCGCTGGGTTTTCTATTAGAAAAAAGAAAATGGAAATAGTTTTTCTGATGAAATCCCATGAGAATGCTGTGATGACATTGGGAAATGTCCCCTCATTTTTCTACTCACTATTGACTTGGAAGATATGTCTCCTCATCTTTAGAAGAGAGAATAATGCTGAATTTCTCTGAAGTCCTGAGAAGAAAAATGTTGTATCAGCAGAAATGATGATGTCACTAAAACATGGTATCTTCCATCAGTGCGGGTTTGAATCCATCCATCCATCCATCCATCCATCCATCCATCCATCCATCCATCCACCCACCCACCCACCCACATATCCATCCAATCTAACGAATATTTGTATAGAAACAATCATGCATCATGCATAGTACCAGGTGCTGCAGGGAAGGGAATAAAATATAATCCCTGCCCTTGAGAATCTCATAAGCAAACAAAGAGAGGCATATAGAGAGCTAATTATAATGTAAGTTAGACTAAGTGCTAGTGTTTATCATTTGTGTGTGAAATCCTGAGGGAGAGATAATACTGTAAGAGCATAAGTCATTTCCCCTGCCTTAAAGTGACTGATAGTCTCACTTGAGATATAGCTCGTAAATGCAAGAAACAGTTACCTAACAAATCTTGGTGATAGTCCCATAAGTGACCTTGAACTCAGATTTGAAGGAGAGCAAGTTAAGAGAAGTGCCCTCCCTGTTCCATAAATGTGCTTTCCCCTAGGTCCTCTGAGGCAAAAGTGATACGTCTCTGAGAAAATGTGCATCTCCTCTGTGTGTGGGCAAGTCTGCTGACATATGTTTTTACAAGCTGTTTTCATCAGCTTCTCACCTGCTTAACTGAAATTCCCAGGCCTCAAGAGACCCATTGCTTAACTAGGGTAAAGCTTAGTTCCATGTAGCACTGACAATGCTGGCATTTAAAACAGTAACAACAGCAGGTGGATGCCCAAACCATCCCAGGAGCCCATTTTCTAGACCATTGTCTGTCCAACAGAACATTCTACAATGATGGAAATGCACTATCTAATATTGTAGACATGAGCCCATGTGGTTAGTGAATACTTAAAATGTGGCAAGTGAGACTGAGAAATGGAATTTTAAATTTTATTCTATTTTAATTTTAATAAATTTAATTCAAATTCAAATACCTTAATCTCAATTAATTCAAATTTAATTCATGGCTACTGTATTGGACAACAGAGTTCTATATCATGAAGCTGAAGGACATGGTGAGGTAAAGAGTTTTTCTTGAACTAATACCTAGGTGCCCTGGTAATTCACAGACTCACTTAGCTACAAAGTGGGTAAAATGACCTTGGCTTTCCATAGCCAGATGGGCCCATGTCACAGGGTTTAGATTCTCATCTTCTCCCACTCTACTCCCACTCCCCAGTGTAATCTAGTGGTTTCCAACAGCCACTTAACCCAAATTCCATGAGCCTGAATTATCATCCCCTGTTTTCGACATTTGCCATTTTAAGATTTTTCATCAGAGTGAATGGAAAGGTCAGGACACTTTCAAAAGCACCTCAGTAAAGCCTGGATGGGGCCCAAGAATCTGAATTATTAAAAAAATATGTCTAGGTAATTCTCCTGTGCTGCCAGGTTTAGAAACCATGTTGCTTCATACCAGAAACAGAAACACAGTATAGAACTTACAGTGGGAGCATTTACTTACCACAAATATTTATTGAGCATGTGATATGAGTCAGGCATTAGTATAAGTTAGGGAAACAGCAGTGAACAAGGCAGAAAAGATTGCTGTCATGTGGTCTAGTGCAGGGAAACAAAAATAAGCCATAAACAAATAAAAAGATAATTTCAAGTAGAGTATTAATTGACACGTAGGAAAACAGTGTAATGAGATAAAGAATACCTCTGTTTGGGAGCTGCTTTAAACTGTATGGTCAGGGAAGTTCTCTCTTACAGGTTGATACTGAAGCTGAGAATTGAATCGTGCAGAGTTAATTATGCTCAGGTCAGGGGGAAAAGCATTCCAGACAGAAGGAACAGCATGTGCAAAGACCTTGAGACAGAAACAAGCCAGGGATATCTGAGGGCTAGAAAGAAAGGCCAACGTAACTAAGCATAGTGAACAAGCTGAAAATGGAGGCAAGGACAGGGGTCAGGTCAGGTAGGGCCTTATATAACATGGCAAGTAGCTTAAATTTTATTCACTGATACGATTAGAAGCCATTAGCAAGATTTAGACAAGGGAGTGATATGGTAGATTTCTACTCTTAAGAGATTGTGTTGCCTCTTAGGTAGAGAATGCATCATAGTAGGGAAGTGTGGAAACCCAGAGATAGGTGTTCTTGCTGAGGTCTAGGAAGGAGATAATGACTTGGATTAGGGCTGTAGCAGTGAAAGTGAAGAGATGTAATTCGATTCTGGGATATATATTAAGTTAAAGTCAATAGGGCTGGTTGATTGAATGTGGGGTCAGATTGAAAAAGAGGAATCAACGATTCTAAAGTTTTGGACCTGAGAAACTGGGTAGATGATGAAGCCACTTGCCTCACAAAGGAGTTCTTGGGGGAGAAGTAGGCTTTGGAGGAACATTAAGAGTTTAATTTCGGACATTTAAGCTTAGGATGTCTATTAGATATCCATTCAGAGATGTCACATAGGCAGTTGTATGTATGAGTCTGATTCTTAGGGGAAAGATAAGGACTGGAAAGATAGATTTGAGAGTCATGAATGTATAGATGATATGAGACTGAAAGAGGTTACAGTAGTCCCCCCTTATCTGCTGTTTCACTTTCTGCAGTTTAATTATCTGAGGTCAACCTTGGTCAGAAAATATTAAATGAAAAAATTCCAGAAATAAACAATTCATACCTTTTAAATAGCACGTCATTCTGCGGAGCATGATGAAATCTCAGGCCCTTGGTTATCAGATATTTTGAGGCAGAGAGACAGACAGAGAGTCCACAGTCACATAACTTTTATTACAGTATGTTGTTATAATTGTTCTATTTTATCATTGGTTATTGTTGTTAATCTCTTACTGTGCCTAATTCATATATTAAATTTTATCATAGATATGTATGTACAGGAAAAAACTGTATATGTACAGCTTGGCATTATCCACGGTTTCAGTGCATGCAGTGGATAAGAGGGGACTACTGTACCTGTAGAAAGAATAGAGAGAAGGGGGAGCAAATGGGAGAGGAGATGAACAAAGAGAAAGGGTGGAAAGGGAAAGGAAGAGAAGAAAAGGAAGAGAAGAAAAGGGAAGAAAAGGAAAGGGAAAACAAGAGATCTGAAGATTCAATCCTGGGGACTCTAACATTAAGAGGCCAGGCAGCAGAGACTGGGAAAAAGCAATAATGTGGTAGGAGGAAAACCAAGAAAATGTGGTGTCATGGGATCTAGAGAAGAAAAAGTGTCAAGGAGGGAGAGATAAACTATGACAATAGCCGCAGGGAAGTTTTGTAAAATGGAGCAGAGAACTGACCTCTGGATTAAGTAGTGGAGGTACTGACCTCCGTTCTCGTAGAGCTGGGAATGAGGAAGATGGTTGAAAGAAAATGAAAAGTGAGAAAATAGAGATAGTGATAATCCATAACTTTTGAGGAATTTTACTATTAAGGACAAGCAGAGAGATGGGTCATGGTTGGATATGATCGTAAGTTCAAGAGAAAGTTTTTGTCTTATTTTCGTTTTTAAGATGAGCTATGTCAAGTCAAATATATGTGTCAAAGGGGATGATTCTGGAGTAAGAAAGATTTTGATGGTGCAGAACGATGAGCAAGTCTCCAGATCCTATGAGAAATTAGTTTGTCGTCACCCGGAAAATCCTACAGACCACTGTTGCTGATGAGTCATGCAATAAGAACTACTTCCGTGGACACCCTTGAGTTTCACATATGAGAATAAAGGCTTTTAATTGAATTGGACAATGGGAATGTGGCCACTAACAGCTTCACAGCATGATCTTTTAACAACATTGCGTCGTGACATCATCTGTTGGCATAAATCTTACCACCCAGTGAAACATGCCACTCATGGTACAGCCCTTGGAGGAGTGGAAGGCACTGAGTGGGTGACTCACCAAGCCTGGTGCTCCCAGACACCAGTGAGAGCCAAACATTGTGCAGTTCCCTTGGACTTCTATCTGTTACTGCAACTTACTGCCAATCCCCACCCCCAAGGTAACATGGACAGGGTGGGGCTATAGAATCATTAGCCTATTCAGCTGGGGTCGGCTTCCTTTTACCTTCATCTCTGGTTTTCCTTTTGGCCCTTACCAATTCTTCCCTTTCAGGCAGTAGGCACTCAAGATGTACCAGGAACTTGGTATGAGAGGGCTGGTTGCTTCCTCAGTCTCTTCCTTTCTCCTAATTTCTCTGGTGTAAGAGGTCAAGAGCAGATATGCAGTGGAGATAGAGCCAGGAACACTAAAAATTGATAAGAATACAATGCCAGGCCTCTGAGATGGTTTTTCTAACAGGAATAGACTATTTCTTCTCTCCCTTCAGACTCCAAAGCACAAGACTTTTCAACAAGCCCCACCAATGCCCATAATGGAGCAAAATGCTACCCTCCAGACCAAAGACAGAGTGGCAGTAGCTTTCTGAATGGCAATGCAGGTGGCATTTCCATTCCATCCTGGGAACAATGGCCTCAGCCTTGCCAACAAAAGCACCAGCAATCTATGCTGGTGAGTGTGCACTCCCACATTGGGATGCCCAGATTGAGAAAGAAGCGCCTTGATACTGATAACGTACAGGGCCACAACGCTCGAGCCCTTTGTGGTTAAAATGGAGTTTGCTTACTCAAAACAGAGCACTGTGGTGGTCACTGGTACCCTTGGAAGCCATTTTGGGCAAACATGGAAAAGCACAGCTGTGTGGTGCCCTACAGCATAACTGCCTTCTCTTTGGTTTCACATGAACTTGCGTTTGAATCAGAGAGCTCCAGTGGCCCTTGGGGGACAATAGAAAGACAGGTCAGATATCACCTTGCAAGCATTAAATAACTTGCGGCTCCAGGAAATACCACTGAGGCAGAAGTCAGAGGAACAGCCCTATGCTGGCAGGTTCTGGACTGAAACCGTGCTGGCCTTTCATTTTCTTCTATCTTGAGGGACCTGGGGAAAAGCATTACTATGATAAATATGGTAGAGAAGTCGATGTAATAATTTTTAAGCAATATCAGTTGAAATAGTGATTTGCCCATGGTTTGTGACTAATAATAGAATAATAACATTGCACCCATCATGCAAATAGTTACAAATGGGAAAGAGAGGGACAAGGGTAGAACATTTAAATTGGAATGAGGAAAATGACAGGAGAAGGAAGCTTTGGAAGGCTGCTCTCCCTGCTCTCACCAAAACGGAGTCTCTTCTACCTTTCACCTGAGAAATTAACCCCTGGAGCACAAAACCTCATCACTGTGGTTGACTAGAACACTGGGGAAAGGCTGAGCAAAATGAAGCAGGGCAGTGTCACATCCCGGTTCCAGTGCAAGAATCTAAGGGGATGTGTTCTCAGCATAGGAGACAGGGTTACCATGTGCCTTGGGACTTGCTTAGAGAATGCAATCAGCTACTACTGAATTTCCAAACGACTCTGCTTTAAACAGCCCTTGTGCATCCCGGGGGGGACCAGATATGGAAGAAATTGTAAAGCTGGTCTTTGGCAGCTGCCCTTTTCTGTGCTTTCTCCTTTCCTTCCTATGACCAAAGCCCCCCATAGGCACTCATGCTTTTGTTGAGGCAGAGATGTCTTTTGAAAAGCAATAGTAGCTTGGGCTAGCAGCCTGGGCTTTGGAGGCAGAAATACCAACAGGGCTTGAGACCCAGCACAACTGACTGTTTGTGTGACCTTGAGCAAGTTATTTCACCTCTGTAGGCACAAGTTTCCTCATCTGTGAAATGGGGATTTAAATACCTACTTTGTAGGTTTGCCATGAGAATTTAACGATCAAATACATGGAAGCATTTGTAATACAGTTCCTGGCATGGGGTAGGCACTCAATATACATTAGTTATTACAAATTTTATTTGATAAATTGAAAGCCACTATTAATGGGTTTCTGGGCAGATCTCCCAAAGGTGCTTATGTATTCGAAACAGGAGGGTTGGAGAGCTAATGCTTAACCCAAAGAAATAAATAATCAGTCCCGACCTTCCAACTCCTGTGTCCTCTGGGGAGACCTCTTAGGCAGGTACCCTCAACGGATGACAAAGCTTTTTCTACCTGGACATAAGGTTATCCTTAGCTACAAATTTCTGGATGTGCTTTGCGTGGCTGTTGGGGAAACACCATCTTGTCCAAATGCCCTTTGAGAGGCCAGCTAGGAATCCAGACACTGGAGTTTCTCTGCATCACTCAGAGCTGTAGTGAGTGGGTCTATAATCTCCTGGAAGCCCATCTTGCTATGAGTGTGGGGCCTCAGGTAGTTATTTGCACTCAGCAGGCCCACTGCTCATACCCGCATCCAAGCAGTCTTGCTTAGTTCCTTTGCACACAAAAGGCATGTGTACTTCCCAGGATAGACATCAGGGAAAATACAACTAATTAATATAATTTGACTTTGCTTGGTCCTTGATGCTTTTTAAATTTTGAACAAGTGCTTCTTTAGTCACAATGGCAAAAAAAAAACACAAAACAAAAACAAAAACAAAAACAAAAACAAAAAACCACAAACTGAGATTAATGACTTGCAAATGTAGTATTTTCACAAATGCTTATGAGCAAGTTTGAGGGGATTCAAAGGTAAATCATAAGTGATACTCAGGTGTATTAATTCCCTGGGGCTGCCAAAACAAATTACCACAAACTTCGTGGCTTAAAACAACAGAAATTTATTCTCTCACAGTTCTGGAGATTGAGTCTGGAATGAAGGTGTCAGTAGGGCAATTTTCCCTCTGAAGGCCACAGGGGAGACACCTTCCTTAACTCTGGCTACTTCAGCTACTGGCTTTCCCTGGCTGGTGGCAACATAACCCTAATCTCTGCCTGTCTTTGTCTGTCTATGTCTAAATCTCCCTCTCCTTTCTCTTATAAAGACATCAGTCCTTGGATTTAGGGCCTGCCCTAAACCCAGGATGATCTCATCTCAAGATTCTTAACTAGTTATATCTGCAAAGACCCTATTTCCAAATAAGATTAGATTCTGAGGTTCCAGGTAGACACGAATTTTGGGAAGGACACTATTCAATCCACCACGTCAGGGAACATACAATTTAGTAAGAAGAATAAGACAAATAGCTATTAGCTAGAATACCAGGTAGAAAATAAAATCCATGAGAGACCTGTGATGAGTTACAGGGTATACAGAGGAAGGATTCTTCCAATTAAGCAGACCTGTAGAAACTAGGGTATACATAATTTGAGAGATAGGCCTTTAAGGACGAGGGACATTTTGTAAGGTAGGGTATTGAGGGAGGGGGGAGGGAAGCCTGAGCACAAGAACAGAGAGAAAAAAACAATGTTTGTTCAGGGAACATGAAATTCTGCTTACTGTATTATTTTGAGCACTAATCATTGACCACTTTATATGTGACCATGAACTTTGAATACAAGTGTCTAGTACAGTGCTTTGCACATATCAGATTGTTGATTAGTATTTGTTGACTAATGACATGGGAAAGCTTAACCCTGACTCTCCAATCAAACACTTCAATTGCTAACCTAACCTTTGTGGTCACACACATTATCCTTCACCAAGAGGAACTAAATAATATAACCAATATGATGACAATAAAATTAATTCAAATAAACAGCTAATTAAACTTGCATCTAAACGGGTAACATGGCCTTAATTACTAAAATGGTTGTTTTCCCTATTCCTGGAACAAATTCCTACTGCATTGTCCTTTCATGCAACAAATTGGGCATCTACAATGTGCAAGGCACTGCCTAGAAAAATCAGTAATGAATAGCATAGAATGGCCTCTGCTCTGTCCTGTTCATGGTGAACATGTAACCTAAATGCCCACATGCCACCTGCCAATAACTACAACATGAGGTCACATTTTCTTTCAACACCCAAATTATGATGAATCTGGGTTCCTACCTGCCAACTTACCAAGGGTTTCCTTTCACAAATATTCCTGAACAGCATGAGATTGCCCATTGTGGTTTGCGAACTGGTCTTCCTAGCCCTCTGCTGACTGGAGGTTAGAAACTCAGGCCAGCGCTCTTAGCCTGACTACTCACTGCTGCGTCCAGACTGCCCGGCCTGCAGGAGGAGCCTGGGGCCACTGCCAGCTGTGCCTCGCTCATTCTAGCTATATGCAGAGATTGCCCTCTGCTACCAGGGCCCCGTTCACCCAGACATGGTCCAATCTCTGGTTAGCTTCTGAGGTCCCCATGTGACTGAAGTTCCATCTGGTTACTTACTGTGTTTCTCCGAAAATAAGACCTAGCCGGACCATCAGCTCTAATGCGTCTTTTGGACCAAAATTAATATAAGACCCGGTATTGTATTATATGATAATATTATATTATATTATATTATATTATATTATATTATATTATATTATATTATATTATATTATATTATATTATAGACTGGGCCTTATATTAAAATAAGACTGGGTCTTATATTAATTTTTGCTCCAAAAGATGCATTAGAGCTGATGGTCCATCTAGATCTTATTTTGGGGGAAACACAGTAGTTGGTTGAACTGTCTCTTCCAACAGTTGTACCTCCTCTGAGTGCTCAGCTCTCACTTGGCAGGAATTATCCACAAAATGGTATTTGGTTGGTCAATATATCAGAATCTCAGAGAATCACAGAATGTTTTACCTTCCTTGAATGCAAGGGATCTCATTAACCACTTGCTCAAATTTCCTCATTTCACAGAAGTGAAAAGATTTTTTCCAAACCTAATTTTAATTTTATTGATACCTAATTCTATTATCCATCTGTTGTATTAGTTTCCTAGGGCTGAAATAACAAAGTACCATAAGCCGAATGGCTTAAACAACAGAAATGTATTGTCTCACAGTCCTCAAGACTAAAAGCCTGAGCTCAAGGTGTTGGCAGGTTGGTTTCTTTGGGGCTATGAGGGAGTATGTGTTCCATGTTTCTTCCTTAGCTCCTGGTGTTTTGCTGGCAATCTTTGGTGTTCCTTAGCTCGTAGACGATGCATCATCCTAACATCTGCCTTCCTCTTCTCATGGCGGTCTCCCTATGTGTGTGTCTGTGTCCAAATTTGCCCCTTGTATAAGGACTAGTCATATTAGATTAGAGGTCCACCATGCTCCAGTATGACCTCATCTTAACGAATTGCATCTTCAATGACCCTATTTCCAAACAAGGCCACATTCTGAGGTACTGAGGTTAGGATTTCCACATATGAATTCACAATTCAACTCATAACATCTGTCCTCACTCAGATGGAAGGATGGGTGGAAAGGGAAGTCTTCTCTACATGATTGGGGGCTGTCAAAACAAAAAGATCATGAGTTTATAAGAGCACGCACAACTGTTTTGTGGCAGAGGTAATCTGTGTTTACCTTAAAACATATGTCGACCTTCAAAACAAACTCCATCTTCTTTCTGTCTTTTAAACCACTTTGCATCAAAAATGTTTAAGGAAGGCTCAGTAGCATTGATGCCTGTCAGAAAATACAGGGTGTCTAAATACAATGGATGCAACCAGAACCTCTGAGCCCTTTTAGGGGAACAGCCAATGTAGATACTCTTTGGGGCTGGCGACTAGTATTCTAGCCTTGCATTCAGAGCATCCCCCAGAAGCCATTGGCATTTATTTAGAAACTAATTGTGCTGTGGTTTGGGACGTGAAATGGAAAAAGGTCAGTTCACATTGCAATCCATCTTGGAATGAGATGGCTGTTGTGGCACTAGAAGAAAATTGTTCCATTAAGTCAAAGGCAAACCTCAATTCAAAGGACAGAAAGGCCAGAGCCTTGAGATGAGGGTCTCTGGGTTTCAGGACCATCACTGCATTTCAATAGCACTGCAGTCAGCATAACACTCAGTTCCTGCCGCCTGTGAAACTCCTTTTCTCTTCCCTCCCTTTCCCGTAATAGTTAATTCTCAATGATCCACAAGCATTTTAACCACAGCAACATTCTCTTCTCAGACTTGGTTTGACCTTCCTCTTCTTTTAAGATAGCTGTGTCTCCCCCTTTAATATTTGGGGCTGCCCGCATCCTCTGAACCACAAGAGCATTTAAAATCTGGACTTCTCATTCAACAGCCAGCAGAAAACACTGTATGGAGGACACCTATTTTTCTGCACACATGTCTGATTTCCCCAGGGAGCAAGTTAGACATGCAGAACCTTGGGCTCCACCTCAGACCTACCAAACCAGAATTTGCAACTTAACATGCCCTGTGAGTGGCAGACACACTAAATGTGAGAAGTGCTCTCTCTCAGGGTTGGGGCTGGGTGCTAATTGTCAAACCAGTGAATGACTTCTATTCCCTGAGGTACATATTCTGTCCGCTCTTGGCTGACCACCATTAGCAGTAGTAGAATATAAACTACTATGAACATTCATTTTTAATCTCCTCAGATCCACTTAGTTCTCTGCAAAACAATCAATATTTTGATATGACACAAGGACGGTCAATCTTAATTTCCGAATCAAACATAAATACTTTCTTGATTTTCTGCTGTTTTAGATCCTCTGTGTCATTATTCTAACAACTCTAGTAGGATTATCATTATCATCAGTTCATTTAAAAACTTTTTACTGTTTCTAAATTTAGGATTAGAGATGGTTAACCCTGAAAGAGAACTGAAGGATCACTGAGATTAACCTCACTGGACAGATGAGGAAACTGAGTCATGGTAAGGTTTTAACCTTGGACAAGTTCACCTACAACTTTGGTCTCTGGTGTGTGTTCTGTACCACAGTATACTGTTTGTGCTACCATGGGCTGGTTAGTAGATTACACAAAGTTCTTGGCCTGGTAATTTCTCACTTTCTAACCAAAGTGAGAGGACTAGAAACAGAATGAAGTTTCTTCTGCGATATCCCACCCTCTAAGCTCCTCTCAGAGCTCACTGGTACAAACTGGGCAAGGAGAGTGAATGAAATGGGAATCCTTGTTATTTATTCCGTCATAATAAAAATGCTGCTTAAGTTGTCTGCAACCTACCCCAGGCACAGGGATCTGTGCAAGGGGGAGAATTCTGTTTAGACATCCCGAAACACTGACAGGTTCTCTCAGTTCTTTGCCAAATAATCAGACGTTACATATGCTTTGCCTCTCCATCTTCTGTTTATTTTAACAATGCCAAAGAACTATCAGCAGTAGAGACACTTGGGAATCAAGTTCCAAGTCTCTGATTAGTTAAGTCATTCTACTAACTGAGGCACAGGAAGTCAGAGATGTTAACCAGGTTGTTCCTGGAGGGCAAGGAGAGTGGGGTCCTCCTGAGTGTCACTGACCTTGGGCACATCAAACACTTGAACTCTATTGCTCCACAAGAGCAATCACTGCCTCATCACTCACCTGACCCAGCTCCACCCACACCATTTATTAAATGCCTGCACATGCCAAGCCTGGGTTAGATGTTCTATGTCTCTTATTAATGCCCACCATTAACCACTTTTACTGATATGCATCCTGAAGCAGAGTAATTTTTATCCCAGTGAAGTCAAGTTAAAATGTACTTTAGGGGATAGATTCGATCAAAATGGAGGCATGAGGTGAGCCTCTGTACAGCTCCCCTGGAATTTACAACTAATCGAACAACAATAACTCCACAAAGGACTCCCTGCACAGTGGACAGGCAAGACGAAGAGGCCCACTACTGAATTCACCTAAAGGTGGGTGAATCGTGCGAGCAGGGGAAGGGAGAAGCGCGGAGACGGAGCCGCACCAGCGCAGGACGCAGACCTAGCTCAGTGCTCCGAGCTCGCTGCTTCCCGGAACTACCGCAGCTGCGGGAGAGGGAAGAACTTAGACTGCTAGGGCTCCGCTTATGGCCCACAGGGCTGAGAGGGCAGCATATAACATGGCTGAACCCAACGCTCACGGCAGAGACCTTGGAGAAAAGACTGAGGGGAAAAAGGCTGAAAACGGTGGTTTAAGTCCTCACTGCCGAGCAGAGAACGGAAGCCTTAGGCACTGAGACTAGCCGCCCCCTCCCTACCCTCCCAGAGCTCGCCCTGCCCCGACCTGCCCCGTGCTAGAAGTAGAACACTAGCAGTGTCAGATCAAAAGAACAGAATATTTGCTGTTCTGAGAACTGTGGACCACAGACACAAATTTGCGACCCAACTAGTTCCGGCAAAGGGGAGGGAGCTGTGGAAGCAGGACTGGCTGTGGTAATGGTCGCCGCCATTGCTCTGGGCCACCTCTCACAACTCACCCCGCCCCTGATCCCACCTATCTGGGCGGATCCCTGCAGGAGTAAACAGAACTGCTGAAACATACGGGCTCTGAATCAGGAGCTGGAAGAGCTTTGGAACATCAAAAGCTCTCCACATACCCACCGGGACACTGTGCCCTGTGACCTAGACGAACTATTAACAGAGGAGAAGCCCGTCTCCCAGGGAATTCCCCCATTGTGTGAGAAGCTGGAATAGTGCAGAGAAAACATAGCACTACCGTGTGGGAGAAGAAAAATAAGCTGCAGTTGGAGAAAAAATAAAACATTCTACCAACAAGTACTGGAAAACAAAAGAAAGACTGCTTCATATCAACCTGTTGCAGAAGCCACTCCTGTAGATGTCTAGGAAGAGAAATAGTAAATCAGTAATTGCCATGAATAACCAAGGCAACAAGATAGCTCAGAAAGAAAGTGAAAAATCTCCAGAAAAGGCACTTAAAGATACAGAAATATGTGACTTAAATGACAGAGAATTCAAGATTGCAGTTCTGAAAAAACTCAACGAGATGCAAGAAAACACAGATAGGCAGTTAAATGAACTCAGAAACACAATCAAAGAACAGCATGAGCATTTTACGAAAGAGATTGAAATTTTAAAAAAGAACCAAATAGAATTTCTGGAGATTAAGAACTCAATAGAAGAAATTAAGAATGAAATAACCAGCTTAGGTAGTAGAGTTGACCAGATGGAGGAAAGAATCAGTGACATTGAAGATAGAAACCTGGAAATTACACAGATGGAAGAAGAGACTTGAGACTTCAAAAAAATGAAAGAACTCTACAAGAACTTTCTGACTCCATCAGAAAGAGCAATATAAGAATAATGGGCATAGCAGAAGGAGAAGAAAGAGAGAAGGGAACAGAGAATATATTCAAACAAATTGTCGATGAGAACTTCCCAAATTTGTGGACAGAACTGGACTCTCGAATCCAAGAAGCAAATAGAACACCTGATTACCTCAATCCCAACAGGCCTTCTCCAAGGCACCTTGTATTGAAGCTCTCTAAAATCAATGACAAAAAAAGAATCCTCAAAGCAGCCAGGGAAAACAAGACAGTAACTTACAAAGGAAAGCCCATTAGATTATCATCAGATTTTTCAGCAGAAACTCTACAAGCCAGGAGGGAGTGGAACCAAATATTCAAACTATTGAAAGAGAGAAATCATGAGCCAAGAATAATATATCCAGCAAAGATATCCTTTAGATATGGAGGAATAAAGACCTTTCCAGACATACAGAAGCTGAAGGAATTTTCTAATACACGACCTGCACTACAAGAAATACTAACGGAGGCTATTCGACCACCATCAACAGGGACAATTTGTGGCAACCAAAACATAAAAAAGCTCAGAGTAAAGGCCTGAACCGGAATACGGGAATGGAGAAAGTAAGCGTGCTAAAGAAAACGGAATACTCTAAATATCAAACTTTCTTTTACACAAACTTAAGGGTAACCACTCAAAAAAAATTCAGAGCTGAAATATATACTGTAATAAAAGAAGAAACAGAGGGAAACATCATAGAATACCACCACACAGAAATAATAGACAACAATAAAAAGGCAAAGAAACAATGGAGACACAGCCTTACCAGAAAACTAAAGATAGAATGACAGGATATCCTCACATATCAATAATCACCCTAAATGTAAATGAACTGAACTCACCAATAAAAGGGCACAGAGTAGCAGATTGGATCAAAAAATTGAACCCAACCATATGTTGTCTCCAAGAGACACATCTCAGCTACAAGGACAAGCATAGACTCAAAGTGAAAGGGTGGAAATTGACACTCCAAGCAAATGGTACCCAGAGAAAATCAGGTGTAGCCATAATGATATCAGATGAAACAGACTTCAGGGTGAAAAAGATAACAAGAGACAAAGATGGACATTTCATAATGGTGAAGGGGACTATACAACAAGAAGACATAACAGTCATCAATATTTATGCCCCCAATAATGGAGCACCAAAATATACCAAGCAACTACTAACAGAACTAAAGGGAGAAATTGACCAAAACACAATTATACTAGGGGACTTAAATACATCATTGACAGCTATGGATAGATCATCCAAACAGAAAATAAATAACGAAATAGCAGCCCTAAATGACACATTAGATGAAATGGACATAATTGGCATTTATAGAGCACTTCATCCTAAAACATCAGACTATACATTCTTTTCTAGTGTACATGGAACATTCTCAAGGATAGACCATATATTGGGACATAAAATCAGTCTCAACAAATTTAAGAAGATTGAAATCATACCAAGCATATTCTCTGATCACAAGGCTTTGAAATTGGATATCAACTGCAAAAAGAAGCAGGAAAAAAACACAAATACAAGGAGATGAAACAACATACTTTTAAAGAACGACTGGTTAAAAGAAGAAATTAGAGGAGACATCAAAAGATACATAGAAACAAATGACAATGAAAATACATAATACCAAACTTTTTGGGATGCAGCGAAAGCAGTTTTAAGAGGGAAATTTATCTCATTACAGGCCTATCTCAAGAAACAAAAAAACTCCCAAATAAATACTCTCATGTTACACCTAAAAGAGAAAAAAAAGAAGAACAAGTACCCAAGGTCAGCAGAAGAAAGGAAATAATAAAAAAAAGAGCAGAACTAAATGAAATAGAGAGAAAAAAAAAATAGAAAAAAAAATATGTGACAAAGAGCTGGTTCTTTGAAAAAATTAACAAAAAATGACAACCCTTGGCTAGACTCTCTAAGATAAAAAAGAGAAGACACTAATTAACAAAATCTGAAAAAAAAAAAGGAAGTTATCACACACCACAGAAATACAAAGGATCATCCAAGAATACTATGAAGGACTATATGCCACCAAATTCAAAAACCTAGAAGAAATGGACAAGTTCTTAGAAACATATAGCCTTCTTCAAGGCTGAACAAAAAAAAAAAAAAAAAAAAAAACAGACCGATCACCAGTAAAAATTGAATCAGTCATCCAAAAAACTCCCAAAAAAAAAAAAGTCCGACCAGAGATGGCTTCACTAGTGAATTCCCCCACCCCTTCAGAGGATCTAATATAATCCCTGCTCTCAAACAAAAAAAAAAAAAAGAGAAGAGAGTACTCTCTAACTCATTTTATGAGGCCAACATTACCCTGACCAAAAACCCTGTAAGGGACAGCAAAAAAAAAAAACTACAGACCAATATCTCTGATGAATACCGATGCAAAAAAAAAAAATAAAATTCTAGCAAATAATATAACACAATGCATTAAAAAAAATTTCATCACACCCAGGTGGGGGTCATCCCGGGGCAATGGTTCAACATCCGCAAATCCATCAATGTGATACATCACATAAACAAAATAAAGGACAAAAATCATATGATTATATCAATTGATGCAGAAAAAGCATTTGACAAGATACAACATCTATTTATGATTAAAACACTTAATAAAATAGGTATAGAAGGAAAATACCTTAACATAATAAAGGCCATATATGACAAGCCCTCTGCTAATCTCATAATTAATGGTGAAAAACTGAAGCCCTTTGCTCTATATTCAGGAACACGACAGGGCTGTCCCCTATCACCTCTGCTTTTCAACATAGTGTTGGAAGTCCTTGCCAGAGCAATCAGGCAAGAGAAAGAAATAAAAGGCATCCAAATTGGGAATGAAGAAGTTAAATTATCACTCTTTGCAGATGACATGATGCTATATATAGAAAACCCTAAAGACTCCACCAAAAGCTATTAGAAACAATCAACGAATATAGTAAAGTTGCTGGCTACAAAATCAACATATAAAAGTCCATTGCCTTCCTATATACTAACAATGAAATCTCAGAAAAAGAAATACAAAAAACAATTCCTTTTGCAATTGCAACAAAAAGAATAAAATACCTAGGAATAAACTTAACCAAGGATGTGAAAGACCTATATGCTGAAAACTATAAGACATTTTTGAAAGAAATTGAAGAAGACACAAAGAAATGGAAAGACATTCCGTGCTCATGGATTGGAAGAATCAACATAGTTAAAATGGCCATATTACCCAAAGCAATATACAGATTCAATGCAATCCCCATCAAAATCCCAATGGCATTTTTAAAGAAATAGAACAAAAATCATCAGATTTGTTTGGAACCACAAAAGACCCTGAATAGCCAAAACAATCTTAAGAAAAAAGAACAATAATGGAGGTATCACACTTCCTGACTTTGGCTTGTACTACAGGGCTACAATAATCAAAACAGCATGGTATTGGCAGAAAAACAGACACATAGACCAATGGAATAGAATTGAGAACCCAGAAATAAAACCACATAAATATGGACAGATAATTTTTGACAAAGAAGCTTAAAACATACAATGGAGGAAAGACAGCCTCTTCAATAAATGGTGCTGGGAGAATTGGATAGCCACATGCAAAAGAATGAAACTGGACTGCTATTTGTCACCATGTACCAAAATTAATTCAAAATGGATCAAAGACTTAAGCATAAGACCTGACACAATAAACTGCATAGAAGAAAACATAGGTACTAAACTTATGGACCTTGGGTTCAAAGAGCATTTTATGAATTTGACTCCAAAGGCAATGGAAGTAAAAGCTAAAATAAACGAATGGGACTATATGAAACTTAAAAGCTTCTGCACAGCAAAAGAAACCATCGACAAAATAAAGAGGCCACCAACTGAATGGGAGAAGATTTTTGCAAACAGTGCCTCCGATAAGGGACTAATATCCAAAATATACAAGGAACTCATGCAACTCAACAACAAAAAACAAACAACCCAATTGAAAAATGGGCAGAGGACCTGAAGAGACATTTCTCCAAAGAGGACATACAAATGGCAAATAGACATATGAAAAAATGCTCAACATCACTAATCATCAGAGAAATGCAAATCAAAACCACAATGAGATATCACCTCACCCCAGTCAGAATGGCTATCGTCAACAAGACAAATAGTAACAAGTGTTGGAGAGGCTGTGGAGAAAAAGGAACCCTCATACACTGTTGGTGGGAATGCAGACTGGTGCAGCCGTTATGGAAGACAGTGTGGAGGTTCCTCAAAAAATTACGAATAGAATTACCATATGACCCAGCAATCCCTCTCCTGGTATGTACCCAAAAAAATCTGAAAACATTTATACATAAAGACACGTGTGCTCCAATGTTCACTGTAGCTTTGTTTACGGTGGCCAAGACATGGAAACAACCAAAATGTCCTTCGATAGATGAATGGATAAAGAAGTTGTGGTATATATACACAATGGAATACGATTCGGCAGTAAGAAAAGATGATATAGGAACATTTGTGAAAACATGGATGGATCTTGAGAGTGTAATGCTGAGCGAAATAAGTCAGACAGAAAAAGCAGAGAACCATGTGATTTCACTGATATGTGGTGTATAAACCAAAAACAACAAAAGAACAAGACAAACAAATGAGAAACAGAAACTCATAGACACAGACAATAGTTTAGTGGTTACCAGAGGGTAAGGGGGGTGGGGGGTGGGAGATGAGGGTAAGGGGGATCAAATATATGATGATGGAAGAACTGACTCTGGGTGATGAACACACAATGGGATTTATAGATGATGTAATACAGAATTGTACACCTGAAATGTATGTAAGTTTACTAACGATTATCACCCCAATAAATTATAAAAGAAAAAGAAAAAAATATACTTTGGGGTAGAGAAAAAATCATACAGTATGAAGCCTGAGAAGTGTATGAAGGGCAGAAAGAAGCATCTCAAGGCTGACCTAAAGATAGCTCAGGAATAAATATACGATACTAGGTTGCTGCAAAAGTTATTGCAGTTTAAAAGGTTAAAAATAATTGCAAAAAATGCAGTTACTTTTGCGCCAACCTAACATTTATATGATATATTCAAATAAAGAAATATTTATGTAAATATTTATTTTAAGTAAATCAAAATAGATGTGTTGAATATAGATTAGCTGGAGCTCATGCACACATGTATACAACACACAAATCTCATAAATATATGTATATACATATATCCCATATCTCATTCATATTGCATACACACACACACACACACACACACATACAACCTGTGTATAGTCTCTGGGACTATGGGTTTAATCTGCTCATACCCCTTATGGATATTTTTCTTGGTCTGTGCTTCCTTCCTGACACCCCCATGGGCCTAGAATGTTGAAGCAATGTCATGAGAAGAGTTCATTTTCTAGGAGAAAAGCACTGACTTGAAAAAAAAAAAAAAATCAATGTCATCTATTTGTAGTGAGTAGGTCTGTCCATGAGGTGGTGGTGTTAGTACAACTGAAGCACCAGGGAATAAGGTCAGAGCTTAGAGAGGTGCCAATCAAGTCGATGGTGGAATAATAAATCCTGTCAACCTCCACAGAATCCCACCCCCACATCTGACAAATGCCTGGCCTTGGCCTCCTGGGTGTAGGAGATTTTGCAAACAGCTTCTCAGCTCCTAGACCAACCTGACTGGAAGCCTGGAAGTAGCCTAGACAAGGGGACACGTGAGGAGCCATGAGGAACGCTGGCTGTGTCAGGTGGACTTGAGTAGCATGCTCCCACAGTCCCTGGACACCCCTCCTCATTCCCTGGCCTGCGGGGGTTGTCTTCTGTGGTCACTGATTGCCACGGGAAGCATTCCAGCCAACACAAAAAGCCTGGCGCTGAGGCCCCCGGAGCCCTGAGCTTCCTTGGCAAGCTGCTTCTGCGCGTCAGCACACACCTGGAGGCTCCTGCTGGGTGGAGTCCGGAGAGACAGGACCCAGGTCAGCAAAAGAGCTCCGCATACTGAAAACATTCCCAAACACTACTTTTTGCAAGCAACCGCTGCTAAAGTCTGAACCACACTGAAATAGATATTCCCTCTCTGCATGGTCTTTGAAGAGAGAAGAGATGCTATGAAAATATTCCACTACTGAAGCCTTCCCTGGGGCCACCGTCTTGTTTTCTAGCTTTATGTGGTTACATTTTCTTGTAAAAAAAGAAAAAAAAAAGCACCCCGTGTCTTCACCAGAAAGAAAGGAAAAGCAACCTTGGTTGCCTCTGTCTGCTACAGGCCAGGCACTTTGCGTTATCACTTTCAGCCCATCAAAGACCCTGCTCTCTTGGACCAAATCAGCCTCTGTAAGTCGGTGGTACTTGCCTGAAGTCACACGTGTTAGTCACCAAGATGGTACAAGCTCAGATCTCTTTGGATTCCTTTGCTCTGCTGCTTGCTATATCGATACTAAACAACTGGACTTTGAAGGAACAGTAGTAATAACTATATAATAAAACCCCTTAACATTTGGGTGGCCCTTTACTGTATATAAAATGCTTTTCCACTGCCCATGATCTGCTCAGATGAATTCTAGCACTGAGGCCCACCTCCTTCTTCTCTGCTTCTCTTGCTGGCTCCTCCCCACCAGCCCCAAGCCATGGGCATCCCCGCCTCAGCTGGCCCTTACTCCCCAATTCACGGCAAACCTGCTGAATGACTGATGGTGGCAGGCTGCCACAGATGCCCGGGCCTGGTGGGGATGGTGGGGTGGTGGAGGGGAGCAGCTCTGTGTAAGCAATTTTGGTCTGTCTCTCGGTTTTACCCAGGGCTAGGCTTCATGGCGCTGCATGAAATGTCAGTGATGAGGGGTCTATTCAGTATAGCCTGGCTTCCTTTCTCACCTGCTAACAAAAGTGGTCTTTTGACCAAAGCCCTTTAATTAGGAAAGTCTTACATGTAATTCCCAAGTTAAATTGGACCCAAGAGTGAATTGGATCTGCATTGAAGAGGAAGCAGAAATCCAGTAAATTCTGGGGTACCCTGAGTTTGTGACACATTAGTAATAATAATGGCTGACATTTATTGAGTTCTTACTACAGACCAAGCTCTTTCTTCTAAGTGCTTCACTGTCAACTTCTTACATCACAACCCTGTTAAGTACATACTATTTGTGCCCAGAAAAATGAGGCACAGAGATGATATGACTTCCCCAAGATCCCACAGATAGTAAATGGAGGAGTCTAAATTTGAATTTGTAACAACTGCTCTGTAGTGCAGAAATAGCCCCTGACTTCCTACGGCCATGCTGGAGGTTTTCTATGGGCCCTGGAGCTCCACTGAATTCCTAGCATCTAGAGAGATCTCCACTGAGACCCGACTCCTGGAGGAAGCCCCAGGACAAACCAGCCACCGAAGATCAAATGGCGTAAGTCCTGTTGGTGGCAACTCGTCAGGAGTCTTTAAGCTCTGCTTATTTTTTCTTTCTTATCCTTTGTCCCAAATCCTTCCAGCCTTGTCTGCCATTCAGCTAATCAATTCCACTGCAGCCAATTGAGAGGAAGCCTGAGGACCCTAAGTCATGACTCTATATTGTGTAGGACTTTTGTTTATTTTAAGGTCAGCAGCGGCAAGAACAGGGCAGTGTCCACCCTGAAGGACCATATCAAAGTGTCCTCTTTGTCTTACTCTGTTCGGGTTGCTATAACAAGCTTACCACAAATTGGTTGACTTATTAACAACAGAAATTTATTGCTCACAGTTCTGGAGGCTGGAAGTTTGAGATCAGAGTGCCAGCATGGTTGGTGAGGGCCGTCCTCCAGGCCAAAGACTTCCCATTGTAACCTCAGGGCAGAAGGGGCTAGGGAACTTTGTGGGAGCTCTTTTATAAGAACACTAATCCCATTCATAAGGGTTCCACCCTCATGACCCAAGCACTTCCCAGAGGCCCCACCTTCAAATATCATCAGCTTTGGGGGGTAGGATTTTGCTACATGACTTTTGGAGGCACACAAACATTCAGACCACGGCACTCTTTACTCTTCACTCTGGCCTCCTAACTCGGACCCCAGCCTGCAGCCGACATAGATGGATGGTCTGGTGTCCACCCTTATCTTGGCAATATGACTATGTGACTGTTTTACACACTGGCCTTTCTGGCCCCAGTGCACAGGAAATGGGTTTAATTGCAGCTATTAAGTGAACTTGTCAGGAACACAGAAAACACTACTGCATATGCTCACTCTGACAGACATTGTCAATCTAATCAGAGGGCTTTAATTACTAAAGCTCCTAACCCCTTAGAGCGGTGCTTGCCAAGTCACTACACCTATGTTCCTGAGTGGCATCTGAAGGAGGATGCAGCATGCTCACAGTGGCTGTTTCTGTGGACCCCACGTTTGTTTGATCATGACTTGTCTCAGTCACAAAGTCCCGACCATCCCTTCCCAGGCCTGACCCTGCAGACGGAGCTCTGAACTGGCTCAGGTCCTGGATTCTGGTCCTACCTCTGAGTTGACTCTTGGGGTCTTTGGTCAGTCCTTTTTCTTCTCGGTGCCTCCATATTCCCACCTGCACTGTGTGGCTACAAATATTTGCTTAGGATCATTTTAGCAGCTGTGAAGTGTCCTGGGATCTTTGAATGAAAGACGCTCTATTAAAGCTTATGAACCAAGTGACGACTCTGGCCCCATCCGCACTGCAGAGCTCTGCAGCAGACAGACTGGACCCATTCATCCTTCATACAGTCCTAATTTTATTCCAAAGCCTCACTGTTGGCCAAAGCAGCAAGACTTGTCAGAGAACGGAGCAGTCTTAGCACTTTCAAAGTACCTTCTATTTAGTAGGGTTGCTTTTTTTCCTTTTTTACCATTGCATATTAGCAAAGGTAAAACTACCATGCAAAGAAAAGAACAATCATGAAAAGAGGAGGCCCTTCTCGTGGGAGATCTGCTTATTAGGCCATTAAAAAGGTCAAGGAGGCCATTTTGCCTGGAGTTGGGATTTATGCTATTAGCATATTGGGCACTTCTGGGGCCCACCCTACATAAATATCAGGGTGCCATTTTTGCATGTATTTTTAGGCTTGTGCATGTTGTTTCAGGGCACCCACTGCACAGAAGAGCACAGCTAAGAATGAACGGTATGGTATGTCCAGGGCCAGCTAGGGTTTAGAGTATTTTTGCTTCTCAACGTGGCTCCACTATTGTAGCCCATCACTCCGCATTTGTCTTAAGGCTGCAGTGGCACTGTTTTAGAGCTCACCTCTCTAGCCTCTCTGAAACCTGGGACCCTCTATCTACTTCCTCAACCTCCTCCACTCCAGGAGACTTCCTGAAAGAACATTAGGTCTCTGCTTACTCCCTCTTGGAGCCATTTAGTTGCCTTCTTCTTTGAACTCCCCACCAAGCCCTAGGAGTCAGGTGTCCCATCAAGATATCATCCCTGGACTGTGGACCTCTAACAAACTTGGCAGTCACTCACTCCTTCGGGGCCTGTTTCCACTCCCTGTGTGATCAGAAGAAACCTAGATAGATATTCACCATGGTTTCTAGTATCACTCTTTTTCTGGGGTCTGTAGATCATGGCTTCCCTATGCTCTCAGAGGACAAACATACAAACTTACCAAGGCCTTACACTATCTGGTCTGTCTTCCTGTTTGACCTCATGACCTCTCACTCAACTCTTTGCTCATCAAGCCCAGCCACACTGCTCTTCTTTCTGTTCCTCAGACTCAGCCAAGTTCATTCTCACTTTAGGGCTTTGTACTTTTGTGGGTCTCTCTTCCTAGTATACTCTGCCCACCAAAATTGGCATGTTGGCATCTTCTTATCATTCAGAGCTTTGCTTAAATGTTATTTCTCAGAAGTTAACTCCTCGAGTATCTTTTTCTAGAATAGTCTTTCCCACTCAGTCACTTACATATTGTGCAGCTTAATTGTCTTCAGACTTTTAAAACCATTGACAATTATTGATGCTATATATGAGCTGACACATATATTGTGTCACTAAAATAGAAACTCCATGAGCAGGGAATGTCTGACTTCCTCTATGCTCTATCCTCAACACTATGTAATATATCTGGCACTTGGTAATCTCTCTATACAAATATTTATTAAATAAATGAATGAATGAACAAACTGGAAATATTTGTTATAGACGCCAAGATGTTGCCAGTGAGCTTCATTTCTCAAACCTCATAGACTTTAGTATTGTCACTGGGAGTCCCATCTGGACCCCCTCCTCAACCAGTGGAAGGCCATAGTGCTAGAACTGGGCTGCTTTGCAGTGTTCCAGTCACCTGGGCTGTGTGGGGCTTGCCTATGGCTAGTAGACCAAGGATGATCCAAGAAGCACCTCCCAAACTCATCAGAGAGTCCAACTGGGCCACTACTCTTTGGAGGATAGGTAGAATGGGAAGATCTTGGTATGAAGCATAGAATATAAAATGGGGAAACCAGGCCAGACTGAGAGCCTGGAGCAATTCCCAGAGCCATGGGAACATGTTCATGGGTCGTTTGTAGAAGACTCCTGTAGATTTGCTGAGTAGATGAAGATGCATTTAGAGTCACTTTGTTCAGATCTACAATGACCTGTAGCCCTTCTGTTAAAGGCATGAGCTGTTGCAGCTGCACCTTGATCTACTGTTGAGAACGGGATGCCAGATACTGGCGGTGGGTTCTAGGTGGGGTAGGGTGTCTTTACTGCTGATTAAGCCTTTCTTGTTGAGTAGAAGGTGGATTTAAAGGAGGGGAAGTACTCATAAGAAGACCACCAAAGAGATTATTCAGCTGTCCAGAAACGAGAAATAAGAGCTGGCAATGGCAGAAGAGAAGAAGGGAAAGAGATTTATGCAAGAGAAATTACTGCTTCAGAATTGAGAAAACTTTAATTCAATCAGATGAGATGATGGAACGGGGAAGGAGCAAGACACCATGAGGACTGGGAGATCTGAGCTTGTTCAGCTATGTATTATAGAAGCTGCTGTATGTCTTAACTAAGGACAACAAGGAAAGGACAGGTTGGAGGAGGGTAATGTGATTTATCTCTGGACAGGCTGAATTTGACAAGCTCATAGGCCCTCCAGAGAGAGGTTTTTTCCATAAACAGATGGAAATACAAGCCTAGAGCACCATATATATATATATATATATATATATATATATATATATATATGGTGAGGTTCTTAAAAGTAACCAAAAGTTTTAGTGGAAAGAGGGAACCAAGAGGACATTTTTAATTTGAATAAAACGAATAGTGATTTAAGTAAAGCTTGAAGCTGGAGGACAGTTTCTTATCTAAATGGAGGGTTCGGGATTTACTTTTTAAAATTGATCATGTTGTTTCAGAAATGAGCTGTCTTTTTGTTTTACAAACAGCATTCAGGAGGATCCTTAGTGGAACAGAGGCCAGGGACCAAAACTCAAAGGGCCAGATTAGGAGAATACAGTTCTTCCCCCCAAAAAGGAAATTCCCCCTCTTTCAATGCAGCTGTTCTCACTATAACCACCTGTGAAGAGCACTTTGTGCATGTAATTCTGAAAAAAAAATTATACCAACAAGAAAAAGCACATGTTATTAATACTAAACATGAATTTTCAAACAAATTAAGGTTTCTTCTTGCCTCCAAGAGAACCAAAGCATCAGAGAAGAAAACAAGTAAGACAATACAATACACAAAGACTGAAAAACAGATCAAACCCCTGAGCATACACAAAACTAATGAAAATAATTACTAACTGTGAGGTAGAATACAAAACAAAAAGAATTCTGAAAGAAATCCTCTCCGTAAACACAAATAGCAGCTTAAAAATGTGAGGAAAGATAGTCATATTTCATGAGCTAATGTTATAGCAATGACAATAATCATGATGTAGCCTCGGCTCCTTCTTCCTGAACTCTTGCTCATAAGAGCTCATAACCTTCTTGCTCATAAGCTCTGAGCCAGGGCTAAAAAACATCAAGGAATGGGAACAATCAGGAGTTAGGGATAAGGCTACCAGCCAGGGCTGGTAATAAGCAGATGGTCGTGTGGGGTGAGGCAGATGGAAAGCAGGGCACCTCTTAGTGAAGACCGGGAGGGGAAGCTCTTCCGTTCAGACCCAGAGGCTACAACATAAGGCTCAGCAGCAGAGGACAGCTGATGGCCTGAATGGCTGGCGCTTCTGCTGCTGCTTTTTCCTCCAGTTCCTGCCTCACAGATTACCTTCAGCCTCCCCCAAAATCTGGTATTTTCCTCTTGAAACTTAGAGTGGATAGAAAGCGGGCTCTAATACAGTATTTCCCCCTCATCCCCTTATGGTTTTGCTTTCCTTGGTTTCAGTTATCTGCCATCAACCACAGTCCGAAAATATTGAATAAAAAATTCCAGAAATAAACAATTCATAAGTTTTAAATTGCATGTCCTTACGTCCTGCCTGAAACATGATTTATCCTTTTGTCCAGTGTCTCCATGTCGTAGACGCTCCCTGCCAGTCAGTCACTTAGTAGCTGTCTGGGTTATCAGATCGGCTGTCAAGTTATCACCATACTTGCGTGCAAGTCACCCTTACTTTACTCAATGTCTCATTCAACTCACTTCATCTCATCACAGAGACATTTTATCACCTCACATCATCCCAAGAAGAAGGGTGAGTATAGTACAATAAGATATTTTGAGAGAGAGAGAGAGAGACCACATTCACATAGCTTTTATTACACATAATTGTTCTATTTCATTAGTTATTGTTGTTAATTTCTTATTGTGCCTAATTTATAAATTAAATTTTTTCATAGGTATACAAGTGTGTATAGAAAAAAACAGTGTAGCTGAAGTTTGGTACTATCTGCAGTTTCAGGCATCCACTGAGGGAGTCTCTGAGCATATCTTTTGCAGATAAGAGGGACTGATACATTTCTTGAGGGTCTTGTGGGGCCTCCAGACAGTGTGGACCAGGAAATAAGAGGGGAGTTGGTAGTCAAATCAACTTGAGAAATTCTGTATACAAACCTCTTTTGAATTCTCAATGCTCACTAGCGTATTTAAGGCTCTGAGAAGTCCTGAGAAATCAGTTGAATTAACCCTAAGGAACTTGCCAAAAAGCAAGAGATCCACAAAATGTGCTTTATCTTTGATGCCTAACAGTTAGTACTCTGAATTACAAGAACAATATTAATGATCACCAAGTTTGATTTGGCTGTACCCATCCCCTTTCACGGTCGTACCATACGTTTCTGCCACAAAATTGCCGGTTAAATTTAAAGGACAACTTTCTCTGAGGAAGTTATCTGAGTAGGTATGTATCCTGGCTGGAACTGCTGAGCTTGCCCATGGAAAACTGCAATACTAATTATTAATGCATTGCTAGACCATCCTGTGTGTTACAAAGCACTTTTACAGAAATCCTATTATCTCTTACTGTAATATAGTGATGTCATAGAGAAAGCGGAGCTGATTCCATTCTAGGAGTGCCGCCAGACAAGTTTGGTTCACGGAGGGATCCAATCAGTAAGCTAAAGATTTAGGATAATTATATTTCTACTTTCTATAGCAGCTTCCACAGGTCGAGAGTACACCCACAGCCTGCTTTGGAGGTGTTGCCCCACCGATGGCTTCTCAAGTTTAACTTCTAACTATTTCACTTCCCCCTAGAATTCAAGTTGTTTTATATTAGAAGACCTAAAACATAATATTTTTTAGTTTCTTGCTGAGTTATCTGATGATTATACCATTTTCAACAGGATCAAGTCCAAATGCCTTTCCTTCCCCTCCCATTTGACAGGGACCCAGCTTTCCAACATCATTTCCAATCACTTTCCAGCCAGATACACGGTGCTGCAGCTCCCGGCAACCACCAGGCATTTCCTGAGTAGGCCATCCTTCCTCTAAACACGTCCCCTCAACATGTGTATCCTGTTCCTGGCTGTCCTTTCCTTTCTCTGCCTGCAAAACCTTCTCCAGTGCCCCAAGACAGACTTAGTCACTTCTTCCTCTGGCTCCCACAGTACTCTGTACCTAGTTTTAGATAACTCCAATCATTTTGGAAGAGCTCATGTGTCTTCCTGGAGCCTCCTGAAAGCAGGGCCTTTGTTTCATCATCACTGCAGCCCCTGGGCCTCAACCAGTGCCTAATGGCACATAGGTGATGTTCAAGAAAACTTCATCGAGTGGACGATTCATTTAGGCACTGTCTTTTACTGTGGAATCTCTGGATTCAAGACTGGATTCGAGACAAGAAAGCATCCCAATAACTAGTCACCGGCAATCAGTGGAGACTGGTGAGAGGGAAGAGCCAGAGCTGGCAGTGGCTGTACCAAGTGAGTGGGTGGGACCAGGCTGGCCCTGTCACTGGGCCTATTACTGGACACTGAAGGAAAAAGGTATATATGAGGCTTTTCCAAAATGCTTTTCCAAAGGAGAATGGACTAAAAAGGGATGAGAAACAATGGCCCAGAGGAAGAACGCATTCAAAGTGAGCCGTGCTGTATGAGAGACCGAGGAAGAGATAAGGCAAAGGACTCCACCCAGGCCCACTTGCCGGGATGGGGGGCAGGGATCCTTCCACATTCCATGGGGTCTCCTTGGCTCAAGGACCACAGGGCTGGCAGTGTGCACTCCCACCTTCACTTCCATGACACAGACGGGGTTCAAAGTCAGCTTTTCTCAGAGGGGAAGGAACGCCAATGAGTTATTTGTTACTGGTTTTTCACCTACTTTTATGATGTTTCCTCCTCATACTTAACCTTTGATTATTTGACTAAGATTTCTAAGAAAAGCTAGTTATTCTGAACTCAGTCCACCCGTGTTATTATCAATATAAGAAACGTCCAAATCTGTAGATAATTTTTAAGAGTTTTTTTGAGCCAAACTGGTGACAACTGCCAGGAAGCAAAATCGCAATGGACTGAGAAAATGTTCTAGAGAATGGCAGTTTTACAGCTTCTTTTGTATATTAGAATCAAAGAAGGCATAAAGAGGGTTACATGAAATCCATTGGTGATAGATTGAAGGGGCGGGGGAAAGCAAAGCAGGGAAATCTCAGGGATTGCATACAAGATAGTTAATAATTAACATTTACGGCACATAGAGATGATATGCTGGAACAAGATAACAATGAGGGGTTCTGAGACCCCATGCTCTGATGTGGAGGTTGTGCCCTGAGGGGTCTGGAAAAGAAGATTACTCTGACGTATCAGAGGTATGTTATCTTAGATGCAAAACGACAATAGACAGGTTCACTTACAGTAAAGCTTGACCTTTGTCAAGGAAGCTACTGGCCTTGGACATGATACCTGCCATGACTTGCTTTCAGTTAGGAATTTTTATATTCAGACCATCCTATGTGGTTAATTTTAGTCTCTGAGTTTGTAGGGCCCACCATGCTGGCCTCCTCTGAACTTGTTGGGTTTAGTATGTGGACCCTTGTTCATCCACATCATCTTTCCTCAGAATTCCTGAACTCAAAGGGACCTAAACCGAATGTCCAGACATTTTCTCCATCATTCAAACAGCTTCTAATAATTCCAGGCAAGTGGTAAAGATGAGTGGCAAGTAGGGCAAGCAGCACAGGTGGCACCTATTCGCTTTCTGAGATTATCCACATCAGGGAGTTAGAACTAGTCATTACATTATGTTTGTTTACACAAATTGCTTTACCTTTTTGAGCCTAAAAATTCAGCTGTACACAAAAGGAGATCATAGACCATTGCAATTAAAAGGGACTTCAGAGTTTATTTTGTTCTTCCCATCTCATTTCACAAGGTGGAAATTGACAATGGGAGAAGTGGAATTCAAACATTTATAGCAGACTTAATAGAATTCTGTAGCTATTGTCCTCTAGCGAGCTCAGACACAGTTTAAAGTACTTTTAAATAGCCACCACTTTCTGGTTGATGCCTTCAGAAGCAGGACAGCAAATGTGACAATGGGAACAGAAGTAAGAAAAGCATGCTGACGCAATGATACAAAAAAAGAGTGATTGAGAAGAGACTTCATGAGCTTATGTAGATAATTCCACTCGATACAAATCCTCATATGCAGGAAATACCGTAAAATATCGATGAGTTAAAGGGGAATACTGAGTTGCCTTCTCCTTAAAATGTGCTAATGAACCAATCCAGTGATGCGGTAATTCAATAAATATCACTGAACATCTATTCTGTACTAAATTCACGGGGATTAGAGTAAATTAAGGATATACATACAAGTAACAAGAAAAGCAAACATTTATTGAGGGCTGGAATGTCTCAGGCACTGGGCTAAGTACTAGCTCATTTAATCTTAATAGTAAGTATGTGTGATTATTTGCCCATTTTATAGGTGAGGAAACCAAGACTTGGGACAATGAAGTAACCTGCCCGAGCTCACAGAGCTGGTAGGTGGCAGCGCTGAGCTTCTGACTCAGGTCTGCCTGAATTTCTAACCATTATGCTTAAAGACTTGCAGAAGACCCTTGGAACTTGTAGTCCAATGGGTGGGGTACATCTGAACAAAGAGTGCATCAAATAAGGACTCCAAATGGGAAAGGAGATGGTTAAGGCAGAGTCACAGGTAAGGTCACACTAGAGCAGGATCTTAAAGGATGAGGGAGGAGATGTCCATTTGGAGAGAGGTAGGGGAAAATGCACGTTAGGCCTAGGGCTACAATAAACGGGAGCATCCTATCTGCTGAAGAAGAATGCTAGGGTCAGACCTACCATACCCCAGGGGCTCAGCTTTGGGCCTAAAACCAGTTTTAAAAAGAGAACAATCTTGATGAAATCAGGAGGAAGAGTGAGATTTGTAGACCACTGGTGACAATTGCTTGTGGCCATCAGAGCTCACTGTTCATGGTTTGGTCCACCACCACTTTCTCAGGGACAGAGCTGGACGCTGCTCTGGAGGAGACTGGGGGTGAGAGAAGGGGGGTGGATTGTGGAGGATGAGGGTGCAGCTAGACAGAACTGCCAAGAACCAGAGAAGTTACAGAAGATAGTGGCAAGTTAGTGCATCTTCTCGAAAACAGCCTCCCTTTCCACAGACCAGGGCTTCACTGAGCCTCAGCACTTGAAGATAAGCAATGAGCTGCAGTCAGGGGATCTGGAAGAAAGATAAGAGGTGTGACAAAGAGGAGGCTGGCTTCTACAGGTGTCTCTTAAGCCTGAGGGTCTAGCAGAGTTTCCTTTCTGTTCATTGTTATGTGCTTGCATAGGGAAGTCATTAAGTTTACATGATAAAGACCAAAAATCTTGGTTAACGACACCAGTCAGACAAACGAACGACCCCATGGCCTCTGTAATATTCACTCACTTCTCCTTAGAGAGCTATTTCTTTTCTCTCACAACCCTGGACTTTCTCTTTTTCCATTTTCTGCCCTTAATTATCTCTAATGCTCCCTCTTGGCTTCCATTCTTCCAATTTCTTCCATCAGCGTCAGGGGGACTAGCTCCATGGCCAGCAGCCGCAGGCCCAGGCTTTTGGCTTGGAAGCGCAGCGCCCTCTTGTGGTCACAGACAACCTAAACCTGTATTCTGTTAGAGCTGGATTAATGCAGAGCCCTGGGACCCCCTCTAGACACACTGAAACAGACTTGCGGAACTAGAAGCTGTATTTTAAACAACTCCTCCAGGTCACATTTTGCTCATTAAAGTCTGATAAACACTGCCCTGAGAACAAAGTCCCTAGAAATTTACAGGTCTCTGATCTCTTCCTTCATCTCTCCCATCCAAGGTCCTCTGGTGAGTGGAGATACCAAGTAGAAGCCACAGTGACAGGACAGGGTTTATTTTTCTCCTCCGTTTTGTGTTTGCTGGTCTTTCTCCTCTGCTGGATTGTGAGCCCTTAAGGATAAAAATCCTGTTCTACTCAGCATTCAAACCCTGCACTGTAGGCAGTGTACAGATCACCACGGCCACAAATGTTTGTGGAATGAGTGAATTGCTGATGTACAGAACCCTCTTCTCTCTCCCTCCCTTTGTTCTCCTGCCCTTTCCTCCTCTCCTTTCTCTAGGGGCCCCCTTTGGCCTTGGGCACAAAACACAAATGTTTTAAGAGGTGGTTAATGTTTAAGGGGAAAGGGTCAGGCAAAGGCCAACGCCAGGTTGCTCAACTGACAAACAAATTCACCTTCTGTTCTTTCCTAAGCCAATGAGAAGCAGCCAGAAGATGGTCACTCACCTAGCAGTGGCCAGACCTGCTGTCCTACCCGCCCCACACAGCGATAATTGCTCAATGTTGCTGCAACAAATTGTAACTATAAATAGTCTTTATTAAGAAGCCCCATCTAGGATTGGACAGGCCTGATGGGTGGCCCTTCTATGCTGCCTCTTCAAACAAGTTGGAAAAAATTTTTTTTCAAGTGTTGCTTATAAAAATCTAAGCCTGGGGCAAAGTATTCTCCCTTCATTTTTGAGTTCTGCCTGCTCTCCCTGGTTATGACTGCATTTTAGGCCTCTGTGTGGCTCTGACTCTTTCTGCTTACCATTAGCCAAAATGTCGCCTGGTTCCACTGGTAACAAAGGTAATGATAGCAATTCTTTAGTAGGTCTTCCTTTTCTCCCCATTCCTATGGCCCTTACACTTGTCCAGTCTCTTGTGCATAGAACCCTGTAGTGCTTACCATGTTGATTGACAGCCCTCCCTCCCTCCCTCCCTTCCTCCAGGCTACAAGATCAATTCTCCTACACATTTGCTTTCTTCATGTTTTTTTCCTGTTCTGAATTTCTCGGTGACTTCCGATTGCTTGTAACAGTGGCCCACAATGTTTTTAACAAATACCCTATTCTTAATATATATGTTTATTTATAAATTAAATAAATGTGGTATCGATTCATATGAAATATTAGAAAAGCTTACTTTCATTGCTAATTTTTGACAAACAGAAATATAAACAGGAATTCCAATATTTTCTCTCTGTACCCCAATGGATCATTTTGAATAGCCCACAGTGGAACACCACTGGGGATAGCTGAGATTGAATTAGTCAGCTGGACTGTCAAAGTCTTCCAAGACCTAGTTCCAGGTCATTCATTCACCCACTCAACATTTCTTAGAGACTACTAGGCTTTAGGCTATGGGCTAGCCTCAGGGGGTAAGAATAACTAGTCACAGTCCCCATTTACCAGGAGGTCACAGACTAGTGGAGGAGATAAACACATAAATAAATAATTCTTGAAGAGTCATATGTATCATCGTCATGAGAAGTTTGCAGGAGACCTTAAGGAAGAACAGAGAAAAGAAATAACTTCACCTTTTTTAGAGACAGGAAAGGCTCCCTAAGGACTGGGTCTTGAAGGATGAGCTGGGTCTTGAAGATGAGTAGGAGTTCACCAAGTCACAGAAAGGAAAAAGGGCTTTCCAGGCATAAAGGAAAGCACAGGCAAAGGCACAAAGATAAAAAAGAATACGGTGCATTTGAGAAAGGACAAGCAGTTCACAGAGGCTGGTGGAGTATGTGGGGAGTAAGAGAAGACGAAGATTAGTAAGAAAGGTTGAAGTCAAATCATGGAAGACCTTGTGTATCATACCAAGGTTGGATTTTATCCTGAAGTTAGTAGGAGTCATGGGATGTTTTGACAATCTACATTGTCCTCTAAATGTGTTTTCACCTGCCATCCCTGTAGGAGTAGTGAAATATAAAGTAGAAAAAATAAAAGCAGCCATTCCTTAGGGTGGGTCTGGCATACCTTCCCGTCCCTGCACATGTTACTCATGGATAGCTCTTCCTTCTCAGGGCTCCTGGGAAGCTGATGCCTGTGCTACGCAGGGGGCCCTATACCAAGCACCGCAGCCTCTGCACAGCAGGATGCGTTGCGCCCTCTCCCCAAAGTCGAAAGACAAGTTCAAGAATGTCTAGTGTTAGGGCTAAAGCTAATGAGGACTCACGACTTCATGTCTGAGATGAATGGTCACTGAGGTCTTCATGGTGAGATTGGGGCATATTTCTCAGACACCATCAGGAATCTAGCAACCCAAGCTTTAGTCAAAACCCAAATTGTGAAACATAACACAATGACAGATGCATGTAGTGTAACTAAACCAAAATTGGAGAGTGAGAATTTTTCATTTCTTTATTTCCACATAGTTTTCTGGGTGGGGGACACTGCCATCTATCTTCTCTCTTTATTACACTTTTATTAAGAAGTTGTTTGTGCATAGGGTTCCCAAATAAGCCATTCATCTTTTAGATTCATTAGCACGTCCAATTCCTCTCCTAGGAAGCTTTACCTTAAAAACTCCGTAGAGGAGTTTGTGTTCATTTAATTAACCTTTATTGCATGCCTAATGGTTGCCAGGCACTGTCCTTGGCTAGGTGGTTATTTCTAAATTATTTTCCTTCCTAGTGAAAATGGTGCAGATGACCACCATCTCTATGATGGGTACTTTGGTTGTTTTGCCCAGGAAGATTCTGGATTTACCATGAGTCATCTACATTTTCCCTTCCTGGACCAGGTCCGGGTATTTATAAGACCCTTGGTCCATGTTCAAAGTGGTCTGTGTTTGAAGACCAGTACTTTCCTCTGCAGAATAGAGCTTTATTCTGTGTGGTACTGAGCCAGCGGTGTGGAGCTTTTAGCCCTGTGGGCTAACAAAAGGAAATACTCATTCAGAGGGAAAACGTTGTATTGTATTGAATGAGAAATGATAGAGATCTTCATCTGGGGTGGGAAAAGACTTCTTGAGATCATAAAAGTAAAATGACAAACATGAAGGATAGTTATGGAGGGTTTGTGACCATTAGGGCAGCTGACACCTGGGAAATGTCTACTACCAGGTGCAGTAGACAATGAACCAGACCAGAGTCAGAAGCTGCAGTGCTCGTCTCAGCTCTGAACACCAGCCATCTTCTTGAAAGTTCTCACCCTTTCTGGCTTTCCGTACTCCCCTCTGTCAAAAGAAGGTCAGAAGTAGTTTTGACCCTAAGAACTGGCTCTAAAGTGTTACATTTATTTCATCATATTTCTACTCAGTACCAACAAAACTGAGATTTACTAGGTCAGCATTTATCTTTGCATGGCTATAGCTGACATCTGGCTGCTTTCCTTATTCTAGTCTAGATAAATGTTACTTATCTGCCATTTCTCTTTGGAAATACTTTGGAAGGGAAGCGAATGCAGCAAACATTCTTTGCCCTCTGCTGTTCTCATCCAGGCTTCATTTTACTGTTCCTCTAATATCTTCAACCAAGGAGTGAGGATAAGGAAAGAAGAAAGAGACATACAAGGAGAAGCAGAGGCCTGATTCCTCATTAGAGGGAAAAGGAACCAGAAACCATTGCTCTGTGCATTCATGAAAGCTGGCTTTAGTGTCTAGAGTACTATGTGAATAGTCTTCAACACAATTCCCTTCCTTGCAAATGAAAGTGATAAAGCCAGCTTACCTCATTCGAGTATACTGGGGGAAATAATGACACAACTTAAAAACCTATTGTGAACAAAGCACGGTTTGTGCGTTCAATGTCACGAGTAACATTAATTGCTTCTCACATGGGCAGTAGTGACAGCACTGGCGGGGGGGCAGGATTGTCAGCTCAGAGTTGCCTTAATATGAGGGCCCAGTGAACCTCTTAGGCCGAGTCAAGGCTGAGGGCTGGTCTCCAGTTAAGACTACTAAGCTAGTCAGCATGGATGCTCTAGTTTAGGTGGTGAAGAGCTCAGTCAATGGCAAGATATAGTAGGAGCTCTTGAACAAGATGGCCCGTGTGCGGGGGTTCAAGTAATTTCACTAGCAGGGCCACTAGTCAGAAAATGCCATGGCTATGTATATTTATTTATATTCATGTACTGTCCATATATTAGTTATTTACTAATACTGACTTATACTTAGGTTTATCACAACCTCTGACCCTACCTCCAGCCTTCACTTGTGGTTTGTTTCAAGCAGTTTGGCAAACTATGACCCACGCTCCAGATCCAGCCTAGGGCCTGTTTTTATGTGATCCAAGTGCTGAAAATGGTTTTTACATTTTTAAAGGGTTGTAGAAACAACAACAACAACACAAAGAAGAGCATGCAACAGAGACCTTATGTGATACACAAAGCCTAAAATATTTACTACACGGCCCTTTGCAGAAAAGCTTGCCCACTCCCGCTCTTGAAGGCTCACTGGCCTCCCGTGCCTAACACAATCTGTGCTTGTTTTCTCATTTCATCCTGACAGCGACCCTGTGCAGTAGGTAGGACAGTGTTATGATGTCCATTTTAAAAGGGGGGACACAGAAGCCTGGAACAGTTACACAACTGCTCCAAGGTCACGGGCCTGGTGGTCATTCTGGAAACAGAACCAAGGCCTAATTCCCCATCCAGGAATCTTATCAGCAGAGGACAGAATGACTGACCCAGCTCTTCTTCACAGAGAGGAAAAAAAAGGTTGAATTGTATCCAAACTGATTTGAGAGTATTGGGTCTGTCCACCCTTTCTTAGCAGACAGCTCATTGGGGGGGAAATCGTGAAACGTATTTGGAAATGCTAGAAATGTTTAACTAGCCTCATTATAGACCTAGGCAGATTAAGCAACAAGAGTTTACCTTCCCCTGCAGCCCGTGTCTCAGCGCTGGAGCTGACAGTGCCCCTGCAGTTGTACTGCACTTGTACCAAATGGCTGCCTGCTCCTCTCTGCTTCCTGCACTCCCATCTCATTCACTCTCTGCTGCCCTGCTGAGCGTGCCCTGCAAGGAGCAGCTGGAGGAAATGAATGCCCACATTATCCACCCATGGTCTGTGAGCAGCCACAGACCCCGGGCAGCAGCTGGTGTGGAGCGCCTGTGTCCCCATGTAAACAGCCAGCCAGGCTGAGTAGCGGCTTGTTCTCCTGGCCACGCCTGGGCAAGGTCTTATGGACACTGGGACCCCCCTGCTGCTCCAGGGCTGAAGAGGGGCTTTGTGCCTTTAATTCAGACCTTAATCCTCTTGAATGTTACCAAGGTAGAGACCTGAAGTAAAGGCAGGCATATGATTGGTCTGAGTCACCTCCAGGCAGGAGGGAGTGGGTCTGCCCAGAGGCAGGCCCAGCAGTCTGCCTGTCAGGGCTGGTTTAGGAAGCCTTGATACAAACGGTAGGAGGCTACACTGGGTGCCTTTAGGGACTCTTCTAAGAACTTACAATTCCAAGTCCTCAAATATCTTCCTACTGGCCTCCCATGAAGTGACAGAGTGCCACTCTTTGAGATTGGCCTCTCCGAAGCAAATCGGTTTAGTCATTACTAATTTAGTCATTTGGTAATTTAGTCCTTATTCTGCGGAGATCTGGCTGCTAGGGAGGAGTAAGACAGACAGGAGTAGGTCCCTGCTGACTAAGTCAGACCTGAGAGCACTGAGGATGGGGAAGAAGACACAAGTGAGGTCAAGGTCAGGAGGAGGCTGCAGCACTGAAGGGGCTGGCCAGGATAAGGTCTTGTTCTCCTTATATCTGGCTTTGATTTGTTTCCCTCCTATTTCCTCTTTTCATGGTGGCTCAAACCTAAGGAAGGCTTCTCCATGCGTTCGCGTGTAAGTCAGCATCTTCCCATCTCCCCCTCAGTGGCTGTCCCATCCTCTGCCCTTCAAGGTCACACAGTTCCCCTTGCACATTCTAGTTCCACATCAGCAAGCTTTATCTGAAAGAGCACACCGCTCCTTCCGCAGGCCCTGTCCTGTCTGGTACTTCCTATGGCCTTTCTTTCTTTTGACCTTGAATTACAATTTCCAGGCCCTGTCCTACTTTTGTCATTGGACTGAGAGTCACATCGGGGAGGGACCCTGTCTGACTCAGCTGTACCAAGCAAGTCCCTTGCCCATAGTAGACATGTAATAAATATGGAGCCATTGCCGTCGTTCCTCCAGCCAGATGCTAAGAAAAACTTTAAAAACCCCAGGTAAGGGCCAGCTAGGGGATTTAGAGTAGCTCTAAAGCTAAGAGAGATCCTCTCTGGTCCAGAACTTTTTAAAAAACTAACGTTATTCAGAACATCAGGTTGCATCAGACACTAAGAGACATTTCCAAACCTCTTAGTAATCCACCCAGCCAATGCTTCTGCCAGTGAAAACACTGACAATGATGGGGGAGAAGAAAGAGTCTTCTTTTTCTATCAAAGTCATTCACATAGAAAGATCAGTTAGGGGTTACAGAAGACAGTGCTTACAAAGGGACTCACAATGCTTTCGCTCTGAAGCCACATTTTTCATTCTCAATTGTATACTTTATAGGTCCCTCATTATATCTGCCAAGAGAGGCAACCTGCTGTGTCTGCTTATTTGCTGAATCATTGCCGATTTAAACTCAGCAAATAGCAACAAAAAGCTGTTTTAATGAGATTTTAAAGTTCAGCTGTGAAAATTGAAAGTCACCCAACATCAAACCACCCAAACACCTGCTAATATTGCACTGAAATGTTCTTGTCACTCACAAGGACTCTATTTCTGACCAGCCAGTTTACAGTAGTGGGAAAGAACCACGGGCAGGAAAGATGAGGAGCCATGGGCTTGCTTCTGCTTGCCAGGACACCTTTGGGAGAATTAAATAGGTAATGTTTGCAAAGGGTACAGCATAATGCCTGGCAAGGAGGAAGTGCTCAATAAATGTTGGTTGTCCTTTCTGCACTCTTTTCTCTGAGATCACATATGAGTAGGGTTCATTGTGATGCTCAGTGCTCTTCGTTATGGGACATGGAGTATGAAGACATTCCTAGTTCTGAATAATTAAATAATTGCATTCACCTAGACACAAAAAGATCATCCATGGGCCAATGATGATTGTGTCACAAATCAAGAGTATGATTAATCTAATTCTATCCTCTATTGTTTCAATCAATCACTTAGACCTTAGCTTGTCCTGTTAATAGGAAATTAAGTATCTCCCTTTTGAGGGCCTCCAATTCTCATTCAAAGAACATTCCTATGTCTCAGGGCTAGCTCAGTCCTAAGGTGCTGATGCTCGGTCCTGGTTTCAAGGCCAGGCACAGGTGGAATTGAAAATTCTTAGTGGTCAACTGCAGTCTCTGTCTCAATGTCCCTGTCACACAGTATTCCAGACAAGGCTCTGTGTGGCACAGTCCACAGATACTTGCCTGTGCAGGGATAATGCCCTGAGGTGCTGCCTGCTCTGCTGCTGAACTCAGATATTCTGTCCCCAGCATCAGTTACATGCTGTCCAGAAACCAGTCTTCCCTCAGCGTCAGGGACCCTCAGGTCAGGGGTTGAAAGATGCATACCTATACAGCTGGTAGGTAACAGAAATGAGGGAAGTGGGCTGGATTTAAGAAAAATCAGCACACAGGCTTTATTTTTATTGAATGTTAATGTAAGCAGGTTATATATAAATGGGTGTAATACTGGTCACATTTGATATTTATCAAGATGCAAATTGAGGGCAAGAAATATTTAATAATAAATCAAAATTTTCTTGTTTGTAATTCATTCCTTCTTTAATATGAATCTGGAAACCTTTTCTTCTGTACCAAAATGCCAATGGCTAGTCTTCCATTCTGTTTTGAACATGAATAGAATGTTTGCATCGTGAGAATTCTGGTACTTCAATATTGTCACATTCAGTTTCAGTACTATTTTGCCCTACAATTTCATAATATCAATTTAGAGTGCTTCCTTTATTCCTTAAGATTAATCAAGAAAAGCAAACTCAACAGTGTAACTTCATTTTCATTAGTTTGAAATATACGTTTTGGAGTCCAGTCTTTTTCACATCTATAATTTTGAGAATGACGTTCAGCCTATCACTTTCATTTCTGGAAAACTCATCCCAGTGTAGTTAAGTGAGCCAGATTACCCCCACAAAATGAGATTCTTAGAGGTAATTTCCTTTGAAATGAGTGAATTGAATCTTATATACTTTTAACTGCAGTGTGTAGATACCTAACTCATGGACACTCTTAAAAAGAAATATCCAAGTGTTTCAGTGGTCTAGTTTTTTGTGGGTTCGTATGGAGATTTTTCCTTGGATCGTGTGAACAAGTCAATTTCTTTCAACAATTCATAAAAACCCTTCCCAACTCAAAACCACCTAAACTGATCCACCCAAACTTCACGAAATACAGCAGAATATGGTACCTATGCTTCAAGAGGGTCACACAATCATTGTACTACCAGCAGTTCAAGCCACAGAAGCATATCCAGTGCTAGTGTTAATTACTACATCCCTGACATTTTCCAATCCTAACTTTTTACTACTAAGCAATTGCTGGTGGATGGCGTAACAAACAGGCTTAAGTTCCATGCCCTTATAAATGTTGCTTCACTAAGTTTTCCAAGAAGTCTGACATTTAACACCATCCAGATCACAGATCACAGATCACAGGTTGTAACCATGCTGACTAATATTGACCAGTCAATGTTCAAACTATCAAGCCCTGGCACCCCAAAATAAGTCATTTCCTGATATCATGTCTATCATATGGTATAATTTCCAAATGGTCTTTCTAATCCATGCATCCTAATAAACTCCATAAAAGATATACATACATGTACTATACAGTATATTTAATATATATACTAACATACTAGCTCATCAGATACAAGAAATCACTAGAAATTTTTTAGCTTTCTTATATTACTTATGCTATAGATTCTTAGCCATATTTGTAAAACACCAAGCAACAGGATTTCTGGTTGTTTCTGTTTGGAATGTATCATGTCTGTTCTATTCAGAAGATATTCTTTTATACACTCACCATCCACATGTGGTTTTGATGCCCAGAAAAAAATTTTCCCTTAGTGTATAGTAGCATTTAACTACAGCATCGTTTTTTAAAATGCCTGTCTTCTCTTTAGTTTAAGTATTTCTCATCAAGTATCTTTTTTATATTGGTCATAGTTATGACCCTGTTTTTTCACATAATTTATATTCTTTTGACACAGAAACATACAACAAAGCAGAATTATTATGAGTCTTAACATTACCTAACCTTAGATGTAATCATCTATAAGCATTTCATTGTTTTTCACTTTGTGTCCTCCTTTGTTTATGGTAAAGGGAAGAAGGAAGATAGGAAAGTGAAGGTGGGAGAGGATCTAACCTTATACACCTACCGCAAGCCAGGAGGATGCTAGCCCTTTTATAGACAAGGTCTCATTTAATCTTTCCAATAAAACCATGCATGTGGGAGATGGTATTATCCTCACTTTACAGATAAGGAAAAGAATCTCAGAGAAGTTAAGTATTCTGGCCAACATGACACAATTAGCAGCAGATCTAGGATTTGAGCAGCTTGGTTTGGCCCCCAAGGCCCATGTTTTATCCACCACACACTGCATGATTCTTAGTTCTAGTTCAGAGCCTTCCTTGCTAGTGAGTTTTCTCAGGTCACTCATCCCCTGAGCAGTCCATGCTAAACGAGGACGCTCGGTTCTCTTATGCTCTTTGGGCCTGGAGGCCATGGATCAACCTTGAGTTGACTGGGTTGGAGGCCAGAAGGAGGAGAGACAGGGCCAGGATGAAGAGACTGACATGCCAGTAAATGAGACCAGAAACTGAAGGTGCAGGCAGAGCCGTGGGTCCAAGCTGGGTGAGTCTGTGGGACGCAGGGTCAAGAAGAGGCTGACAGTCAATGACCAGGAAAGGCAGCAAGCCAGTCCAAGGCACAAGACCTGAACACACTTAGGGGCTGCTCAACTCAAAAGCAGTGACTGTCAGAGAAGCAAAGCCTTTTCAGAAGGAGATGGAAAAACCAACCAAGCAGATTGATTTTATACTAGCTGACACCTTGTGCAGGCTGATACTGACAGAATATCAGTGGTTAGATATAGTAAGAGGTAACTTCCTAATGGCATTTGGCATTTCCCTCCCTTCCTGTCTTTCCTCTCGGTCTATCATGAACATTGAAAAAAATTAAAAAGCAAAGAAAGAAACGAAACCAACAGAAGGAATTACAATGCAAAGTTACAATCGCCCACTTACTCTTCCGCATGTTTTGCCTTAGCATGTTGTTGGAGGCAGATGCTTTCTGCTCTTACTTTTGGTGGCTACCTCCCTGACTCTAAATAATTTATATACTACTTCTTGGCTTATTAATTTAAGTCTAGTCACTCAAAGGATTTAACACATTTTTCTTATGCTCTTCTCCTCTTCCCAAATGTTGTCAATTATTTGTGTTCTACTATTTATTTCCTTTGTACTTTTAAATAAGAATGTAAACATGTATTTTTATATTCCATCAACTTTAGAAAGTACCTCCTTTATTTTCAGCTTTATTGAGATATAATAGACAACTAACATTGCATAAATTTAAGATGTATAACATGATGAATTGGTATAGCATATATTAAGAAATGATTACCGTAATAAGGTTAGTTAACACGCTCATCACTTCATATAGTTATTTTTCTGTGTGTGTGGTGAAAACATTTAAGATCTGCTCTCTTAGCAACTTTCAAGTATACATACAATATTGTTAATTATAGTCACCATGCTGCACATTAGGTTCTCAGAATTTATTCATCTTAAAATTGAAAGTCTGTACCCTTGGGCCAACATCTAGCCATTCCTCCTACCCACCAACCCCTGGCAACCACGATTCTACTCTATTTCTATGAATTTGGCGTTTATCTTTTAGATTCCACATATAAGTGATACCATACAGTATTTGTTATTCTCTGTCTTTATTTCACTTAATTCAATGCCCTCAAGTTTCATCAATGTTGCACAAATGGCAGAATTTCATCATTTTTTATGGCTGAATAATACTCCATTGTGTTTGTAAAATCACATTTTCTTTATCAGTTCATCCATCAATGGACCCTTAGACTGTTTCCATGTCTTGGCTATTGTGAATAATGCTGCAATGAACACGGAGTATATCTTTAAGATAGTGATTTTGTTTCCTTCTGATATATCCCCAGAAGTGAGATTATTAGATCACATGGTAGTTCTATGTTTAATTTTTGAGGAACCTCCATACTGTTTTCCATAATATATGCACCAATTTACATGGAAAGTGCCACTTCATTCCCAAACTAAATTAGATTAAGATATGAGTACTCCACCCTTCTCCCCATATACTTCTCAATTTCTGACATCTGGAATTTGTTTTTACACTGTCAAGGTTGATCATATTACATTTTTTCTACAACCATATTTAAGTCTTCTGAGTTCTGTTGCACTGATTCTCAAGATTGGAAACCAATAAACTTTAGGTTAATATAAACTGAAATTATTAATACATTAATCAATTCTTTCCATAAATATCGAGGCAGGCACTGAGCTAGGATTATACTATGGGTCCAATGTCACGAAGCATAGGCTGTGCCCTCAGGTTTAATGGATTCCATTCATTACACTCCGTCGGTGTTCTAATACCATGTCACTGTTTGGTGGGGTTTGTTGAAGGACAGGCTTCACTTTGTTGTGAGCAGAAAGAGGAGTCTGGCTAGAAAGATCTCAAATGTCAAAAGCTGGGGGGGTGATTACACAGGGGTTTAGAAGCTTGAATTCTCAGAAAGAATGCCAGTGTCTATAGAGAAGACAGCTCTGATTTTTGCCCAGGGTTTGGCTGCTAAAGCTCCAAACTCAGGGATGGATGAGGAGAGTGTAGGGCTCTACCAACTGGCCAGTTTGGCAGACAATCTGAATTTTCTCCTCTGCAACCCCTCTCCTTTCCCCTCACCACCATTTTGGAATGTGGTTTCCTTGATTTTATAATCAATCAATGGGCTTTTATTTTCTTTACGTCTTCTGAAAATATGTTGGACTCTCACCTTCACTGTCCCTCCAATTACCTTGACTGCTATAAGTTTATTACCTTTTTTAAATTTTATTTTAATGAGGTGTCTGGAAGGAGAAAACCATGGTCATATGAGTATTTTATTTCTTTCCTGATTATGACATTGTTCAGATTTATTATAAAGCTCAAACCATCAAGGCAATTATAAAAAGGAAAGGAAAACTCCACAAAATCCTGCAACTTAGAGACTGCCACTCTTAACATCTGGATGGAAATCTTTCCTGAATCTACCAGCTTTTCCAGCTGTGTGTGGAATATCCAGAGGGAGTTTGCCTGTACTTTCATCTCTGAGTTTTCACTTCTTGGGGGAGCCATGAAGCCAAAGGTGAGAACAAATAGTCAAAGGGAAATGCTCCTCATTTTTTGTGAAGCAGCTTCGATCTTTTTACCTAGGGTTGCCCCCCTCCCCCCTTCTCTACTTTTCCTGCTTCTGACTTTTCATCTTATGGTGGAGACATTGCATGCCCTAAGCATTCTGAGTCCCTTTGCAGAAACAGCCTTTCTAGAGCAAATGCTTCTGGATTCTTCTTCGTCTGGGTTGGCAAATAAACCACTAAGTCAAAAATCAGACTTATTGGGGGCAGCCGGACGGCTCAGTTTGTTAAAGTGCGAGCTCTGAAACTGGTTCAATTCCTACATGGGTCAGTGAGCTGCACCCTCCACAACTAGATTGAAGGACAACGTCTCGGAGCTGATGGACCCTGGAGAAACACACTGTTCCCCAATAAAATTTAAAAACAAATCAGACTTATTGGTTTACGAAATTCGCATTACATAATTGGGTCACACTCCTGAGTCTTCTTATGATTAAACAAACAAACAAAAAACATTGCCCATCTAATCTCCCATTCCTGGGGAATGGGTCTTCTATCTGAATGGGTCTTTTCTCTGAATGTACACGTTCTGGAGTGGAAAGGAGAGGGCATGGGCAGAAAGTCAAGATAACAAATTTGAGAGAGGAGTACTCAACTGTCCTCCCCACCTTTCTTCCCTTTAGGAACAAGCTCTCTCTTTTTTCCAGTTTTGCTGGAATTGTTTGCTTGCTTGTTTTAGACATGAATTAGAAAGGAGACAAGTTTGATTCTTTCCAATTGATTGCTGCACCAGCTAGAGTCAGCAGAAACTAATTTTGCCTTCTGCTGTGCGAGTGACCCACAAGGTCAGAAACAAGAGAAGTCTCAAGGGCGTGGGCCTGGCAGACCCACTTAGTCTGTTCTTTACATGAGGAGTCCACGCAGGCACCCACATGAGGGCATCAGATGGCTCTGTGCTTCTCTGGGCCACCAGTCAACTCACTGAGTCTGGGCTTTGCTTCTGTCTTGGCCCAAGTTCCTGGCAGAGAAGAGGCTGCAGACTGGGGATGGCCTCACTATCTCACCACAGACAGGCTTAAAGGAACAAAACCATCATGTTCCCTCTTTGAGGAGGGCTTTGGAACTTTCCTCAAGTTTTTATTCTTTTCTCCTTCACCACCATGCGAGAAACTTTAGACAAGCTCTAGTACCAGGATGGTGAGGCTCTATGCCTGGCAGTCAGTACAGAGGGGGCAGGATTCTGCCTGAGGTGGACACTGGCACTCTGGGAGGCCAGCCCTCCTTTTCTTATAAGGATTTGATGACTATCACAGGGACCAGGAGGAAGAAATCTCTCACCTTCTTGGATACGCAGATATGAGGTATGATAAAAAAATATACTGAATGTTTAAATTAAAAAAAAAATATTACAGTAAAAGACACATTGCCATTATCCTCCCTCAAAATACACCCCCTCACTTCGAATACACTTGTCCCATCGTTCCTGCCACTTTCTGAAACAGTCCTGGAGGTGCTATTTCATGAGTGTCTTTAGTTGCGCTGTCGTGGCTGCTGTCGATGTCCTGAATTGATTCAAAATGTTTATCTTTCATGGTCATTTTGATTTTGGGGAAGAGCCAGAAGTCGCACGATGCCAAATCCAGTGAATAAGGTGGATGAGGACACACCATAAAGTTTTTATTTGACAGAAATTGCTGCATCAGAAGCGACGTGTGACACGGAGCCTTTCTGTTGTGATCACAAAATATGGTGAATGTTGCTGCCGAGTGCCATCCAACGGAAAGGCCGGGATCTTCAATACCGGAAGTGGTGCGTCAGACCTTAGTAACTGTGTGTGACAAGTTTCAACTTGTTCAGTGCAGTCAGTCGGGTGTGAGCTACAGATGAAGACATATGTTTTAAAGTGCGCTGTAAATCATCCTCCATCATGACAATGCTTCGTGTCACACATCGCTTCTGGTATGGCAATTTCTGTCAAATAAAAACAATACTGTGTGTCCTCATCCACCGTATTCACTGGATCTGGCACTGTGCGACTTCTGGCTCTTCCCCAAAGTCAAAATGACCATGAAAGGTAAACATTTTGAATCGAATCAGGATATTGAGGTAGCAATGACAGGAAACTAAAGATGCTCACAAAAGAGGACTTCCAGAACTGCTTCAGAAAGTGGCAAGAACGATGGGATAAGTGTGTTTGAAGTGAGGGGGAATATTTTGAGGGGGGTTAATGGCATTGTGTCTTTTACTGTAACATTTTTTTTTTTATTTAAACGTTCACTGTATTGTTTGATCACACCTCATAATCTCATAATTGGAGTATTCTTTGAAATTCTGATTGAATCTTTTTTTTTTTTTTTCGAGTCATGGTCCTTGTGGAGACAGACTATTTTATGGCAAAGAGATAAGTCTGTTCTGAATTTTTCTCATGGCCAAAAGTTCTGTCGCCTGGCAATGACCTCTTTTCAACATTTATTATTATTTTTTTAATTTGGATTGCATCAGGTCACTGAACTGAAAGATCAAATATGGAAATAGGAGCACAAAATTAAAAGTCCCCTTGTCAAGCTTCCCACACCCAGGGAAAAAGGGTAATAAAACAAGGGTCCCTGGAGAACAGCCACTTATCCTTTTATACTCAACTCCTTTCCCTTTTTCATTGCAGGCTTCTTGGACCTTGTAAGGCAGAATTGAACTTGCTGGTCTTTGGGTTACATAATAAATCTAATTGTACAATTTTGCAATTATTTGTTTATATCTTTTTTCCCTATTAAAATTTGAGCCCCTTGAGGGTAGGGACTCTCGTCTATTTTTGTATCTCTATCGGTGAGTACAGTGCATTACACATATAAGGTAAAAAGAAATATACTGATGAACACATAAGTGAGTGAATAGCATGTGAATCATAGACTTTCCTTCTCAGTTCACATATCCAAAAATGGTGTTGCCTCCATGAAGCATGTTTTTCAGGCCATCAGTAATAACAAATAACAGCTACAGTTTATTAAGCACTTACTATGTGCCAGGAACCATGCTAAGCACTTTATGCAGACTATCTCATTTAGTCTGGACACCCCCAAGTTCACACATATATTGTTATATGATGTCACAGTGTCTTGTACTTTCCCATTGTGCTACCTGCCTGGATTGAAAGCCCCTGAGGGCAGATACAATATCTTTTCTTACATGATACCAAATTCCCCAGCCTGTAGCCCATCTAATACATGCCACGCAATCCATACTGCATTAATTATTTTTACTTTAATGAATTCTTACAAATCCCTGTCAGGTGCTTTACAAGTACTTTCCAGTCCTGAGTATCTCTGTTCCTTTCCACTCCTCAGACAGAACATAAAAGAAACTCGCAAATTCTCCTTGTGATAGCTGAAAACACTGATGACCTCTATTGTCACCATTGGTTACTCTGTACCTCCAACCTTGGAAAGACTCTCCCCGCTCCCTGATTGTTTATCCTTTTGGTCACTATTGACACACTCATGTGGTTGTCTTCACCAACATAACAGTGCTTCCAGACACTGCCACTGTTGTTTTGGGATTGCAGGTACCAATAGAACTAGAATGAAGTAGTCACATCCAGGAGTAAGAGAGGGCAGGACAGGCTTTGGTGAGGAAACTGCAAGAGTCCACGATGTTGAGATTACCACTCCCACCAGTCCCAGGGATGTGCCCAGTTTAGAAGGCTTAAGGTAACCACTTTCCTGGAAGGAAAAAGGAGGGTCCTCAACTCTATAAGTTGGAGGGGATTTCCCTTTGCCCCCAGCTAGAGTCTATTCCCAGCCCATTTTTTCCACTGATTGCCCCATTCAACGTATCTGTTCTAATAGGGTTTTCTGCATTGTGTCTAGAGGTTTGTTCTGCTCAGCAGGGTTCCTTGCTATCACCTGAGATCCCAACTTCTCCTTACTGCTCTATTTCCAAGTGCAGCCATCTCCTCCTCCTGGTCTATTCCCATGGCCAAGAAAGAGCTGAATGACTTTTGCAAAATGGGCTAGGAACATTTCCACTACACGAGGGAGCTGAACCAAGTTTCTGAAAATGGCATGTTTGTTGGATACCATCCTCCCTTTCACCTGCACGAATTCCAGAAATTCAGATTACCTCCACAGATCCTGGCAGACAGTCTGCTGACCTCTGGATCAAGGACCTAACCATTCAGAAATAAACTGGCCGAAAGTGGCAGGGGCGTGATTTCCACTGGCACTGGCAGTGTTTGGCATCCCACAACTGTTGCTGCTATCCTACGACTGTTCCTCATGTAGAAGAACAGTAAAAACTCAGTTTCCATTATAATAATAGACTGCAGTTGCCTATTTGTAGCACTCAGACATTTACTTCAAAACTAGGGGAGCAGCACTGGACAGTGAAACCAAACTGGACTATGAGCTAGGAGTCTTGCTCATTCACTGTGTGATCTTAACAGAGTTACTCCATCTCCTTGGACTCAGTTTTCTCATTTATAACATGAGGGTTTAACAGGATGTTAGCTAATGCAATGGTGGTAATCATTTTGCAATATATAAATGTATCAAATCAACACGTTTACACCTTAAACTTACACAATGTTATATGTCAATTATCTCTCAATAAAATGGGGGGTGGGAAATGAGGTGGTTGGTTGACTAGTTGTTTGAAAATCTTGTATTTCTCCACTGAGAATCCCTTCAATCTTAAGGCAAGATGCCCACCTGTTGCCTGCTCCTCTCTCCCACCCTGTCCCTCTGAAGGCTTTCCTTTTCGGATGCACAATTCTGGAAAGAGATTTCCCAGCCAGTTCCCAGTGTTGCTGAAACTACCCTGTCCATTCTGAGTCAATATACAGCCCTATGTCAATGTACGATGACAGCTTCAATTGGAAAATAAAACGGGTGTTGAATGAGAGATCACTTTTGCTATTTATACAAGATTGCGTCTGCCTTTTAAAAAAATTTTTTTTCAACTACAGTTGACATTCAGCATATGCCTCTTTTTTAAAGGTTTGTTTCATAATTATAAAAGGAACTCATTCTCTTGTATAAAATTTGAAAAACTACAATAAGTTTAGAAAAAAGGATAAAATCATTCTTAATCCTATCATTTTACTCCTCCCATCAAGAAACTCTGTAAGCATTTTGGTACATTCTCCACATTCTATGTAGTTCTTTACATTTTTGAGGTCATGCTATTTATATTGTTTCATCCTTTTATCTCACTTAAGATTGTATAATAAGCATTTCCTCATGTCATTGAAGTCATTTACAAATAATATTTAATGGCTTCATAATATTCTATGTTGTGGGCGCTGCCCTGAGATTGACCAGTTAGGTTGTTTTCAGTTTTATTCTTTTTTTTTTTTGTAAGTAATGCTGAAATGAACATCCATATTCATATATCTCTGTGAATTTCAGATGTTTTTCTTAGAATGCATTCCTAGAAATGAGTTACTAAATGATGGAGTATGAATAGTTTTAAGACTCTTGATACTGTTTTGCTCTTACTCTTTCAAATATACTTTATGACTTAATATCACCATTTTTTTTTTCCTCTTAAAGAATATCAGACCCATTTTAATTTAAACTTTAAATTTTCAAATGCCTTTCCTGAAGCAACACATGCCCAAACCTCCTTCCAGGAAACACGAGAATCCAGATCTTTGTTGGGAACTGCCAATCGGCTTGGAGGTAACTGCCTTGCCCCACGTCTCTCCAAGTCCCCAGGATACTTATTTTCATTGTCACTGTGAAATGGGGGATTATAAAGGAAGTTGAGAGAATGGCCCTCAACTGTAAGAAATAGAAAATGAGTGAGTGCAGAAAATCTAAACTGTTTATCAGAGCCCCTATTCAATACTGCACTTGAAACACACTAAAATGTACTAAGGCCAGCTATTGCTAGGACCAACTCTGTGACTTTGGGTGAGTTCCACAGCCTGGCTGCACATGTGTCCTCTTGTGTACAGAGAGAAGAGTGAACCAAGTGATTTATAAGGTCTTTACTGTCCAGCATCAGATGGTTCTGTATTCCTTCCCAGAAGCATGCAGGTTATGAGGTAACATCTTCAAGGTACTTTGAAACAACTTTTAATTTGAGGTTTTCTTTGAAATGGTGATTGTTAAAAATGACCATCTTTGGGGTGTGGGATGGTACAGAATTGTGTATAGATTGGGAGTTTCGAATCAGACAGACCCGGGATAAGCTTCACTAATCAGTGTCCTTAGGCCAATGACTTAAATATTTTGAGTTTTATTTTTTTTCAGCTGTTAAAGGGCTGATAACAGAGCCCATCTCATTAGGTGGGATTAGATAGATAATGCATGTGACTGACACAGGAAGCCCTCAGGAACTATCATTGTGAGAACCGCTACATTTGTTGTGTCAAAATGAGCATTACTCCTAGTGCAGCAGGAGAAACTGAGGTTCAGAGAAGTTGCCCCTCGACAAAAACTACACAGCAGGTTTGTAATAAAATCACAAATCACCTGTGGCTTACTTGCCCCCACTTATTCTTTTATCGCCACACAATTCAGGAAATAGCTAGTGCGGACAAAGATTTCTAACGGAAGTTTAGGCAAAGATATCATTGTTTTCCTAACCATCGTCCAAATCCAATTGGCAGTATTATGTGTGTACAACCAGATTTTACCCACGCACGATGGGAAAGTCCTGATTGGACACCTCTGTCTGGTAAGGATGGTGTCCAAACAATTCTGCCTGGGCTTCAAGACCACTCCTAGCATGGCCTTAGTCCACCTTCCCATGTTCCTCTCCTGTCACAGCCCTTCATGGGCCCCAGATTTCTACTGACATCCACGGTACATCATTTTCCTGACAGGGGGATTGCACCATGGGTCTGCTGGAGCTGCTGCCTCCATGCTCCCTGGCAGTTTCCTGCTCATCTTTCAATGCCCAGCCCAAATGTCAATCCTTCCTGGGTGAAGCCTTCTCCTCTTTCCAGACATATTTATTGTTCTTGGCCTTGACTGAACTACCACAACACTGATGTTTATCACCATGTTACATAATGTAACCATGTGATTTATAGCTCCAGGACATGTGTATATGGGAGGTCCTCCTCTCCCGGCAACTCCAAAATAACCTAGAGTGGGACAAATCTTCCCAAAGCTGGGCAAGGTTTGCTTCTCAATGCCTTGGACACCCAGAGTCTGAACCTCAACACAAACGTGTGATTGTTCTAAGATTTCTTTTTGTTCTATTCGCAGCAAAAGCAAGTATGAAATGAATATCTTAAGTAGGTTGACATGCCACAATCATTATTTATGCTTTTCTCCCACTGTTACAATGGGAATCCATGTTTTGTCCCCTCCTCTTTGGAACCCGAACGCCTGCAGTCAGTGACATTGAGTCAGTCACTTACTGAACGATCATGACAACGACCAGTAATGTGCTTAGTGCTCAGGAGACACACCTGCCTTTTCATTGTTCATTTCACTTTAAGGGTCCACCCCACTTTCTGCCCGTCTAAGGTCCATGGTGCTTAGACAGACTCCTCTCCCTCCCTGAAGCCTTCCGGCCACATGTAGGCTCTCTAACACACAGTCTCCTCTGTTCTACTCTAGTGGGTTTGTGTTTGCATGTCTTATCTCCTCCTTAAGACTCTAAGTTCCTGCACGAGGGAGTTCTCATCTTCTTTTAAACTCTTCAGAGTACCTGGTAGATGGCTAGGTACACAACAGGCACTTAATAAATAATTCATTCTTTGGCACAGACATACTTCACGTTCCAACAGATGAAAATGGGATCCTCTAATCTTGCTACTCAAATGTGGTCTGGACCAGCAGTAGTAGCATCTTTTAGAAAAAGAGAAAGAAAGAATTGCTTAATAATACAAACTATGAATACCCACACACACAAACTATAAAATGTTAAGAAATTTAAATATTTAAGTCATAGCAAAGAAGTGGCAATTCAACATCCAGGGTGGACAGCAACTGATTAGATTCCCACAGTGGAGAGGACATCTTCTGAGGTGAAGGGGGTCTCAGGGGTAACAGCATTTCAAATCCCCTCTTCTTATCAAGGAGCATGAAAGGCAATCTATCCAAGGGGAGGTGTGTAGTCTGGTGTACTTCAGGCAAGTCAACATTCTCAAAATCTAGAGGACTGAAGGGAATGAATGTTTCTCTTTCTGGTTAGGTGTCATCCGAGGCAGAAACAGAACATTGGGCTTTAACAGTCTTCTCGGTCATCTTTTTTGCTGAGAAGTTTGAGTTTGCTTGTGGGGTCCAGTAGCCTTTACTGGCTAATGTTGACAGTTTCCAAAGACTTTATGGCAGCCTTATGCACGCTTAGCTGGTAGAGCAACATACGTTTTGCCAACATACAGTATTGAAACCTGTGATCTTCCACCTAGAGCTTTCACTGAAGTCCTAGATCCCAGCTTCAGACCATCCTCAGTTGCCACATGGGTGCCTGGTTCTCCATCTTCCTTATCAACAAAGTTCAGAGTAGTCATTCTGCGTTATGTTGGGGTCCACAGCCAAATTCCTCCAAGATTGGCCTGAGCATTTTCTTGGAGCTTGGTAGAAATGCAAAAAGGCAGGCATCTACTGACTCAGAATCTGCATTTTAACAAGCTCCCCAGAAGATTTGTATGCATGAGAAGCACTGCCCTAAATGACACTCGTTGCCAAATTCTGGATCTTTTCTTCCTCACTTGGTCCACTGTAATGTTTCCCTCACACCTGGCTCTTCCCACATCTCTGCTTCCCCTCCCTGGTGCATCACTTTAACCATTTTCTTTCCAGTATCCTCTGTTCTCTCACTCGTCTAATTGATTTCTGTCTACAAAATACCAAAAATTTACTTTCTCCTTCCTTTTCTTGTTGTTCTTTGGGCCCCTGGCTCCTACCACGCAATGGGTATATAGTAGGGCCTCCTGTTTTGTTGAATCCATACGTGTCTTCCTCATCAAACTGTTATGTGAGAGGTATTCAGCAAGAAATCTGAACTCAATCTTCTCTTGGGTAAGTGGTAACTCTTTTTGCCTTTTCTGTTTATCAACTCACTCCTAACTGAACGTTGGGTGGCAGTGAAATCTGTGGTTTCCATTTATAGATTTGACTGCTAAACAGAATTTGAGAACTGACCAGTCTTCAGTAGTTAAGCCTACACCTTTAATTCAAAGAAAGAAATGTCTCACTTTGGGGCAATCAAACACAGAAAATTATACTTAGAAGGAAGGCCAGGGTTGGCCTTACACAATAATTCTTCTGAGTGAAAAAAAAAAAAAAAAAGACTTCAAAAGTTCTTTAAACTAGTAATCTTTAAAGTGCCTTAAAATTACATTTATTCAAATCTTGATAAGAGCACAAGTATCTTAAAATTTAGGGGAGACATCTTCAGTTTGAGTTGTTGTATTTTATGTGGAATCCAGGAAAAAGGTTTGGACACTCAATGACAAAGAAAATTACCTCAATTCCCCATCCCCATATGAGTATTTTGTAGCAGGAACTAAGCAGTTAAGTACTGCTACTGAAGATCATATTACTTTTTGACTCACATTTCCTACCTGAGGCTTGATTTACAATGATAATTTTCTTCAGACATTTTAAAAAGCAATTGTTCATAAAGCAAAGAGATATATTGGACAGAGTCTTCCTTAATGCCAAGGGCTGACAATAATTGAGTGGTTTGATTGCTATTCATTTTTCTTAAATCTCTGATTGCTTGCACAATAACTTTCTTTCTCAATCAATTAGTCTAACAATTCATATCAATATTTTATTTTTAATAGTTGACTACTCATTTCATTAAAAATGTAAGTGCATTAGCTCTATGTAAAATGATACTATCAGGATAGTCTTCTTTAAATATTCATAACATGAAAATTAATAAATCTGAGTGTTTGCATTTTAAAAAGTCAGGCTACTGCCAGATGTATTTGGTCCTAGATGAAATTCACTAAATTAAAAACCTTAAGCATCATCTTTTTATTGATTCTTCTTTATAATAAAACAATGGAACAGAAACGCTATGAGAACAGTATTACTATCGAATAACTCATTGCTTCTCTCAAGTTCATCCATTTATAACTAACTTCCATTCCCTTCTGTCTTTCATGCTACCCTCCACTCTTATCAACTGGATTCTGATCTCTAAATCAGCCTGTCTGAAATCAAACAAGTTAAATGCTGGGTGTGCATAATATTTATTTCCTTTTTATTCTGTCTCTTCCTTCTCCCCCCTCCCCAAATAAAGCCGATGTATCATAATAGTGTACAGCAAGAGCTTTAGGGAAAACTGTTTCTACTGGGCTTCTTCCCAATGGAAGGAAGAGGCATACACTTCATGGGGATAAAGGTTGCTTGTTGTATGTTGGTTCGTGAGCATATATAACTTTAGAATCAGCAAACTTGACAAATGTATACATTGGTTAGAAGATGGAAGAATCCAGCTAGAGCAGGGCATCTCTGATCAGCTACCAAAGGCTTGAGAATGTCATTTGCATCATTCACAAAAATTAACTTGAAATGGATTAAAGACTTAAATGTAAGACCTGAAAGAAAGACCTTCTAAAACTCCTAGAAGAAAATATAAGGAAAAAGCTCTTTGACACTAGTCTTGGCAAATATTTTTTGAATATGATACAAAAAGTATAGGCAACAAAAGCAAAAATAGACAAGTGGAACTACATGAAACTAAAAAGCTTCTGCACAGCAAAAGAAGCAATCAACAAAATGAAAAGACAACCTATGGAATGGGAAAAAATATTTGCTAATCAGATATCTGATAATGGGTTAATATCTAAAATATGTAAGGAACTCAACTCAAATAGCAAAAGAAAAATTCCAAGTAATCTCATTAAAAAATGAGCAAAGGACCCAAGTATACATTTTCCCAAAGAAGATACTCAAATGGCCAAAATAGGTGCATAAAAAGGTACTCAGCATCACTAACAACCAGGGAAATTCAAATCAAAACCACAGCGAGATATCACCTCACACCTATCCAGATGGCTATTATCAAAAGGGCAAGAGATTATAAATGTCGGCGAGGATGTGGAGGAAAGGAATCCCTATACACTGTTGATGTGAATATAAAATGTTATTGTCATGGAAAACAGTATGGATGTTCCTCAAAAAATGAAAAATAGAACTTCCGTATAATCCATCAATCCAACTCTGGGTATATATCCAAAGGAAATGAAATCACTATCTTAAAGAGATAGCTGCACTCTCGTGAACATTGCAGCATTATTCACATTAACCAAGATATAGAAACCTCCTAAGTATCCATCTATGGATGAATGGATAAAGAAAATGTTATATATATATCCAATGAACTATTTTTTCAGTCTTAAAGAAAAGAAGAAAATCCCATCATTTGTGACAACATGGATGAAACTGGAGGGCATTATGCTAAGTCAAATAAGCTGGACAGAGTAAGACATGACATCACTTATATGTGGACTCTAAATAAAAAAGAAAAAAATTCTCTTCCAGTTCTAAAATTATGTATAAAAAAGAGTCTTTTTTGAAAGAGAAAACCCAATCTAGACTGGCAAATAGGTGATATAAAAACGACCCTATCCTACCCATAGGGACTCAGATCATACTCTTTCATTTGGAGCCTGTATAGAGCCTCAGAATCCTTCTCTACCCAATCCTTTGGGCAACCTCTACCAAATACTCACAATCCGCTCATGAGTTGAAACTTACTTGCCATCTCTGAAGGCAGATGATTGACAGAGGAGAAAACATTCATCTCCACTTGGGCAGGGCTGGGCAGGGCCGGGCAGGGCCAGGCAGAGCACAGCAGTAATAATTGCCAGGTGCCGGAGGCCTCCACAAGGCATCGGACATTGGAGGTCAATCCTCGGGTTTGCGGCTGAAAGGAAAAGAGAAGCCATAAGAACAGCAAAGACAAGATCACCAAGTTCCTTTGAAATGGAACTGAAGTCAAGCACACAGACACTTCTGTGTTTAGTTCTCAAGATGTGGAGTTGTGTTTGTGATTCTGGTCATCTTTTATAAATTAAATTCTTTTCCTGGGCCAACTAAGGAAAGAAAACACTCAAATCCATACTCTGTGTTTATTTGATTTTACTTAAAACCTGTAAAATTCAGTTGTCCTATTGTAAATGAGGCACATGTGGAGTTCATATATACAGTAAAGAGACAAATGGTGCATAGTCTCTCCCTGCATATGTACACACAGGCTATGAATGTATAACATATGCAAAGAATCGAATGTTTAGAGATAGTGTGCATATTATATACAGCTGGAAACGTCCTGGAGTCATCTACTTCAGAGTGTCTCAAAATGTGGTCGACACACCATCTGCATGAAAACCTCCTGGGGTGTCTGTTCCAATTCAGAATGAGGGCCCTACTCCAGACCTCCTCAATCTGTCTTCTCCACACCTCTCCCAAGCCTGATTCTGGTTCAGGGATGTATTCCTCGTTGGCAGGAAGCCTCCTGAAGCAACCAAAATATGCTGTGACCCTGTGGACCTAACTATGTGCTTCTGGGCATGACTATATTTCATAGGCAAATGTAAATGCATTTTAGACTTATCAATGGTTTTAGTATTCTCTTTATCCCTCCCTGCCTCTGTCAGCTAATTGTGGCTTTAATAAGATCGTGCTGCTTTTCTTCATTAGGGCTTCATCAGGATTTGTAGCGTATCATGTTTAGCTAGGGTGAAGCTTCTGGAATCACCCCCTTGTTACATCTGAACTGGCTTCTTCTCCCAAGTCATTATATGCTCTTTGCAGTTTTCTGGCTGTGCCCTTGACACAATTAAAGGGTCCTGATTTTCTGAAATCCAACAATTAAATGGGTGAGAATGAGCTATAGTAAAAACGAACAAGAGCAATGCTGCATATTTATATTCTTCTCCTTTCACCTGGAGACTGCCTACAAATTTAAGCTAATATGATTAAGCAGGAACACAGCAGATCTCTTCATCATCACAGAAAAGCAAGCCCCTTGGAGGGGTAAAATTATGGCACCTGTTTAGTTGCATTAAAATCACTACCTAAAAGGTATAGATAGTAATTGAGTAATATCCCATAATTGACAGAAACTGAACAGAGAATTTCAGAAGTTAAATGTACAAAAGTTCTCAACGTGGCCAGGGCTCCCAGCGCAGTGCCTTAAGTTGTAGATTCCACTGATGGCTGCACGTGATAAAGGACTGAGAGGTCGGAGAACCTTCTAGCATCAGTTCAGGACAAAAGGGCGGAAGGTCACCATCCTCTGAGGAACTACCTGGATCATCCTGCACAAATAAGGGGGGCTGACAGCCTGTACATCAAACAGTTGGTGGCCACAGACTTGAAAATGCTAAGCCCAGTGCCTGAAAATGCTGATTATCCAATGTTTTTGTGGGGTGTAGAGTAATTTTCTCCAGAGAGCTACTACTTTCCTTTAGCATAGGCTTCCTCTGCACTGCCCTCTGGGACAAGACCTGTCAAAATTTCTGCTAAGGGAAGAATCTTATGGATTTTTTTATGCTACAAAGTGTTACATGCCACCCTAGACTCAGAATTGATCCCAGCTCTTCTGTAGGGTTAAGGAGTTAGAGATCCAGGGTAACTTGTGCAGTGGGGCTGAGAGAAAACCAGGTAGCTGGGGAGGCTCTGTTCTCCCAGAACTGCCTTATTAGGTAGGACAGCGTCCTTCAGTATCCGGGGGGAAGTGGTTCCAGAAACCCCTGCAGATACCAAACTCTGCAGATGCTCAAGTCCCTTACGTAAAATGGTGCAGTATTTGCATATAATCTATGTACATCCTCCCTTATATTTAAAGTCACCTATAGATTACCTACAATACCTATTACAAAGTAAATGCTATGTAAAGAGCTGTTATACTTATTGTTTAGGGAATAATGACCAAAAGAAAAAGTCTGTACAAGTTCAGTACAGACATATGAGCCTATCTGCATAATATACATACATCAGCAAGAATGTAACATTTTTTCCCAATTATTTTCCATCCTTGGTTGGTGGGAGGAAGCTACAAGCCCTGCTTTGAGCTGTGTAGGTGGTAGATGTGGGAAAAAGTGTCAGAACACCTAGCCTGATACCTGGGAGAGAAACAAGGGGACCTGAAGCCTCGGCATAGTTGAAGATGATAGTCATTGAGCATTTTCCATGGACCAGTTACTGAGATAACAGTTTTTATTTTTTAATACTACTACTACTACTACTACTACTAATATACATATAAGCACCTAATATCATCTGGCACAATCCCCATAAGAAGCCCATCAGGTTCACAGGATGATTCTATTATACAGAGAAGGAAACTGCAGTTTAGGGAATTAAGTCTCTTGGTCAAGGTCATGTGGTCTGATTCCAAAGACCCTGTTCATAACTCCTACCCTATGCCTTATATTTCCATGGACTATGGCACTTAACACTCACAATAGCTGTGTATGGTAGGTGGTATCACCCCCCCCCCCAATTTATAGATGAGGGAATGAGGCCTCGAGAGCTTAGATGAGGTGTTGTGTGCAGGGACACCTCATAAGTGAGGGACCAGGACTCATGCCCAGGTCTACTTAATGCTAAAGATTGCCCCTCGATAAATAACAATGGCAAGGACAGTGACCTTGGTGGGGACAGTGACCTTCAAGGCAACAACAAACATTGGTTGAGATCTGTATGGGTCAGACCCTGATACAGGGACTTGCCTGGTGCCACCTTAGCCTGGAGCTGACATCATGTAAACCCTGGCTACAGTGTGCAGCCAGGACTCTCATACCTTGAGCCAGAGAATACACTCAGAACAGGCAGAACTGAGTGATAAAATGCATAACTTAGACAATATTGGGTGGTTAGGAAGGCAGAAGAAATCGGTGTGAGCCAAAGTGGTTGGGGAAGGTTTCCTGGAAGAAGGGGATTTGCGATGCATAGACAATATGCTTATATTTGGAAAAGCAAAGAATCATTTAATATGCATCTTTTTATCCAATACCTCCAAATGTTCTCAATGTGCTAGACATGATGGGGAGGGTGAAGAATATAAAATATGTTTTCTAGTCTTAAATGGCTTAGAGTTTAGTTGGTGAAATAGAACATACAGGAAGAGACCGAGATCAATACTAGCCACTACACAATTAAGGGCTAAATTATCTTCCATTATCTCTAAGTACTGTAGCGTTTTAGAGGATGAGAGATCAGTAATGGGTAGGATGATTAGGAAAGTCTGCCTGCAGGAGGTGGGACTTGAGCTGTGCTTTGGAGAATGCAGGGGTTGGATGGAGTGGATCACATCAGTAAATGCGTGGAACTGGGAGAAAACATGGTTTGTTCAGGGGTTGGGGGGCAGTGGAGCAGACAGGAATGCTGGCAAGCCTCAGAAGCATCTCCATATTTGGGGGTTGGGATAAACTGGGTCCCTCAAAGCTACCCAAAGAATTTGGAATTAAGGTTGCTACCCTATGAGTCAAACTATAAAACTTGCTCACAGTGGCTCTGCAAACTCATGTAAGAGAGACTGCCCTGCAGGACTCAGTAATACTAGGAACTTAGAAATGTTGTTTCTTCATCTCTAAAGGTATGGCCATCCGAAAAAGGAGAGTCGGCCACAGGGCTAGGAGCATCATGGGGTGAGTATCCACGATACCGCCTATTTCAGCACTGGCCAGGGAGAAGGTGTCCCAACCTAGGCTGTCCACTCTGAGGGGCTGGTGTATTGTCTCATTTTGAATCACAAAAGCCTTTGTGAGCACAGCTAAGGTGGGCTGTTCCCTAAGAGAGGAATCTATTCTCCTCACAAATGAGGTGACCAACCCTCCAAAACTGATGACAGAGCCCAGACTGTGGCAAAATCGACTCATAAGGCCACTTTGTGGGGACATACAGCCAGCCACCTGGGTCCCCCGCAAGACACGAGGCTGTTGCGTGTGCCCCACTCATTGAGCACCGCACAACTCCATCAGTGACATCGTCCACACCCCTGCACAAGTGCACTGGCAACCCTGTGTGACCTCTTAAATGTTTCCATTTAAAGGTCAAAAATGTATTCTGAAAGCCTTCAGCAATTCTTAGTGCTGGAGAAGAGGAGGGCTAAGTGAGAGCCCCTTTCTGGGGCCCCTGGGGCTCTGGCAGCTGCATGAATGCAGTCACTGGATCAGGAACCGCATGTTAATGGGGACTTAATTCTCCCTCACTGCCATCATGAGGGAAATACTCAGCATTCCCTCCTATCTTCAGCAGAGACCCGGGTTCTGGCAACTGTCAGAAAATCATCAGTATTCCCAGGCTTGCACACACAAGAGTCAAGATTGTGGAGTCAGCCGCTGCAGACACTTGAAAATTCCAGGCTGTGCTTATCTGACCTGACATTGACCTGATTTTGGAGACAGTCGTGTTTCCTTGGTGGTAGTTTCATGCCAGAAAATGCTTCTGTTTTATAAATGACCAGCTAAAATCCCGCTGGGCAGAGCAGGGCTCCTGGTGAGGGAAATAGCCTCGGGAATCTTGAACGGATGTGAGGACAGGCCTGACAAAGAGGAGGTGGCTTCTGAGAGCCGTGGGGTCTTCAACCGAAGACGGACTCGGCGAGGTCTACCTGTCCACGTGGTGGGAGAGACACGCCCACCCTATCTGAGTGAGGTCATGATTTATGGCACCTCATCAGTGATACGTTTCCCCCTCAGTGGAAGGAAGCCAGGAGCCCTTGCAGGCCAAATAATCCAGCTTGATTTGTTAGGTGTCTGGGAACTTGAGAGGAAGACAGCAGAGGCTGGGAACTTGAAATCCTTTGCTGCGACGTTTGGATATAGCCGAATGAATATTTACACCCGATGACTGCGGCGGTCCAGTTTACCCCAGGAGCTCAAAAAAACCGGTCCCTCTACTGTGTAGTTCGAGTCTATAGGCATAACATAATCAAAATATCAACTTTTTATTTTTTGTGGCTTTTTGACACATTTGGGGAAAAAACCACCGTGAAATCAATTAATGTAGTGAAAGGGTTAAACCAGGAGGGAGAAGTGTGTGTGTGTGCGTGTGTGTGCGCGCACACGTTTGTGTATGTGTTGTATTGGGGGTGGCTAAGTTATAGAAAGTTTAGTGTAATAGTCTTGAGTCTTATTTTCCAGCCATGATTTTGGACACTGGTAACGTTCATGTAGATTGGGAAAGCTCTTCCTGCAAATCCTCTCTGGATCTGAGAACATGCTGCTCTGTCCCAGATGGAAGTAGATGAGGTCAGTCTTGCTGCTGTGTGTGGCTTTGGAGGTGTATGGGGTATGGAAGAGAACGTGGCTTCAGGAAATGACGCTGTCTATGAGTCCAGTTTCTTTTTGGACTCCTGAGGCTTGCACATTAACCAGAGTAAAATAAACACACATATGGGAACTGTATCTATGAATTGCAATCTAACCACTGTTTCCATTTCTTTCCCTGTTCCCTTTAATATAGTTGAAATGTACCAGTTTGAGCTAGAAAATAAGCCTGTGTTTGTGGATGAAATCCAATTGTCTGGATATGATGGTGTTCATAAATCCCCTGAATTCAGTCCTCTGGAATTTTCCCAGATTGAAATCAAATCCTCACACTTCTGCCTGGCTCTCAGATTCCAATGTGACATTTTCTGTGGGAGGTTATCGCAGTGTAACGACTGTGTGAGTATTCAGGGCTTATCTAATCAGGTTTTCTTGACACTTGTTTCATTGCGTTCAAATCTTACTGGCTGATCAAGTGACTATGCCGTTTACTGAGCGGTCACAAAAGAGAGCTTCCTTATAAATGCTTGCCCTTGTTTTAAACCCATTGTCCTGCAAGGCAGAGGAATTCTGCCTCATGGCTTGGGCTACGCTGTCCCTGGCTGATCACCGACTTGGAAACCTGAGCCCTAGTCCTATCTGTCTGGTTTTAGGAAACATTCCTGGATGGGGTGGGTGTTTGATGATTCTAGGGTCCCTCCTAATTTTTGGTTTTGTGGATTCTAAAATCTAATTGCCACAGCATTTTAGCACAATTCTTCCCTGCTCCTTACAAAATAGGCATTTGATAAATATTGTGGCATGGAAGAATGAATGGCTGAATAAATGAATATATGGACAGAATTGTCAAGAGACTATAGTCCCATGTCCTCCCAGTTCCTTCCTGAAAAATTATTTTGCTTTGAATAAAAACTATTGCAAAAAAAAAAAAAAAAGAAAAGAAAAGAAAAAAGGACTCCTGGTGCCAGGTATGCTCCCTGATATGCCAGAGTTCTAGTGGGAGGCAGGTAACCTTATCTACCCTAGGGTTTCTCACCACATGGAGATGGAACTGACACTCTTCAAAACAAATGGGGTTACCGCTTCCACCTATTAGAATGGTTATTATATATAAAAAAAGGAAAATAACAAGTGTTGGTGAGGATGTGGAGAAATCGGAGCCTTCATACATTGCTGGTAGAAATCTGAAATGGTGCAGCTACTGTAGAAAACAGTTTGGAAGTTCCTCAAAAAGTTGAACACAGAATTCCCGTATGACCCAGCAATCCCACTCCTGGGTATGTACCCCAAAGAACTGAAAGCAGGAACTCAAACAGATACACAGATACTTGTACACAAATGTTCATAGCAGCATTATTCACAATCATTGGAAGGCAGAAACAACAACCGACAGATAAATGACGGCATAAACAAAATGTGGTATACACATACAATGGAATATTACTCAGCCTTAAAAGGAAGGAAAATCTGACACACACTACAACGTGGATGAATCTTGAAAATACTATACTAAATGAAATAAGCCAAACATAAAAGGATAAATACTATATGATTCCACTTACATGAAACATCTAAATAGGCAAATTCATAGAGACAGAAAGGAGAACAGAGGTGACCAGGGGTCAAGGGGAGGGAAGAAAGGGAAGTTATTATTTAACGGGTACAGAGTCTTAGCTTGGGGTGATGAAAAAGTTCTGGAAATGGATAGTGGTGATAGTCATATAACATTGTGAATATATTTAATGCCCCTGAATTGTACACTTCAAAAAGGTTACAAGGGTAAATTTTATGTATGTATATTGTAGTGTAAGAAAAGTAGTAAAACAAAACGAAAAGGGTATGTGAAGGACCTCAGGTAGAAGGTTATCGGGTAAATTATGCCTCAGAATATTGTTAACTATAGAAGCTAGCATTTCATGGTGCCTGCGGCTTACAAGTGCTCTCATGATCCCTATCTCAATCCTTACTACATCTCTGTGCAGGATATTATCCCATTTCACCATCAAATAACTGAGGCACAGGGATGTTGAGTCACCTAACGTCATATAATTAACCATTAGAAGACCTATGACTTGCACGTTTCTTCAAATTCAATATGTTGTGCTCTTCCAGCTTTCCCGCAGCTGCCTCCCTAACGTGGTCCCTATGTGCCTTGCAGAAAAGCAGGCCACACGTGGGACCAGCGAGGAAGGCTGATGAGGCAGTCATGTGTGCTGGCCCAGAGGACAGCACCCTGGCCTGCACGCCCTGACTTGCCTCACCTTCCCCTGGGAGAGAAAGATGGTCCCAAAGTTTTCAGGTGGGTTGACAGCCTTGACACGCATTCACTCTCAAGATATATCTTGACTATAAAATATTCGGAACCCCCATACCTCCCCGCCTCCATAAAGCTTATGTATTCAGGGATCTTTTCAAGGCATAGACATCAAATTTTAATCTTGTGTATATCAGAATCCAATATTTCTCCTATAAGCCCCATAGGCCATTTTTCAAGAAAACTTTCCCACAGTTTGACATTTGAATCCAGCATCCTCGGCAAGAAATCACTATTTGCAAGTATCACGAGAAGTTTCTTCTACCTGGTGAAATTCATGCATATCATTTTCACTTTATATGTGAGGTCAATCTGTTCAGGGCCCCATTTAGCATAGAGATAGCCATACATCTCCTGATTTTATGGTTGCAGAAGTCACTACATCAAACCATCCACTGGCTTTTTCTGAGTAAAGTGATCCATCTGTGTAATTCATCTTGACCACTCTCCTGCCAAAACCACACATGTTGAGCTCTCTGCCTCTTGCTACCCATAGCAGCTTGGAAAATGGCAACAAAGACGCCTCAATTCTGATTTTCACCCCTAGTTATTCACCCATGGAGTTCCTGTTGTTCCTGATGTTCCTGCAAGTGTACTGTGAATTAAACTCCCCCAATTGTTCTTTGCAGAGCAGAGGTGTCAGAACTGCGGCCCCGCGGGCCAACTGCGGCCCGCAATCCATTGTTAATTGGCCTGCAGTAAATTCCAAAAATATATTTAGTTTACTTAAATAAACCAGGTGAGGCAATACGTACTTCACCTCAAGTGAGTGGCCTGGCTGTTTGTGTATTTTACCGCATATGGCCCTTGGTAAAAAACGTTGAAAAAAGTTTGGACACCCCTGTTCTAGACAGTGACTGCCTCAGAGTGGGTGCCAAGGCCAGGCCACGCACACCCCATGTACTGTCCATCTGTACTTGATTTCTAGGACTCTGGCTCTGAAATAGTGAGGCTTAGGTTCCCAGATCTGGTAGCATGTTGGCCAAACTCTCGCCCACTGCAGCTGGCATGAGGGAGTGGTGCCTAATGGTTAGGAATATGGTCTCCGACAAAACTGCTGGGGTTTCAACTCTGGCTCTATGATGAACAACTTTTACAGCATTAGGCAAGACTCTTACCCTCTCAGTACCTCAGTTTCCTTGTCTATAAAATAGGGATAGTAATAGTATACCCACCCCCTAAGTAGTCAGGAATAAGTAGCTTCTAACATGTAAAGCACTTAAAATAGTGTTGGAAGCATGGCAAGACCTCAGTATAAGCTATTATCGTTCTTAGTATTAATTAGTACCTGGATTTACAGAGTACTTCAACAAAATGATAACCTTCAAAAACTTCCTGCCAGTGCCTTGTCCATATCCACAACCAAGGACAAACACAAAACAATTGTGGAGTGACAATTCTTGGCCTCCCCCATTTCCTCTGGAAATCTTCAGAAGCTGCTGCAACTTGGATGTCAGAGATTGTGCATCTCCAATTGCTGAGGCTGCTGAGTCACTTACCCCTAAACTGATTGTTTGAAGAGCACTTCATAATTTACAGAAGACTTTGTCTGATGTCAGTGACCTGACTGCCACCACAGCTCTCGCCTCCTGCCATATTGATGGAGCTCTGATGTCACATGAGTTCTGGCACTCCTTAACTCTTGCATGTGCCTTTCTCTTTGAGTGGCAGGGCTCCTTGGTGACATTTGGGTTCTCCATTCCCCATAATTCCTTGCATGGCTCATCCTTCTAGCCCTTCAGACATTGGCTTAGGTTCTGCCTCCCCTAGGAACCGCTCCAACAGGTCCCGGGCCAGTTGGCAGGAAGGGCCCCTTTTCTGTATTCCAGCACCTTTCTCATCATGCTCTACTAAGTAGTCCTGTGTTACTTTTCTCTGCGAGACACTAAGTTCCTTGTGGGCAGAGACTATGTTGTTTCTTGTGGTCTATCTGGTCCTTAGCACAACATTTGGCATTTCAAGCATGTTCAGAAAAATAAATGAATCATCTGTGGAGTGATACAGAACTTGCCAGGGAGGGTCCTTACAGAGGGGAAACAGTTAACACGTCAGAAATTTGGAGAAGGCTTCCCAGCAGAAGTGACACGTGGAACTGAGTCTTTGAAGATGAGAATGATTTTGACAAACCAGAGAGGGAAAACAAGTGGTTTCAGACCAAGAAACTAACAGGAGCAAGAATCACAGGCCTGGAACTTTGCAGAGGCTGGGGTCTGAGGTGGGTGACGGAGGAAGGGGAGTGGCGAGAGGGGAGCACTGTGCTGGGAGACCATGCTCATCTGGGGAGTTAGACTGTGGAGGATGTTGTCTGCAGCAGGAAGAGGTGGTCTGCACACAGCTAGAATCTACTGAAGTATTTCATGCAGGATGGCATTTTAGAAAGTATGCCTGAAATAGTAAGGTGCAGGAAATGCCTCAGATGCCTGCAGCTATGGAGTACACAGACAGATGCTTTTGCTGGTCTCTGCATGTAATATTCTGGAAAGATAGACTCTAGAAGGTTGGGCCTTCAGAGGGAACTTTAGCGAAGGGACAGGGATGGAAGGAAGGCAATTGTATTCCTTTTGCACTGTTTCCAGGTTTTCCATGTGTTTGATATACATATATATACACACACACATATATATGTATATATATATATATACACATATATATGTATACATGTATATATATGTAATTTATTGGGTGACATTAGTAAAATTATATAGGTGTCAAGTGTACAAGTTTATAATACATCATCTATATATTGTATTGTGTGTTCACCATCCAGAGTCAGTTCTTCCATCACCATGTATTTGACCCTGTTTACCCTCATCTACCACCCCCACACCTTAACCTTTGGTAAATGTTGTCTGTGTCTATGAGTTTTTGTTCGTTTGTTTGTCTTGTTCGTTTGTTGCTTCCAGTTTTATATCCCTCATACGAGTGAAGTCATATGGTTCTCGACTTTTTCTGTCTGACTTACTTCCCTTAGGATAATAATCTCAAGATCCAAACATGTTGTCACAAATGGCGGTGTTTCATCTTTTCTTACGGCCGAGCAATATTCCATCATATGTATGTACCACATGTCCTTTTTCCAATCAAGTATCGAAGGACACTTTAGCTGTTTCCATGTTTTGGCCACCATGAAAAATGGTGATGCAATGAACATAGGAGCATACATATTTTTATGGATAAATGTTTTTTAGATTTTGGGGCTAGATATCCAGAAGAGGGATTGCTGGGTCTCTCTTCTGTATTATATTTTCTTAAAAGTACATGTTTTAAATAAACAGTACCACAGTAAAAATGAGGAATGAAAGAAAGAAAGACAGAAGGAAAGAAAAAAGAAAGGAACCAGATACCACAATGTGAATGTGCAAATGATCCCCCAAAGTCTGGTCAGGAAGACCAGCTAGGAGATGGGGGGACAAGGCAGGTGAGGAATGATCATTGCCCACCACGGACTCTCTTACCTAGGAAGCCAAGGCTGCAGGCAGCCTCGAGGTTGCATATTCCTTTTTCCCTTCCAGATGCGAATTCCCAATTATAAATCCTCTGATTCCATACTGTGATTCCCAACCTCAGATGTTTAACAAGGCAAATGATCCTCAGTTGTAATCAGAGCGATGGTTCTTGAGCGTCCATTGACCTCTACTATTGCCTCACATCTGTCAGCTTTGTCTGGGCACAGAGCTCTCTGGGCAGAGATCTTCTCCTGCTCACCAGCTCAGCCCCGTCATGGGAACTGCAGGGGGCAGAGGCAGGCGGAAGGAGAAGGGCTCTTCTCTCTTTGGAAAGGCACTTCTGTGCATTGTTGGAGAGAAAGAGGCTTGCTCTCAGGAGTGCCCAAGAACTGCTCAGGACGTGTGGAATCTGAAGAGAAGGGAGGAGTGCCAGGTCATGTAATAAGTCCAAATTCAGGCACAGCAAATCAGCAGGGAGACTGAATTTAGCTCCCAACATGATGCCTTTGGGATTGAGAAGAGGTCAAAGTTTTGGACTCACAGTGAGAAAAATTTCTAGAGAAATCACAATATTTTTATGGTGCTGATGGCAATACAAATATAGGTGTGCTTCAGTTTAGGAAAACCCAATAAACACACACATACACACACACACACACAAAACCTGGACTTTGGAACTGGATGTTAAGAGTATACTGAATAAACATGTCACCTTTTCAGTGCAGGTCTCAGGAACACCTCTCTGGCACTGCCTAGTTGATCTTGACTAAATCACTTCACCTATCTGGGCTTTGGGTTTCCCTTTAGATATGCAAGATACATTTCAGCTCTCTCCTTAATTCCAGCAGCGCATGTACTTGCATTCGGAAATGTTTCTTGATTGATTCACTGATGTCCTGTTACCTGTTATCATAAAGACACTCAGCATCATTTCTCAAGATGCTGACAGCTCCTCTGAGAGAGTGGGGTGGGCGGGGGGGCGGGAGTAACTGAGGCAATTTGTGCTCAATCACCCAGCACTTTAGACCATTAAATACTGGGGAGGTGGAAGCAGCTTTATTTTGCTCTAAGAACGCTTCTGGTGCTGGCCATGATCACATGACTAAAGCTGGGAGGTGCCCGTGATGGGGGCCCTTGAGAGGGCAGCAAGTCCTCCTCTTGCACATGAACTTGTTAGTATGACCATCATGCTCCCGATAATGTTAGCAGATCAGCACTTGTGTCTATCAATTTTTCAAAAGCCTCTGTTGATGGGATCTCAACTCTTGCTTGCTAACAAGGCTCTGAAAGTGGTTTGAAATAACTTGAACAATTTTTTTCAAGACGTTCCACCTTTTAGGAATACCTAGCAAACAGTACATATCATTAAAATTCATTGTGCCAGACTTTTACCATTTAAATTGAATTGTCAGCTTTGTATACTAAAATGTTAAAATTATGTGTTGCACAAGGAATAAATTTCACCTGGTTATTTGACTCAAAATTAAATTAAAGACTCAATGCACTTACCTTTTAATAGGCTTTACATTGTTATATGACTTCCCTTAGAGCCATTTATATCTAAGCCATATTTCTTAAAAGCAGGTAATGTAAATTTGCCATCTCTAGTGTCCTTTACATCACCAAAGCACACAGTATTTCTTCCACATAACTTTGTTTTCTGGTGATAATAGTTGATGAAGCTTGGTATTTGTAATGTTTCTTCTCTCTCAGATTCACATGGAGAACAATCCACACTGTTTCACTCTCTTTAATTTTGAGTGACTACTGGCCACAGCAGCATGTGCTAAAGATACTGCTCCTCACTCCCCTGACCCAGCAGACTCTCTAGAGCAGGGTGACCAGACACAACAAAGGACTAGGTGTCCTGTAGTTTTATTTGTTAATCTGGCAACCCTACACCAGAGCCCTGCTCACATTTGCAGACCTCCTCCGTGCACAGACCTCCACCTCTGCCCACGTCTCCCTGCCTTCCCTCTCCTCACCCTCTACTTCAGCCTTTGAACACCCCAGGAGCCTCTGCCCTCTGAACACTTGCTTACCTGCTTGCCTCTGTGGCCCTTACTGTAGGAACCTGTCTCTAGCCTGGAGTGCCTAAACTTCCCTCTCTCGCCCTGGGTTCAATCTTTGCCAAATACCAAAAGCATGTATACAAGTGGACACTTTGGTCACCATTGCTCAAGCAGTTCGCCATAATCAGAAGTGTCTGGACACTGATGGTAACCACTTTGAGCACCTCTTGTTAAAAAAAAAAAAAATTGTGACTTGTAGTCATGTTTTGTTATCGGTATATATTGAGTTTTACAATTTTAATAGTTTTTTCCTTTCTTAAAATGTGAATACATTGTCTTGGCACCCTCTGTATTTCCTATGTTGTCATGTCCATGCGCTTAGCCTTTGCTGAGAACGACAACAGGCATTCACCCTGGTCCTGTGGCATCTGTTATTCATGGTGATAGATGATCAAAGCATGTGGATGAAACTGGGAGAGAGGATTAAAAGGCCGTCACTCTAGGGGGTGTGTTCCTAATGCATAGGAACCTCTTATGTAAGAATCATGCTTCCCACACTGCAACCAAACCATCCTGTGTGACTACAGTTCCAGCCAGACAGAGGCTAGGGAACCACTTTCTTATTACTGAGTCTTATTAATGAGTGGGACTTTCTTATTAATGAGTGGGACTCTCAGAAAGCAATTATATTATTTTTTCTATGCTAAGTTGAATACTTGTTCTTTGATCCTGGATGAAATCTCGGGCAATTCCTATGGAATTAACAAATAGCCTAATTTTTCAGTTAATAAAAATGTCCCATTCAATCCAGAATTCAAATTTGTCATACAATTTAAACTCCCCTCTTCCCACCAGATTGGGCCTGATACAAGATGAGTCAGCAGGGAGGTGGGGTGTCATGGCTGCTTCATTGTTACTTTTACTCCTGATTCCTGATTCAGAGTCCCCCCTCGAGAGGGATAGAACAAAGGGAAGGAGTGAGAAAGGGCTCACTTGGTTGTTACGATTGCAATCTGGCATCAGGCTGATTCTTTCTCCTCTGCAGCATTTTTGTGGGTTCTTGCTTAACATCGTGGGTGCTCCAACCGGCAGTTCTTTTAAAGAAGTCAAAGTCATATCCAGCTGGCCTCATCCTCCTACTGTGTAGCCCCTGACACACCCCTGTGTCAGGGTACCTTGGCCTCTCAGGCCCTGTCTCTTTACTCTGTTCCCTGGTGGGAGCTGCTCCAGGCACAGTGTTTCCTTTGGGCTTTACAGATGGAAGGCAGGGCCAGTCTGCACCCACCCAATTCTGGGCCATACAGGTGAAGCTCTCCGAATGGTTTCTGAAGTCTCTCCCACTTTGCTTAAGGTGAGGGAGAAATCCAGGAACAAACTCGCGTCACTGTTAGTGTATCCATTTTGAGCTCTGCCAGGAGCTGTGATCCTTTGAGGCTGGAGATTAGGTTTTGCTCACTTTTGTAATCCCAGCACTTAGCTCAATGCACGGCAAGCAGTACACACTCCAAATTTGTTGAATTGAACAAGTGTGACAGGTAGAATGAGACTCCTTCTGTGTCCTATTTTTGCCAAAGCCTCCAAAGCAAGGAAAATGGATGGTGACTACCATCCATATTCTGTGTAAAGGGGTTGCCAACATCCACCTTCAACTGAGACAGAAGGGGCCAAGCAGTCCCAGCAACCACCTCTTCATATGAGCAGGCTCGTGGCTCTTAGGAGAGAAGAAAGATTTCCTTGAAGAGAATGTATAGGACTAGAGAGCATCATAGCTTCCCTGCCCCTCCCAGCCTCTCCTCTGCCACCCATGATATGTGAAGAAGGGCCCTAAGATCCACCGGGGGAGAGTAGAGTTATTTTTAGGAGGGGACACTAACTCGTCACTCGCTGGCAGGATCCGAGCTAATCTACCAAACTCTTGGCCCTTCCTCATGCTGTAGTTAGCTGGGCACTGGGCGGGGGGGGGTTCCTGGGACAGCTTCAAATGCTTTTCTTGGGTTTGTTGGTCATGAGACTGGGGCCTCACTTCTCCCTGAAGCTACCTGAAGGCAGATGGCTGGCGGAAGCGCCCACTGATGGCTGAGAAGGTAAGAGCAGCAATAGGAACGCCTTGCAAGTCCTCAGTTTAGAAAGGACCACAGCCAAGAGGGCTGCCTCTTGCGTGAAGGGAGCCCTGAGCAAACTTCAGAGAGGAAGAGTCCAAGAGCCTCCTAAGAAGCCGACCTAAAAGTGCATGTCCCCTGATGGGTAAGAGTGGGCTCGTGCAGTATCCACAGCATCTGGGAGAGTGTGTGCTGGGGGGTGGGGGAGTGGGGAAAGCAGCTGTGATAGGGAGGTGTGCAGACTGAACTTACAAAGGGCTCCATAGGAATTTTGCAATATGTGTGTGTCGGCATGACAGGGGGCATTACACAGCTCAGAGAAAAGTATAGAAACCCCTGGCCCCTTTCCCTGGCCCTGGCCCTGGCTCTCAGGGAACCAGAAGTATCAGAGAGAGTAGGGGAGAGGGAGAAAGAAAATGCAGGCTGACCTGAGCTGAAGTGGTGGGTGGGAGAGAAGGGAGAAGCTTCCATTGGATGAGAGAGTGAAGTTTTGATTTGGATTATGCTGGACAATCTAATACTTGAATGAGACCAGAATGCTTTAGGATCTGCCCAAGATGGCACCCTGGGAGTACTGATTAAAAGGGTTTGAGAGTGGCAGTGGTGGGAGAAACACAAAGCTGTTTCCTGATTTCACCCTATAGAATCCAGCCTGTTCAATAAACCCGTTTCACAAGGAAGTGGTGAGTGGGTGGTGAAATGCTCACAGACAACACTGACTTTCCCCAATTCTAAGATACACTTTAAAAAAAATTTTTTTTTAATGTTTCTGAAATCCACTATATTGTAAATCCAAGTGTACTTTTAATACCTTTTTCCTGAAAACTTAAAAAAATTTTAGGCTGCCTTAAAATATATTGCACTTTGGGTTTGAGAATATTTTGAAATGATAGAGCCATTTACAGGCTTTTAAATGCTCTCACTCACGTGATTGCAAGTTGAATGTCACTCTGTGACCTTCCTGCTCTCGGAAGTTGTGTTGTCCAGCCTGGGTGAGGGTGTCAGGAAAAGGGCAGGATGGGAGTAAACAGGGATTGGCTTGACACTGTGGGCAGAAAGCACTGGTGACTCCCACCACATTCCCGGCACAAGATGTCAGGGGAACCACCAGATACCTCAAGGTTTCAAGTCCAAGGGGGGAGGTGGGAACAAGAATTTGATCTGAAGTAAAGGGCTGGCAGCACAGGATTGGGAGAGTAAGTAAGTCTGGAGAGATTTTTAAAGGAAGGAACCTCAATTTTTTTTATTTTTTTTTTATAGAGGAGCCATTCATCTGCCGATGGACACTTAGTTGTTTCCAGACTTGGCTATTGTCACTAATGCTGCAATGAATATACGGGTGCAGATATCTCTACCAGATAGTGCTTTTGTTTGTGGTAAGCTGGAAGTGGAATTGCTGGATCATATGGTAAATCTATTTTTAACTTTTTGAGGAATCTCCATACAGTTGGCCAAAGTGGCTGCACCAATTTACATTCCGACCAACAGTGTGTGGGGGTTCCCTTTTCTCAACATCCTTACCCGCACTTGTTATCTATGTGAAGTGACTGATGTTAACTAAATTTATTGTGGTAATCATGTCACAATATATACATATATCAAATCATTATGTTGCATACTTTAATTCAATGTTATATGTCAATTATATCTCAATAACACTGGGAACAAAGAAGCTTTGGCAATAATTTCTTTTCTTTTTTTTTAAAGAGTAATAAGTGATTTTGGTGGAATCCATGGACAGGAAGAAGGAAGAGAGAACTGTTAAGGAGACCAAGATGGTATAGATAGTCACAGGTACTTAAATTTAGTCTCAACAAGAATTTTACACCTGAGGAAATTGAACCCTATAAAATAGGGTTCAGCAACTTATTCAAAGAGACACAACTAATAAACAATAGAACTGATTATCTCCAATTTTTCTTCAATTTTATCATAATGCAAAAGTCTTCAAAATGAGAGGGATAAAGCAAAGACATACAGAAGGAAAATATAGCTTAGCATGGATGGTAAAGAAATGGTAAGAAAACACCTAGCTCTAGCTCAGAAATCCTGAGTTCTCACATGGCCACCTGTGTCACTGGCCAGCGACAGACACTGCCATTGCACGACAGCTGACTTCTAGCTGAGTCTGGACACATTTAAGCATCCTGCCAGCACATTGCCTCGAGCCATCCCCACCGAGCCATCGCCACCGGCTGAGTTTGTGTCCCCCCCAAGGAAGCTGCCTCCTCTACGTCAGATGCCCCTCAGCAGTCCACGTGCCATCGCACAGAGCCTAGAAAGAACTTAGAGGCGGGTCCCAGGACGCTGGTCATCATCTTTGAGATGATGGGGAACAAGCGCTCCCAAATATCAAAGAGGTGAATTTCAAAAGTGGAAACAGGAGGATTGTTATTGCCTGGCAAAATTCTAGACTTGCATATTAAACAGAAGAATCGAGGCTTCTTAGAAAATAAGGATCAGAGCGTTCACAAAACTATTATAATACGTATAACACAAACCTCATTATTTTCTCACAGCGTTAGCAGCCTAGTGTGAAAGGGGGAATTCATAGATAAAGCATTTGATAAAGATCCTTTAAAACAGGTAGAAATATATTAATTGAATGAAATATATTTTGGTAAATTTATACATGATTAAAAACATGTGCCCAAAGAGAATAAGCTGCTCTGGGCGTAGATATTAATAAATCATTGTATTTATTTATTTATTTATTTATTTATTTATTTATTTATTTATTATTTATTTATTTAGACTGCTTTTATTGTAGTCAAAATTCTTATTAATGATTTGAAGCAAAAGGAAAGAAAAATCTGTAGGTGGAGTTATCTACCATTTCTGGCAAGACCATGATTATTTGGGTAAATAACACATGTACGATCTTTGTGGGTAAGAATAACTTAAATTCCTTGTCTATGAGGAACCATGGTTTGCAGAGCATTCTAATTTATACTACAAATCCTTTTTGGGTGACGGGAGCAGGGTCTTGCATGCTGAGGATACCACCTCTGACTATTTCAGTCCTTTGGTGGTACATTATGGATAGTGCTTCATTGACAGTCATACAATGTTGATGGAGTTCAAAGTATCATCTAATCAATCTCTCACTTTTGGTTGTTTTATAGTTACACATTCTGAGTTCTTTCAAGGTACAATATGTCATGGCATTTAGACTTTTAGTCTCCCTACCCTCTATCCTCTGAACATGACCTAGTATATCAAAGTCCCTCTTAAGATATGACACTTAATTGTCAACTACTATACTCCAAATAAGGTTTAAGCACCTAAGAGCACAGTGAATGATGTCCAGCCTTGATCTAGAAACTATACTTCTATTAAAACAGTCTAATACAGCATTGACTGGTTAGTACGTGCTTCCTACATTGGGCTCTTACTGAGTTGTAAACTAAAGCTTCCAAGTGCTTTTCATTTGAAATGCTGTTGAAACAAGTATCCTCCCTTCTGTCCCCGGTTGACTTTTTGGAAACTGAATAAATGGCAATACATTTACTCCTGCTACATTTTAACTTCCTAATTATCTTTAAATTGACTTTAATTTAAATGTATCATCGGTGTATTGGTTTAGCACAAATTATCTGCATTTAATCAACAAAACCTTTAGTGCCTGTTATCCGTTAGGCCACTTTGGCTCCCAATAGCTTTCATGGGAACACTACTTTCTGATAGTGGTGGGGGGAGGGGAGAGGAAGCTGTACATGAAACAGAACTTTCCATTTTACCTCTCACAAAACAGCTCCTTAGGCAATTTCCCCCATCTCAATAAATGTCAACTCTATCCTTCTAGTTGCTCAGGACAAAGTTCTAGGAATCATTTTAAACTTTCCTCTTCTTCTCACATAGCAATCCATCAGCAAATCCTGTGGGCTCTACCTTCAAAATATAACCAACTACAGACCCCTTCTTACCAGCTCTGCTGTTATCACCACAGACCAGAGCCACCATCCCCTCTAGCCTGAATTACTGCACTTTTAATTGGTCCCCTGATTTTCACTCTGACGTCTTATAGTCTCTTTTTAATTCAGCAGCTGGAGGATGCTTTTAAAACAAGTCATTTCTATGGTCAAAACTCTCTAGTGCATCCTCCGTTCAATTCTCAGTAAAAACCTATTTTTGCAGAGCCCTGGGGCCCTACAGTTTCTCTGCCAGCTACCTCTGACCTCAAAACAACCTTCCTCTCATCCATACTCGTCTATACTTCTCCTCCCGTCTTTGCTTCTCTCAGGTATGCCACCTCAGGGTCTTCGTACTGTTTTTTTTTTTTTTTTTTTTTTTCTGATTCTGCCATGGCTTGCTCTCTCACTTCCTTCCGGTTTCTACTCAAATGCCACCTCATCAATGAAGCCTAAATATAGCAACATCTACCACCTACACTGTCTGCTCCCCTCCACTCTTTCTTTTTCTCTGCAGGATTAATACCATCTGAGAAACTATATGTTTTTTTGTCTGTTTATATGTGCATTGGCTGGCAACGCCAATGGAGGGTCATCTCTATAAAGGCAGAGGCTCAGCTTGGCTCACTGCTACTGAGCCTAGGTCAGTGCCAGGCACGCTGGAGGCTCGCAGGAAATATTTGCTGATAAATGAGTGAATAAATGAATGAATGAAAAGCATTTACAACAATACTTGACACATACGAGGTGAAGCATTGGATGAATGAGTGACTAAATAGCATTTACTGTGTTTCCCCGAAAATAAGACCTAGCAGAATAATCAGCTCTAATGCGTCTTTTGGAGCAAAAATTAATATAAGACCAGACCGGGTCTTATATTAATTTTTGCTCCAAAAGACGCATTAGAGCTGATTGTCTGGCTAGGTCTTATTTTCGGGGAAACAGGGTAGATGTGATTGGCACATGGGAAGCACTCAATAAATGGTTGCTGAGTGAATAAATTAAAGCACTCAGAACAGTAGAACAGTAGTAATACACAGTAAGCCTCTGATAAGTTTTAACATTTATTATTCAAATGTCAAAACTCCAACATTAAAGGGTGTTCCTTCCCTTACACTTCGAAAGGACAAAAGAAGCTCCTCATTTGGAAAGAAGAATGCAGGATGAGTATGGGTGGGAGGCCCATCGTTCACAGTCCCTGTCTCAGCAGGCCCAGGGTAGGGACTGGAAATTTGAGGACCCTGTGCAGGGTTACAGCCCTATTCTTGTATGTCCATAGAGGCTTCTGTGATTCTCATCTATTCTGATTGTGGATCTCTGAATGTTTAACAGTATCATCTACTCTTCCCAGATGCAACTATTCCTTACTATTAGATTAAGGAGCAAAGGAAGGGGAATTTAATCTCACTCTGTAAAACTTTTTTTTTTGGCTCTTGGCCTTAGTGAATGAAATGCCACCACTCAAGAGGTTAACTTTAAAACCCTAAAATTGTGTAAGTGTGATACCTGAATTTGTCAGCAGTGTTAGGATGGCTCCAAGGATTTATCAGCTATTTGCTTTTTAGTATGAATTAGTTCACTCAGCTTTCCCCCTCCAAACTCCTTATTGATACCAGTCTGAAGTCAAGGATGGGAATTTTGCTTGTGATGGAAGAAAGATTGAGGGAGAGGAATTTTCAAGCCAAGTCTCCAGGGGAACGAACAGCAGAGGTATTTTTGCAAATCTGTGGGCCTCAGAATGATAGAGTCAAGCAGATAGGAGGGTAGGAGTTTGGGGGTGAGAGTGGGATCAAATGTAAATTTCTTCCAAATGAAAACCAGGCAGCACCCTTATTGACTGCACTCATTGTGTGAGGCAGGAAAACCAACTCTCACAGCCCTATTCCAGGGCAACGGTTTGATGCTAATTTGGTTGGGCAGCTGAACCCAAGGGAAACCGCTATGTGAACGTTCCTCTAAACTGATTTTTTCTTTCCACTCCTTTGAAGGGTCTTGGTTTACAAGACTATGTCAATACTCAAGCAATCCAACCGAAGCATCTAAGTGCACAGTGCTCTTTGGCCTGGACTTGGCGTTGGTTCAGTAAATGCACAGGCCTGGCAGTCATTTGTCCTCCTCCTTCCTGCTTGCATGGAAGCTTTAGAAGTTTTGTAGACTTGGCGTGTTTGCTCTGCAAATGCTGGCTCTTATCTGCAAGTAGCACCGCTGCCTACTTGCCTTGATTTTGCTGCCATAGGGATGAGTGTAGGAAGCATCTTCTATCCTCAGAGACCCAGGGAGAAGTCGTTCCCCAGGGGACTGCATGAGTAAACTTATACATAGGAACAGAGTTTCTAGAAAACTCAGCAAGGGAAACCTGAACGTTGATCAGTTTGGGGCTTGCTTCTAACATTTACTTGTAGATTCTCAGTTACTTGATGGGTAGTCTGCAAGACCAAAGAAACTTGAAGCAAAAGTGGTCAAGTGCCAGTGCTGCTTAGAGAGACCCGTGATGCACGTTTGGAGTCTCAGAAAACTTAAAGTTATCCATGCAAATTACTAGGTCCTTCAATGTCCTCTGCTACACTCCGACCAAATAGTCCTGGGCCCCACATTTAAAGAACCCCTGCCATGGTGATGAGCCCTCTCACCACTGAAGCAATCAGTCCATCCTTGGTCAACTTGTCAGAAAATTCTTTACAACTGATAATAACAGGCAATTGAAGTTAGTAATACATCCAAATTTGCAGAATCAAATATGATTTTTTAAAAACGATAATAGTAGGGATAGCCCTAACTACTTCCAGTTTTGTTCTTACAAATCAGTGGTAGTCACTGCTGATAAAATCAGAAGTCCCAATGTCCCTGAGAGTGGCTCCCCCGCCCTGCATTATATACTGTGAGCCTGGACAACACGCAGGGCAATTTGACGTCGTTAGCAATGCTACTACTAACACGATGCAGTGGCTTACCATAAGATGGGCGTTATGGTGAGTGCTGGCTCACACGTGGATCATTTCGTTCCCACCACAGCCCTATGGAGAGGATGGCATTTACTTCCATTTTGCAGAAGAGAAAACTGAGAGGTTAGGGTGACATGGGCAGTCAGTAGCAGAGCTGGAAGTTTAACTTGGTGGATTTGATTTCCACACTCAGGCTCTACCCATGATGTCCCCTCTAAGGGTGGTCCTGTCACAGCCACTCTTAATGGACTCTTTGGGGCTCGGCTGGAGGACAACAGTCAAAGGAGAGCTCTCAGCCAACCACAGAGAGAGAGGCCTGCATGTGGCCAGCTCAAAGTAATTTCTCTTGATTTCTCCTCAGCCTAGTGGAAACATGACCCCAACTGTCAATGCCTAAAAGGGATTGCGGGACAGCACTAATATTTAATGACATTTCTGGATTCCCTTAAAACTTATGATGCGTACCTTTACTTTTAGGTAACAATAAGTTTTATAACAACAGAATCACAGAATTTCAGAGTTGATTGGGAGTTTTCAGTTCATCTAGTCCAGCCTTCTTCCTGATTATCTGTTGGGAATAATCTTACGAATAGGGAACTGGAGGTTTATTGAAAGAAAAAAAAGTGAATCAGGGTAACAGGGCTGGAATTGTTGCTTCGCTACGCAGCCCCTTTGGGGAAAACAAAAGAATGTGAGGCCTAGCCCTTGCCTCTGAAGGGTTTGGAGGGTGGGGTGACAAAACGAGCCAAGGCAGAGAGTCCTACTGAGGCCTGACAATCTCTGCCTCAAAGTTCCCATGGACTGACTTCTGCTATATAGCTCTATATATTGAGGTAAAGGGTAGAGAAGCATCCCTGGGCATACGGAAAGTTCCCTGCTAGCTACATGGGGCTAAAAAGAAGACATTTCCCACACTTTCCCTAGAAGCCATGGAGGACCAGAAGTGTGGAGTCAGCCTACGGTATGAGGCTGACCACCCTGTTTTCAAGAACTCAGACAGTTGGAATATTCTTCCATCCATACATTGAGCTGTCTGCCTCCCCATAAGTTAGTTATCATCTCTAAGCCCCGGTTTTCTTATCAGCAAAAAAGAGAATAACAAATGTACTTATCTCCTAGGATTCCCCTGAGGATTAAATGAGATAATCCTAGTAAAACACTTGGAAAAGACCCTGGCACATAGTAAGCCCTTGACTAATATTACCTATTATTATTATTATCACTCTACCCACTGGTGGAAGTTAGAGACGAATTAAGGACACACTTCTAGAAAAAAGGGCAAGTTTTATATTGTGCTTCATTTTGTTTTTTAAATTTTCTTTAACCATATATTGTGCCAGTTTTCTCATATTAATATTTCAGGCTACTGGTATTTAGAGCTGGTGCTGAAACTGAATTTAATTTGTAGATGTGTCCCCAGGCCAATATGGGGTCAAAGAAAGGACAAGAGGAGAATATAAATAAAGGAATTGAGGGATTTTTGCCTTGTTTCCTTAGATACGCAAGCTGAGAGGGACAATTTATATAGTGCTTTTTCCTAGAAGGATACTCTTCCAGAGTTCTGGTTAATTTTATTATTGATCTGTCATTGACTGAGATTTAATGTGCTTAAACTCTGCATACGTTATCTCCTTTCATCCTCACAACCACTAGTTGAGATAGGTTAATTTGCCCCATTATCCAGATAGCTTGCAGAGCCAGGATTTAAACCCACTGTCTTACCCCAAAGCCCACGCTCTTAGTCACCAAAGGCACCAGTCAGTGGATCTGGATCCTGTCTTAAGGCTCAGCCCAATGACGCTGAGAAACAAACGCAGGAGTATGTCATTGCGCTATTACTCAGAATATCAGCCCTAGCAAAGCTAGGAATCTTTAAATGCATCTCAAGAGCAGGTCTTTGAGAAAGCAGTGCTGCAGCAAGATGGCTCCTAGGAAGCCAGCTGGACAGTTTATGGGAACAGCTTCTAAGGGGGAGGTTCACTGAGAGAGACTTCAAACAGGTCAGACCTGAGGCGATTCATTCCTAGGAACAAGAAGGCACATCCTAACAGCCTCCAAGCTCCCTACTGCAAAGAGTGTCTCTGCTCCTGCCATCATCCCAGGATGCAGGGTAAAGGGGGGCTGAGGAAGGGAGGGCCTTGGACCCACAGCCCCAATCTCCATCAGTGCTTTAATCCACCATAAACAAAGATGATAAAAATAATATTTGACAGGGGCAAGTAACATTTTCTTAACTTTACATATGTAAATAAAACCTTCTTGAAAAATTTTACTTAAAGTGATATGAAATCTAAGTTTCTACTAAGAAGATGCTTACTTTTCAAGTGAAGTTTTAGCACAAGCGCCAGGACTGACCTCCTTACTCCCACAACCAAATTTCTACCTCCAGCCTACATAGAAATTCTAGAGCCGAGACAAGATGAAGGCTTCTGGAGAACAAAGGTTTGCTTCATATCTTAAAGGGGCAGGCTGGGGAGACAAGCCTTAGGAGAGAGAACTCTGGTCACAGGTGGAGCATGCCTAAAAGGAGGTGAGAATAGATGCGGAAGGAGAAAACAGCAGTCATGGCAAACTCCTTGGTATGTGCGCTTCCCTCCTAAGTGTCTCTGTGACCCAGAAGCTGAGGCTTCGACAGTGACCACTCACTATCTAATTCTTATTACGAATTTAACCTCTCAACCTAAGAACTTCAACAACTTGCCTTTTTTTAAGTGTCTTTATTCCACCCTCCTATTTGATTATGCTTATTCAAACATTTGATTAATTGTCTACCAGGGTATATTATTCTACTTTGGAAATGGTCTTCCCTAAGGCTCTGAGGCCTTCCTCCCTTGTCCTCCACTGTTGTCCCTGAGAAGTTTGAAGCTATTCTGGTTCTTAATCCTTAGTAGTGCCTAGTTTTTCTTTCTGGATATTTACATGATCCTCTTTATTCCCAATGGCTGGGCCCCGGGTAGGCCCAACCAATCTGGGAATGTATGTTCTTCAATGCTGGGAAACATCGCTCAGCTATTTCATTGAGTATTTCCTCCTCTCTGCTTCCTTTGTCTGGATCTCTTATAACTTGGATGTTCATCCTCCTAGACGGGAGGTTTTCAACCACTCTTCTAGACTAATTCTCAGATTTTTTGTCTTTTTTTCTTTCTATTTTCATGTTTTAAAAAACTTTTTGCTTTACTTTTTAGTTTTTGTTGAATTTTTCATTTATACTACCTGAGTTTTTAATTTTCAAAAGTCCATTTTTGTTGTTTTCTAAAGGACCTCTTCTTTAAAAAAAAAAAAAAAAAAAGTAGCAACCTCTTCTTGTTTCATGGATAAAATATCTTTCTTACCTCTCTGAGGGTATTAATGTTAGCTGTTTTCCAAGTGTAATTTTTTTCCCTGCATGGTCTCTTTTCCCTCCAAGATTGTTTTCTTTCAGTTTATTTTGTTGTCCATCTTTCTTCTGATATCTGCTCATCCTTGATGTCTGTTCATATTTCTAAGGAAGGGAAATTATGTGTCCATGGTAAGCTTTGCTGAACAGTAGTGGTTCTCAGCTTTAGTGTGTAGTTGGGGTGCTTCTTAGACATAGACCTCAGGACCCCACTCCCAGTGGTTCTGATTCTGTACATCTGGAGCAGGGTGCAAGAATTTGTATTTTTAGCAAGTTCCCAGGTGCTGTCCATACTGAAGGTGTGGAGACCACACTTTGAGAACCACTACTCTGGCTGTTTTCTCGGGGACTTCCAAGGTCAATATCTTTAGGTATTTGCCCCTGCGCTGGTCAGATTCCTCAAAGAAGGGTCTTCTGAACTCATGCTCAGGGTCTACGACTGGTTGCCAGTATTTTGCTACCCTGAGAAGACTTGGAGGCAGAGTCTCATCATTAGATAGGAAAATGTCCATTTGATCCCCGTTTCATTATGATAGTCTTGCCACCAACTATTTCTAGAGTCCTCCAGTCCAGAGACCCTCTGTTTCACACTCTCCAGAAGTAAAAACTTCCTGACTTGTGTCAGTGGGGTGTCAGTGGGAACAAGGACAGTCCGTCAGCTGGGAGTCCTAAGCAGACTCCCAGCTAATTCTTTCAGAGCCCCACCTTTACCCACAAAGATTGGAACCACGAATTCCTGAGTATGTGGGAGGTGCCAAGGTGCAATAAGGGCGCTTCTCACTTCCTGCTCTGTCAGCTTGCGGTTCTGCTTTGTCGGGCCTGCAGTCAGCTGGCCCTGTCCTTCTGTTTCCAGCACACAGGATTTTGTTGCTCTTGTCTCCTCCTTCATTTCCTCTGTCCTTGTGGGTTCATACCCCTTTTAGCTCCTCGTGACTGTCATCTTAGTCTTTCGAGAAGAAAGGGAGAGAAACGAAAATTTGCAATCTCTCATCTTCACCCAAAAGTCCCTAATGGCACTATAAAAAGGTGTGGTTTAGTATTAATTGGAGATTATTCTCAGCTATTTGTATTTGTAAAGACAGATGTGGCCTCATTGTGACTATTTCAGGTTTATGAGCTAGTTTTTCTTTCTGTTCAAAAGAAAGCTTCCTATTTCAAAATGATGTTTTGGTTTTCTAAAAAAAAAACCAAAAACACATCTTCAATTATGACCCCCTGAAGAAAACATGAAGATTCTCTTTTTCTCTGGCTCCTCACACTTGTATTAATTAGAAAATGCCCTCAAGAAACAGTAAAGCTCTAAATCAGATTCATTTTGATATTCGATATAACGTATTCAAGTTGTCAGAATTTTTACAATGCTTCTAATGAAGTGCTCAGCATAATGAATTGTACAATTATCATGAAACGGGGTTCTAATGAGCAATTACCATTCCGAGCAAGAACATTCCAGGCTTTTTTATTCTTCCTCTCTCAAATTGGAGGCTAACAAGTAGTTATGAAAAAAACGAATGAGGAGTAGGTGTAAGTGGCAGAGCACTCAGTTGAAATGCCTCTTACAAACGCAGTTTTCCTCTAAGTTTGTAGGTGGCAATATAGTTTAAGACTGTGGGTTGTCAGGGCCCTTGTGAACTGCTGTTGGGAACATACAATGGTGCAGTCACTATGGAAAACAGTATGAGGTGTTTCAAAAAATTAAAAATAGACCCAGCAATCCCACTTCTGGGTGTATATCCAAAGGAAATGAAAACAGGATCTCAAAGAGATATCTGCCTTCCCGTATTCATTCACAGTAGCCAAGATATGGAAACAACCTAAGTGTCGGTCAATGGATGAATGGATAAAGATGGTATATATTTGTGTACATATATATATATATACATATATATGTATATATATGTATATATACATATACACATATGTATGTATATGTAAAAAAATGTTATTCATCCGTAAGAAGGAAACCCTGTCACTGTGACAACACAGAGGCACCTTGAGAACACTATGCTAAGTAAAATAAGTCAGACAGAGAATGACAGATTCTGTATATGTGGGATCTAAAAAAGCTGAACTTACGGTAACAGAGTAGCATGGTGATTTCCAGGGGCTGGGCATGGGAGAAATGGGGAGATGTTGGTCACAGGGTATGAACTTCTAGTTATAAAAGGAATATGTTTAGGGGATCTAATGTACAACGTGATGATTACAGTGAAGAATTCTGTCTTATATACTTAGAAGTTGCTACGAGAGTAGATCTTAAATGTTTTCAATACATAAAAGAAATAGTAATTATGTGATGTAATAGAGATGTTAGCTAATGCTATGGCTGCGGTCATTTCGCAATATATGAGTGTATCAAATCAACACTTTGTCCACCTTAAACTTACACAATATTATCTGTCAATTATATCTGAATAACGCTGGGGGGATAAAAAGAAAATGTGTTCTTAGGAATGGTCCCAAGATCTTTCTTGATCCATATGAGCTTTCCCATGTAGGAGATGGAGCTGGATGGACACGGGTGTCAGGCTGAAGTAATGACTAATTGATCATGGCTGTGGACCGAGCCTCATCCACAGAACATTACCCTTCCCTTCTGTCCTATGAATTTGCGGTGTCAAGTGACAACAGGAGGGTAAATGGTCCAGAGGTTCTTTGCTGCCATCAAAGACATGAGGGAGAAAAAGTCTGTGGATTATCACTCTAGTTAAAATAAAACCTGCATTTGCTGAATACCCGTGCTAGATGGCTTACCATGCGTTACTCTGTATTATCACAACAAACTTGGGGGAACCTATTTTACAGATGAGAAAAGCTGAAGCTTCGAGATGCTGAGCAAAGTGACCAAAGTCTATGGGCAAAACTAATCAGCGCCCAGAGTGCCTGGCTCCACACTCCAGCTAGGCTTCAAGGAGGAGGCACTAGCTTGGCTGGATTCTTCCTGGCTTTCTTTCTGATCCCCTCTTTAACCAGGATGAAGCGATTTGCGCACTGCCTGCTTTCTGGAACCTGGTTTGTATAACTCCAGAAAATAAACCTGCTTTCTGGCATTGATTGTGTTATAGTCTAGAGTTACATAATGTGAGCTCTGTGCTTTGACCTTCAGCTTTCCTCACTGGGATGGTAACAAATGATGAAAATTATATACCATTGTTATTGGTTATAGTGCTTCTGCTGCAACTAACAGAAAACTCCACATTGACTCACTTTAAAAAAAAAAAAAGTGCAGAATATGAATCCTCTCACATAAAAGAGATCCTGGTACAGAACACCTCCATGCTTGGTTAAGCCAGTGACTTTGCAATGTCACCAGAGCCCGAGGCACCTTCTTCTTCTTGCTGTCATCCTCAGGACCCTGGCATTACTCTAGCTGGGTTCCCCCAAGGCCGCAAGGTGGTCATGACTATTCCAGGCAACATCTCCCGTTATCACAGCATCCAGTGGAAGAAGAGGAACCAATGCTGGCATTCTGCTCTTCAGATCAAGGTAACATTTCCAAGAACCCCACAAGCAGGCCTACACTCATGTCTCATTGGCAAGACTGGGTCATCCCTAAACCCATCATGGACGAGGGGCACAGGATTGCAGTGATAAAACTCATTGGGTCTGCTCCTGAAATGGGTTAGAAAAATGTGAATATCTGGACCAATCAGGGCTCTGACAGCAAGGAGTAAGGAAAGAACTGGCTGTTGGATGGAGAACCCTCAGTGACTTCTGCTCGAGGGAAGTGTGCCAAACTTCTCTGAAGAAAGATCCCCTAAACTCAAGATTTTCATTTGTCTGTATTTTCCACTGTTGTCCAGACGGGATGTGGGAATGAAAAGTGTTGGTTTGGGTCTTGAGTCGAGGAGCTACAAAGAAACTAAATAAACTTCATCTATACTAGGATTTCAATTACATTTCTACACATTTGGACAAGTGCTGTAAAAGAGAAATGCATTGAACTATCAATACCACAAAGCAGCAGTAGGATTGGGAATCCATGAAGAAATGGTTTTTTATCTTTTAGCTTAAATAAGACATGGGCTTTACTAGCTAATCAGAGATGAGTTGAATGCTAGAACCCAAAGGTGCTGATGACAACTTGCAGAGTCTTGCTGTAAAACCCCTGAAATCTAATTTCAGTATTCTGAGCCCCACTGTGGAGTTGGCACATTGCTCTGTTTCCCCCAAGAGCATCTGGACACGTTTCTCTGCAAGGCTGACAAATGGTGCGACTTGCAACTCTTCTTACATATAGTTTGTCCCATCAGCATGCGATTGTCTCAGTTCAGTAAAGCAGATCAGATAGGAATATTTGATTCATCTGTGCTATTCTTGAAGAAATTGAGGATTAATGAGCTTCTCCGCTACATATAAAGTATTTTCAATTCTTGGAAGGAAAGAACTGCCTGTTATGAAACAGCGGCATCCCTAATTATCAGTCATTAAGCGTCCCACCAACCTCGGCCAACAATCAGATAGATGGGAAATAAAATCTCTCTTTTTAAAACACAAATCTGATGAGGTTACTGCCTATTCAAAAACCTTTCATGGTGTCTTATTGCCAACAGAACAAAATCCAAACTATTAACAAAATATTCAAGACAGTTAGGACTTTGGTCCCTCTTTTCCCTCCATTCTTGTTTCCCCCCGTTTTACCAAACCCCTCACTGTTTCTGGTTGGTATCAACTTTCACATTTCTGTACCTTTGTCTAACTTCACCCCCTTATTTCTATCATTTAAACACCTATTCATCTTTTAAGACCCTGATCAAACCCAGTTCCTCTAGCTGACTTATCAGCCATCCCTTATTGATTAATCAATCTCATCTGGGTGAACTCTGATGTTTGTTTCCACCTCTGTTTAATGCTTTTGACAGTTGGCTCCTAATAAAGATACTTTAATGTCTGCTGATCTTCTTGGGCCACTAGATTAAGAGCTTCCTGGAATGGAGACCAGCTGTATCTTCATGAACCCTATTTCCTCTGCCTGGGTACATAGGGAGACCTCCTTCCAGTCTTCCCTCCAGTTAGTTTGAGTGATGTGTTTGAGTTCTGACTGATGGACTGGGGTAGAAGGGACGTACACATCTTCCAGGTCTGGTTTTTTAAAAATGTTTGATCATGCTCCAGCCCTCTCTTCACCTTCTGTGGGTAGAGGCCAGAATCACAGGATGAAAGGAGTCTGGATCTCTGAGGGCTTGTAGGACAGCTACTCAAGAGAACTGTCCACCTACCTGGAAAGCATGTGAGTGGGAAATAAACTATTACTACATTAAGCCATTGAGATTTGGGGATAACTGGTTATTACAACACAGCCTAGCTTACCTTGACTAATACAAGTCCTAAGGTAGAGGGGATCGTGTATTTTTTATTTTTTATTCCCCTGGTGCTCAGTACTTTGTACATCTTTCCAACATGAGATAAAGAGTGAATAAAACAGCTGTCATGAAAGTTATATATTTTCACCTAAGAAAGGACTGAAATCCCCTGAAGAGCAACATCTCTGTTTTCTGAGAATATGAGATTAATGATTTAACAGATGTGTGTTTCTAATATTTGCTCACAGACTTTAGCAATGAGAGTGAAGGGGAAAGGGGGTGGGAATGGTGGATAAAAGGAGCAGGGAGTTCTCCCCACGAGTGGCTTTCCTCCTCCTTCAGGATATGGTTTCATTGTCACCTTCATAGCAGACTTCACAGCTCACCCCACTACAGAAATGCCCTCCTCTCCTCTAATAGGATTCTCTACAAGATAGAGCAGTTATCTTCATAGAACTCATCTCAGACTGTCATTATTTGCTTGGTTAGTTTGAATTCCAGATTAGACTGGAGGCCCCATAAGGGAAGGAACCACATTTGTCTTGTTCACTGTTGTTTCCAGGTCCCTGGAGCATGTCTGGCTCATGGCAGACTCACACTCATGGTGATGGTAAGGTAAGGAAGGAGACAGAAGAAGCGCTGAGTAAAAAGTCACTGTGGCAGGTGGGGGGCAAATACCTCCCCCTTCTAAAACCCCCAAGTCACAGTTGTACACAGCAAAACAATCAATGCTACTTCCCAGAAAAGGTAAAATTGTGTTTAGCAAAATATATTTAAGGAAAAAAGAAAAATATGTCCATATAACATGATTAAAATAAGATGCCTTCACATTTAGAAGAGGAAGTCTCAGTTAACTGGAAAAATCATCCAACCCAACATAATTCCCTAAAGAGTTCAAATAAATGAGATATTACTAATCACTATTCTGCCAATTCCTTAGTTCATTTCTCATCAGCTATTTAATGTGTATTTAGTATATACAGAATACCTTTCTAGAAATTGCTGAGAATTCCAAACAGTAAGTGCCATGCTCCTCATCTTCAATGACTTATAATATCATTGAAAACATCAAGGAAAGTGGCCTTGTTGCCTATTTACACCTGAGAACAGGTGCTATACCCCTCTCTATTCCCATTCTGAGTCCATTGTTGTACCTGACATAAAATTCTAAGGCAAGTGACTTTTATACTAAACACAACCTCTATTCTCTAATCCTCATTCCTATCCACCCACACCTCTTTTTATAGCCCTTTTCATGAAAAGATACAATGCATTCCACATAGTAAATACTCTATGTATGTACAGTAAATGTCTGCTATGCAGTTAAAACACACACCCACCAAGTTCACTTTTCTGTGGATTTCCCCCAGTGAAGAGAATGAATCTCTGCTGTCGTGTCCCCTACCAAAAAGAATGGCGTGTCTCCTCCTTGTCACTCAGTTCCGGCAGTCTGTGGGCCACAAGCCCGTAGTACTTCCCGACACTCTCGTGGTCCCTAGGACCTTCTTGAGCTATTTCCACCTTGTCTTTCAGACTTCCCCAAATCGTTGCCTGCCCCCTCACCCCCACCCTGAAACAGCAGTTCCATCTGGAATATGGATGAGTGGGCTTTGAGCGATGGAGGTCTTTCCCCCTTGCACTTGAGATGCCTGTCTCAAGTGTAAAGCCAGTTGAAAATTTCTGTTGGTTTTTTTAACTCCAGTAATTCAAATGTGTTCCCTAAGAGGGAGCTCAGCGAAGTAGAAAGAGCACTGACTCAGCCCTCCAGAAATTTGGTTTCATGTTCTGGGTCTGCCCCTCATTGTGTGATCTAGGGCACACCAGGTCTTAACCTCTCCGGGCTGGGCCAGAAGGTCATCACCTTTCAACTCTAAAAAACCCACAAGTCCACAAGTATGTTTTTCATCCTAACAGTATAGGTTCTATTGACCAATATATAGTGTTATCTCTTCCTGGGGAGAAAACAATTTGCTGATACCGGCACATGTCTAAAAGTTCCATCTGCTGAATTGTCATCAAACAAGACAGAGCCCAGTAGTAGTTGGTTGTCTAACAAGGCTCAATGAAAACCTCTAATACGGGGAGGTGTTTCTCTGATGTTTCTCAGTATTTGCTTGACTCTTGGAGCTTTGTTTCTACGAAGGCTTTTCTAGCACATAGAATTTATCAGTAATTTCTAAGGTAGATCTAAGTTAAACAAACAGCAATTTTGAACAGAAGCCGATCTGAACAGCTAAAATTTATCTGTGATAATAATTAGCTTCATAATCCACTTCTTTGTTCTGATTAGTGCTGACATCCTATGTCCCTGGATGGTGATTAGACTCCCTGATCATCCAAATGACTGTTCAGAATTTATCTCCATTTCCCTCTGGAGATGGACATCTGAAGGGTACTTCCCCTTGCGCTTCTTGAATATGAAGTTACAGCACTTATAAATCCTTCGTGAAATAACCAGTTAGCTATCAAGGTCATGAAACAGAACAAAAGGAAGCACTCAATCAATCATTTAAAGATTTTTTTTTTTTAAATCAACGTTCATTGTCACAGTCATACCTACTTCTGCTAACAGGAGGGGGGAATATCACCACCTAATTTCTTTTCGTCAAGCACAAAGTCGCTTCAGTGGGTTCTGGATCTAGAACTAAGGAGTTTTATTAAGTTAAAGGGTCTGGTTTGGGGTACAAAGTCTCGGCAAGAAGACTGACAGGTGACAGGTCTCTACTCTGAACTCATGGGATGGCTGCCTTGTCTCCGTTTCCTCAGATAAGTTGGTCTGGGGACACATTCATTGAGTGAGCCTGCCCTGTATGTTCTTTTGTTCCTTGTGCCACAGTCCAAAAGCTGTTCATGATGCTGGTCCAGCACAAGGAGAGATCACTCCCTCTCCATCAGCACCCACCCGTCAAAGTAATCAGATATCAATTACTTGGCTGAGTAAGGGCCAAATAGTTGGACTGGACTGTGTTGCTGGCATGATTTCTGTAGCTTTGGGCTGGCATTTATCTAGCCCCGCAGCAGCTACCTTTCTTCCCATGAACAGTTGTTAATTAGAATGGGTTTGTTTTCCTTAATGGATTGATAATTCTTCCTATTACATTTCTAAAATAATTGTTAAAAGTTTGTTTCCTCAGGACAGAAATGGCAGAAACTAAAGGGATAGCAGTAAAGGTCGTCAGGCATTAGATGTTTCTAATGCAGGATTTTCCTAATATTAGCATTTACTAATGCTATTAATCTATTAAAGGCTCCAGATATCTCCCATTGACATTTCAAAGGATCTCACCATCTACCTGTCTCAGACATGGTGAATTACTTAGAAGTGCTTTTTGGAGGCAGATTTGGACACTGTGTTTCTGTTATATTTTCCACATGTTGTGTACATAACTAACGTATCACCCTCCTCTTCCTCTAATGTAGGAGAGAGATGACCCAGCGGGTCCTCAGCTTTGAAGAGATTACTTTTACCAGAATGCCAAGATGACACGATGAAAGTCACCTATGCTCACGTTGGCCTCTTCCCCAATCTCATAAGGAGTTGGGGGGCTAAGAAGCTACAATGTGTTGCCCCATTTTCCCCTGTTTTCTTTTTTCTCTAGAAAATGGTATTTTAATGGGCATATATGTTCCAGGAACTACTTCAAAGGCTTAACCTGCATTAACTCCTTTTATCCTCTGGCACAGGGGATAACGATATAGTTGATACACAGAGGATTTAAGTAACAGGTGAAAATTCATAGCTGGTAGGTGGCAGGGTCAGGATTCAAACCCAGGTTCTCTGACTCCAGTGCCCACACTCTTGACCATTTCAAAAATTGGAAATAGTGAGGGGGTACTAAATTTCAGCTTTGTGATGATACTAGGAATATCAGTGATATAAAGATGCTCGGGGGAAAAAACCACATGGATAGTCTTGAGCATTCAAATCAATTGCCTTTAGAAACTGCTTTAGTTTGTGGAAAAAACAAAACAAACTAACTAACCAAAACAATCATAAAAACAAAGCTAGACTGCTTTCTCTAGTCCTTGTAATCTAATTTCTACCCCAGCCCCGGTTTTCTTCTCCCTGTTTATGTGGGAAACCCACCTCTCTTTGTAGTTGTAAGCTGTATCTTCCATCAACTCAAATTAGAATGCATCCTTTCTCCAGATTCCTGGTCCCTGAGGAAATGAGCTCATCTATTTGGTTCTCTGGGTTCTTCCCATCGGATGTGCAAGGACTCCTGATCTCTCGCTTCTCTCCTCCCTCTTGACAGGAAGACAGCTGCTGGCTTTCTCGTCTCACTTCAAGTTTCCCCAACCTAAACTTCACATCTCAAACAGTTTCTTTTTCTTTAATTCGCCACTGTTTGCCCCAAAAGTAAATAGAAAGAAACTCAAATGCTAACCACCCTGTCCAGGGCTCCTGAGGGTCACGTGCTGGGGTCTATGACCCAGTTGTCACCTTCTGGGTCTGTTGGTCTACCTGGCCCCACGGCCTCTCCCGTCTGCGATGTGGACTCCCCGTGATGTTCTATAAAGGGCAAAAAGCTGAGCACAATCAGAGCCCAGAAGGAGGCATCTCAAATGGGAAACTAGGGCATCTTCTCAAGTCTATTACATCACTGTTGCCATGAAAGAACAACTGAAGCTTATCCAAGAATCGCAGTCAGGAACTTGAGTGGGGTTTCTAGAGCATGACATAGGAAACTTAATTTAATTCAGAAAATAGGGGCAAGCATTAAACCAAATTAGAGAATTATACGTCTAACAGGCAACCTAAACTTGTATATTACATGCTGTTGAGTGGGTTCTGACTCCTGGTGACCCTATAAACGAGGTGCTATTCCCCACTAAAACATCTGTTTGCCCCGTCTTTATAGCTGCTAAGTCTTCGAGTTCTCCTTTTCCTTCACATCCTATCAGTATCTCCTATTGATTGACTTCTGAAATGTACCCTGAATCCTTGCATTTCTCTCCATTTCCATTTCTGCCTCCCTCGTCCGTGCCACCCTCATCTTCACCGGCACTCTCCCACCAGCCTCGTACTTGGTCTCTTTATTCCACTTTGCTTTGCTACGTCCATTCTCCACACAACAGCCAGAGTGACATTTTAAAGACACATGTTGGATCCTGTGACTATTGTTTTCAATGCCCTCCGAAGTTTCCTGATGGCACATGAAATAAAACCCAAACTCCTTACCATAGGTTGTAGGGCTCTGCAGTTCTGGCTTCCGCCGACCTGTCTGATCTCATCATGTGCCACTCTCTATCTTGGTCCCCAAATTGTGGCCTCAGAAGCCTTTGTCTATTCATTGTCCCCACTTCTGGGTCCCTGCTCATGCTGTCCCCTCTGCCTGGAAGACCCTTTCCCAGGTACATACATGGTTGGCTACTCTTATTAGTCAGGTCTCAACTCAAATGGTGTCTAGAAAATCACAGCGTTCTATAGATGAGAACAACACAGTTCTCCCCAGTGTTGGGTAGCAGTGTGTTTCCTAAATGAGGGAGTCTGTGACTCCACCCAGAGCGCCTTCTCTGACCTCAAGTCTAAACTGCCCACTCCTGCCCAGTCAGCTGTTTTATTACATTCTTGTGATTTGCTTTCTTCTTAGCACCTGTGGCCCCCTGGACTGATCTTTTTCATTTATTTTCTGTCTTTCCCATTAAGATGGGAGCTCCTTGAGTACAGGTTGCTTGCCCACTGCTCTACCTCCAGCACCCAGAACAGTGCCAGGCCACAGCAAAGAAAAACATATTTGTTGTATAAAGGGTGTGAATGGTAGCATGGAACCAAAAGGGACCTGAGAATGGGGATCATTGGATTTTGTTTATGGCTTCCCAATAACTGGCTGTGTCAACTTGGAAATGCTGCTTTCACTTTTTCTTCTTCTAGGTTTGGATGACAACGGACACTCTTTCAAGGTTTAAGTTCTATAATTAATGAGAGGAAAAGGCCCAAGTAGAGCAACTTGCTGCTGGGCCTCTCATAAATACTTGCAGATTAGAGTAGCTACTGGGCCCTGAAATGCTTCATGAACCAAGGGGAAAATCAGCTTGCATTCAAAGTCACATGTATTGGATTCTAATTCTTTGTAAATTGTTCTCTGTGTAAGGCATAGATAGTACCACTCAATCACAGCATTTACTAGATTGCAACTGCTGATTTCCCACCAGACTGGATATGAGTTCTGCATTACTCTGTGACTTCAGCAATGAGCATGGCTGAAGACCATAGTGAGCCCAAGAGGGCTGGCTCATCATCTGAGTCTCTCATTCCACAGGTAGAAGGCTGAGGTGCAGAGGATGAAATACAGGGCAGATCCAGACTCCAGGTCTCTAACTGCCGGAAGCTCTTGTTTCCTCTATACTGTGCGGCTGCAAACTTCATCGCTGAGAGAGCCATCTGGGTTCACGTCTTCTCAATGGGCCCTACTGGGGCCCAAACAATGAATGCTATTATTCTTTTAGCTAATAAAGAGTCAGCTAATAAGAGCTTCAAGAATTTACTCTCCCAGATACTGTCCTCCTTAGCAGCAAAAACATCAATACACCAAGGCTCTGTAACTCCAAGTGGCTTTGGTCTGCCCTTCTAAATCATAAACCTAGTAAGACCAGGAACTGTGCTCTACATCTTCAAGAGTCAGTTAATAGACTCTAAGAGTCAATTACTAGATTAAAATAAAAAATCTATGAATGAATACATTGGGGGGGCGATAAGAAGTACATCTTCTCAAAGAATTGATATACTATAATCTTGGAAAAGTTGAAATTCAGATAGGAAACTTGAGTTTTTTATATGAAAGAAAAAGAACTAGAATTTGGGGTTTGGGGTACAAAAGTTTGTCTCAAACTGGCCAAAGAGTTTTCCACCTATTGTCTCCTCCGTGGTTGCAAACAATATTTGATTTGATTATATAAGAAAACGAGACAACAGACCTTGGTCTGAATAACAAACCATAGGGCCATGCTTATCTAACACTGTACATAGAGACATAATTTTTATCCTTAAAGTAAGGTCAATTTACATACACACACATAAAACATTCTAGCACGGCATGTGGCCCCTTTTCCAAGATCCTATGCCTGAGGATGCTGAGCTGACAGGCTGGCTGGCATTGGCCCTTGACATAGAGAAAATCCAGGTTTCCCAGGAACTGGAGAGTTGCTTTGTCTCAACTCAACATCTTCAGCAGTCCAGCTGCCATGCGTCATTCCCCGGTGGTCATTCAGTCACAATTCTGGCTTTGCTTTGTTTGTATAAAGTAGTGGCAGGACTTCAAGAATCTAAGGGATCTGAGCATAAGTTGAACTTCTCATGTCTTGTGTAAGACTATGCAAAGAGCCTTGCTGGCCACCCCAGAAACACCTTCACTCTGCCTGGTCCTACCAGGACCTGTGGTCTGGAGTCTCTCGAGATTGTAAGTTACACTTGGGCCCTCTGCTCAGCCTGACATGGAAACGCAACTCGGGTCCAGAAACTAAGGTTTTCAACCCCAAATTAGGACCTGTGGTCTGGAACATGATCTAGTAATAGGTCAGTCCTCAAGTATTGATCACTGTATCGATCGCTTTGATCACTTATGGGCAACCTCAATACACTGGTTGAAATATTGGCTTAGCGTGAAAAGACGTATATGTGAATCCTGGCTTGGTCCTCAGTTAACACATCTCTCTTGCATAGATAACAGCTGTGGCAGATAGAATAATGCCTCCACCACCACCACCCTTACCAAAAGTGTTCACATCTTAGTGGAAGCTGTGACTATGGTTCCTGGAACCTGTGACTCTGCTATCTCAGGTGGAAAACGGGCAAAACAATTCAATGAAGACTCTTTAGATGAGATGATGCTCCTGGATTAGCCCGGGGCCCGATGTAATCACAAGGGCTGCTTTTAGAGGGAGGCAAGAAGGAGGGCCACAATCAGAGGAGGCGTGACTATGACAGCAGGGCTTGTCGTCAGAGATCCAAGATGCTGCTGGCTGTGAAAATGGAGGAAGGGATCACAAGTGAAAGAATGCAGGCGGCCTCTATACTCCTAAGCTGGGAAAAGAAAGGAGCAAAGCCTCCCCTAGAGCCTCCACAGGGACACAGCCCTGCCGACACCTTGATTTTAGCCGCAGAAGACCCAGGTCAGACTTCCGACCTCCAGAACTGTAAGAGAAGACAGCTGTACTATTTTAAGCCACTACGTGTTTAGTGATTTATTACAGCAACAACAGGAAGCTAATACAGCAGCTAGTGACAATCGCTTTTTCTAATCTATGCACAAATGACATTTTGACCATGGATTTGGTAACTAAAACAGAACATGAACTCACTGGCTATTTGAGGAGATGGGTGAAGAGAACCAAGAGAAAGAGATGAAGAACTCCAAAAGAGGACCAGGAGAATACAATCTATTTCATAATTTCCCCTACAACTTGCTTGTTAGATGAAAAGTAATATTGACTTGTTTTTAAAAGAACTTCTAGGTTACAACTAGAATCAGTATCAAGTCAGCCCAAGCTTTTCTTTTTAAGAACATCAATATCTGAAGCACTAAATTAGGATCAAATAATGACCTTCAGATCTCATAAGACACTGTTAGTTCATTAGCCTTTCTTTCTATTACACTTATTCCATCAGGAAAATGAACTAAATACATTAGCATTTATAAACATTCACACACACAAATAATCAAAACAAAACAGGCTTGAGAATTAATATTCTTTGGACTAGAAAATTCAGTTAATCAAAATAGTCATTCCCCAAGCTTCTGTTTTAATCACTTTTATTTTAATGTGATAATGGGTATAGTAAATCACAATGCTGAGACAGAAGGAATTCTTTTTGCACAAGAAATCATGGATCTTGGTGCAAGAAAGGGCTTCTGTGATCTCCCCCCTTCATTCTCTACCCCATCGTCCTACTTGATTATCTTCATTGACAATCTGAATTTATAATATTTATTTGCTTATCAGGTTTTTGCCCATTTCTAGAATGTCAGCCCTACAAGGACAGGAACTATATTATTCACTGCTACCTCTACAGTACTAAGAACAGTACGTGGTACATAGTAGGTGCTCAATAAATAGTCATTGAATGAATAAATTATTAGACACTAGTTAAATGCTCTTTGGTAAGGGGGCAGAAACCCGACTTTTGTTGGATTCCCCCAATAGGCCAGCACTGTGTGGAACCTCATGGAAACCACCCAACAACCACCCTAGGATGAGGACCTCATTATTCTTATTTTATATTTGAGGAAGGAATGGACAGCACTTCTTCTCAGGAGTTCACAAAATACAAACTAGAAGCCAGAATAGTAGCTTTTTCTACTGTGGTTGGGTGAGGATGGAAGGATGGTGAAAGAAAACATGGAAGTACCAGACTGATTTTTAACTGAGAGCAACCGTTGGTCATTTAGAAACTTAGACCTTTGCAGAAGTTCCACCTCACCACAGGAGGCCTCACGTTTGCCAGCCTTAGTTACCTTTTACTCTGCTCAGAAGTCCACTCCCACCTGGGTTTTATTTCTCCTAAGAAACCATTACTAAACTCTCTCCCTTTCCAGGACGTTTCCCCCACACAGCCAGGCAGAGGAAGCCCTGGCTCTCAGAGAGCGATGCGAAGGTGGGACAGTTATGTCTGTTGTGGCCCATCCATACTGACAGGGTGACTGGCCCAGTGTGAGGTGCGATGCCTACCCACAAACCGGAAGGTCCCCCTACCCACTAACCTTTTTTCTAACCACCCCACAATGCTGACACTTCCACTATTAGAATTCAACATTTGATTGAAGCATGGTGTTTTCAGAAGGCAAACGTTAAAGTACAGAATTATTTACTTGTTTATTAATTATTCACAAACACTCATTAATGATTTGACATGAATTATTTCATAAGACTAAACATCTGAGAGCAGACTTCTGAGGGAATAAGAGCTTGAACAGGAAAGTTTGATTGGTCATGTGGGAGGAAAATATTGGGAGGGAAGAAAAGAGAGGGGAGAAAGGAATGCATATAGAATAATTGGCTAGGATGCCAAGCAACGCATTCAGAGTTCTAATGAAGACATAATATGAGGTTTGATCCTCATTATTGGGGAGTCACTGTATATTTATCAGGCACATTTAACTGATCTCAATTTGAAATTAGGGAAAGAGATTGAGAATAAACTTATGTTTACATACAATGGATATTGTGGGATACCTGGCATTCCACTAAAATAACACATGCCCCAGGGTGAGTGAACCAAGTGTGTTCCCTGGTCTCCTGTCCCTTGAGCCTCATGTAGTGTGAACAGCTCTCTAGGCTGAGAGTGATTCTAGTGTTTAGAGATACTAATTTTTGCCCCGTACTCTATAGCCCCCAATTGGAAGACAACTACTTCACTAGGTGTTCAATTAAAGAAACATTACCAGCACTGGAGGGAAAAAACAACCTGTGTTGAACTTAGTGGCAAATAATGGCTATCTCTAAAGTTATTCTTGAGTCCTCTCTTGTTCCCACACCCCATATTCAATCCACCAGTTACCCCTTCCAACTCTCCCTCCAAAGCATGAACTGAATCTGCTGCTACTTCCCATCTCCATCACCACCCCAAGTCCAAGCTGTCAGCATCTCATGCCCACCCTGCTGCCAACGTCCTAACTGGTCTCTCTGCTACCCCTCCTAACACCCTGTGATCTGTCCTCCCCATAGCCTGAAAGGGGGATTCAGCTCACGGCCTGGCCCTGCTTAGAACCCTCCCAGCTCACTGTGAAAACAAGCCCTACATGATCTAATTCCTGGCCTCCTTTTGGACCACTGTCATGTAGGGACTCTGGTCCCACTCCTGGCACAAGAACGCAGGACATGGTCAGGCCAGAAAGGAACACCCACGGAGCCATAGATAGGGGAGTCATACCACTATACTATCGCTGGTGGCTGGGCTGGAGACACAGGAAGCAGGAGCCACACGATCTGCAATCCGCCGTCTGCTTCTCTGCCAATCAACAAACCAACCCCTTGCTAACTGCAATCTGTGCTTGTTAGCTTAGCCATGGCAGTTATATCAGTGGCCAATGGCTAAATGGCTACAGCTGATGGCCAACTATTTACAGTTGATGGCCATCTACTACCTGAGCGAGTACCTTTCCACGTGAAGCCGAGAGCCTAAAAACTGCTCTCTGGGGCTCTGTCCCCACAACCACTTTCCCCTTAGCCTGTTTCACTTTGGCTCATTCTCTCTGTAGGAGCTTTATCCTAGCTGTTCCCTCTGCCTGGGTGCTTTTTCCTGTTTTCTTCTCCTGGAGGCTCTTTCTTGTCACTGAGATCTCCACTGAAATGCCATCGCCTTGGGGAAGCCTTTCCTCACCATTCCCTATCACTGCCTAAGTCTTCGCTGCTGTGTGATCTCACCCTCCACCAAATGGGTAAGCCCCAAGAAAGCAGGACCTCACCTGTCTTAACCACCTGTGTCCCCAGTGGAGAAAGGTGCTTGTCACATGCTGGAGGCTCCAAGTGGCCCCTTCCTAAGGAATTGTCAAAAACACATCTCATTTTCTTTGTTTTTTGTTTACTTGATCATTTCAGAACCTGACCCCTGGACAAAATGAGTCCACTGTGCAAAGAGGTAGGTATTTTATAGATGAGGAAATTGAGACCTAAAGAGACTCAGCAATTTGCCCAAGACCTTACAGATGTAAGTGGTGAGCTGGGCTTTAAACCCAGGCCTGCCTGATCTAACTCTAAGGCTCTTGTTCTCATGCCACAGCAACTTCTTAGGGGCTGGGAGCCCAGAACAGGGTAGAGCCGGCCTAGGAAACACTATGGTGAAGAGCCTGGGGGGCAAGGCTGCTGGACGGATGGGTAGCTGGTCTTTGCAGTGGAGATGAGCTGAGAGCCACCATGATGAGGGGCCCAGACTCGGGCTACCACGCATCAATCGAGTGACCTCACATGAAACTTCAGTTCTTTGAGTTTCTGGTTCCTCCACTGGAAAATGAGAACTATAATATCTAGCTCACAGGATGGTTGTAAGGATTTCATGAGATACTATACTTATTGTGGTTAGCAAGGCATCTGACACACAGTAAGCCCTTAATAAAGAGTAGCGTCATCATCATCAGTATCACCTGGCCAGACTTGGTCCATTCATAGTTTCCTTCAAAGTCACACTAGTGCTGAATCTGCCAGTAGCGGGTCAAAGGATCTTCCAGAATGACCAGTGACTCCTCCTTTCAGCCAGGGTGTCCACTGGGCAAGACTAAAAGGGTATGCTTCTTTTGGTAGACATGAGGGGGAGGGTCTCGGAAACATATCCGCATATGAGATGAGCTTGAGAGAAATGAGAACTAGTCTGTTTCTTTTTTAAGAATCACCACTCAAGCCTTGGTGTATACACTCAGTGCTAACACTGGCTTGATTTGCACCACCATCTCCCCTATCCCGATCCCACTACCTTTCAATTAATTGTGTTCGTTATTAACTCAGCCAGGCCCTGTCTATGCCAGAAAAGGATCAGTTTTGTGTGCTCAATGTGACGTAGATAAACTGTTGACCAGATTACAGATTTAACAGAGGGAAAGCTAGCGTGTGTGCCCAGATTCTATCACATGTAAACATAAGCACAGAGACAGAGCCATGTATGCGTTCCCTTAATAGGGCTGGTGTTCTTCCCTTCAAAGATGTCTTCCATGTTTCAAACTCTTTGTATTTGAGTTCTCTCTACTCCTTCTCTCACTGTTCTTCTAGGTCTTAAAATCCCTAAAGCATCCCCTAAAGACTGTCACACATAGTGAAGAGATTTTGGGGGGAAAACAGCTTGGTTTTGGTTTTTGTTTTTCAGCAAAACGCATTCCAACCTACTTTTCATGACCTTTAAGAAGGTAAATCTGCTGCCTGAAGAAAACAGTGGCTCGAGACAGGTGTAGGTAATAAGGCAGGTAGGACACCTCAGAGCTGGAATGTCAGCCTTTACAGCATACAAGTCCCCATGTGGAAATCACACACAGAAAAAATGTGCCCCAAAATGTCCATTTGGGTTAACTTCAAATGATGAACGACCAAAGAGTCTTTGGTGAGGCCCCTGAGGGCCAAGATCTGTCAGCCGAGGTTGCTCTTTTACAGAAGAATGGAGGAGACAGAACTGGGATGATACTTAACACAACAATGGTGTCCAGATAAGCAAATTTAAGGATCACGGGGCTAGTCAGGAGACAAAGGCTGACAATGTGACTGTGAACAAGTCACTTAACTTTTGGGAACCACAGCTTTCAAATATATAAAAGGAAGGAGATAGTTTCTTAAGTCCTTTCCAGCATTTATGGTTCTCTAGTATTTGGAATCTTAGAAGAAAGTTCTTGATAGAAATATTCTAAGAATAATTGGCAACTGCCCCAGCTTGAGCACAATCAGAAGTTTGTGTTAATTTGCTCATAGTCCAAGTTAGATTTCCATTTGTGCCTTTGACAAAATAAGTATTGGCATTTTAGATTTTTCTTTTTTTAATTACCATGAGACTAAAGTATTGACATAGTTCTCAGAGCAATCTTAAAGCACAGGGTACGGTTAATGATTCTAGCGATCTTGCAGTAGGTTATTCATTCTTTGGTATTTGGTTTGACATTTATTTTTCTTTTTCAGTCATATTGATTTAAATATCATTAGCTCAAAAATGCACCAAAGGGTAATTGCATTGACTATTTTGGCTCTACTCAGCTATTACTTTGCAATTTATCTTTTACAGCAAAACTTCCCTTGTGAACAGACCAGGAGGGCTCAGTTTGAGTTTTAGTCACACCTTCCCAGCAAGTGTAGCATCTATTTTAAAATGTAACAAAAACAAATCACGGAATAGGAGAAAATACTTGCTAAATGGCAAATGGCTGATTTGGAACTGTCAGTGAGACTGTGTTAGGCGAGGAGTGAATGGACTATTGCAATGTATTATATTAAAGGTAAAAAATGGTAACCAATTCTGACAAAATTGTTTAATTCCCACCGAAAAATCTCCGATTGGTCACACATTAACAACATGGGTTAATTTAAGATTCAAGTAACCCAAAGATTTCTAAGAGCTCACTAAAGAAGAGAGAGAGAATCTTTTGAGCTGCAAATAGTATATGTTTTCTCCCAGGGAGGTCAGAACCTTGAAAAAAATTTAAAAAAGTAAGAATGCCTCTGTCACCTAGGAATTTCAACATTTTTGGTACACTGATTTTTGAAGTCTACTTTTTCTAATTGAGGTTCCAAATGAGGGGGAGATTGGGTTTGTGTGGAAGGCATCTCCTACTACCATCTTACCCTTCTTAAATGTCCCTCAGAATATTAATGTGCGTTTAGTTGTAGGTGAAGAGAAGCACTAAGTGGTAGGCCTAACCCTCCACTGGAGCAGTTTTCCCCACAACCCCTCTGCTGAGTTTGTGTTGTGGATCTTACTTTCATAATTAACCATCCAGTGTCCTGTCTTTTAGACGAAAAAAGTCAGTCACAATGTGGCAAAAGCAGACAGCAGAAATAAAAAGTAGGCAACAAAAGCAAAAACACACAAAATGGTCCTACATCAAACTAAAAAGCTTCTGTACAGCAAAGGAAACCATCAACAAAATGAAAAGGCAACCTATGTAATGGAAGAAAATGTTTGCAAACCATTTATCTGATAAGAGGTTAATATCCAAAATATATATAAGGGACTCATACAGCTCAATAGAAAAGAACCAAACAATCCAATTAAAAAATGGGCAAAGAAACTGAAGAGACATTTTTCCAAAGAGGACATACAAATGGCCAACAGGTTCATGAAAAGGTGCTCAATATCATTAATCATCAGGGAAATGCAAATCAAAACCACAATGAGATATTACCTCACACCTGTCAGGATGGCTATTACCAAAAAGACAAGAAATAACAAGTGTTGGCAAGGATGTGGAGAAAAGGGAACCCTTTTGTACTGTTGGTAGGAATGTAAATTGGTGCAGTCATTATGGAACACAGTATGGAGGGTCCTCAAAAAATGAAAAATAGAGAATGATCCAAGATGGCAGAATAGATAAACTCTGTGCCAGTGTCCCTCCATGAACATATTAAAATTACAACTAAATTATAGAACAATCAACCTGGAGAATCATCTAAAGTCTGGCTGAACAAAAGTCTTATAATTAAAGATTTAAGAAGAAGCCATGTTGAGACTGGTAGGATGGGCAGAGATGCAAAATGGTCCGGCCCCAAACCACTGTATGGCGGATGAAAATTGGGAGGGATACCTTGGCCACAGAGGTTCCCCATGGAGGAGCGAGGAACCCGAGCCCCCACATCAGGCTCCCCAGCTCAGAGTACTGGTGCTGGAAGAGGAGCCCCCACAACATCTGGCTGTGAAAAACAATGTGGATTCTGACCATACGTGTGGGATGGAAAGCAGCAGGACACCCAGCCTTCCTCTTAAAGGGCCTGCACACAGACTCACTCATTTGCAAGTACTCACCCTGGGCTCCGCTGGAGGCATGATAACTAGGGGGGCGTCAGAGGCATACAGGGGCAGATTGGGGTATGTGGCGCTGGGGACAGGACTGGAGGATGGTCAGCATTTTCCCTGTGAGGAGTCCTCCTTCTATGCAGCCAGTAGGCAAGCACCATCTTTCCTCACTTACGGCCAAATCTGAATCTGATTGGTCAAGTGAGCTCTGCAGCATTCTCCCTACTGACTCACTGATACACTGCCACACCTAACTCCGAAACAACAGCAGGAAGCTCTATCAGGGGCTGGACCCTACCAGACCAGGCAACTGGCAGTAGGTGGCGGTAGGTCTCATGTATCCTGGCTTTTTATGAACGTACCTCAGGCCCGGTGTTGGTGGCAGCCATCCTCGGTTCTCAGCATGGCCTTTCCCAGCATAGGCAGTGACCAACGGTGGATTGCTTTATAGTTCCTACCAGGTAGTCCGTGACCAGTTACAGGCAGTGGCTGACCTAGGCCTGCACCAGAGTCCCTCTCAAAAGGCTCCACAACCAACATACTTGGAGGTTGGCTTCAAACCACAGCAGAACACCACCCAATTAGCCCCACAAATGGCACACACAAAGGGTGGTCTCAACAGGCACCGGAACCCACTGGGGCAAATCCCACTCCATGTAGTAAGTCCCCCAGCACAGAAGCCTATAAATTATGAACACGGCCAAATCCCACCAGAACACAGGCCAATCAGCCTGAGGGTCAATCCTACCGAATGATGTGCCAACAGTACTCAAGGCTCAAATATAACAGAAGAACACACACAACCTACACAAAGGACACTCCTGGAGCATCCAGAACAGGTGACCAGGGAGACTGTGCCACTGGGCCTCACAGGGCACCTACTACATACAGCCACCTGGCCAAGACAGAGACATAACATATGTACCTAATATATAAAAACAAACAGAAAGGCAGCCAAAATGAGGAACAAAGAAATACATCCAAATGAAAAAACAGGGGAAAACTCCAGAAAAAGAACCAAACAAAATGGAGGCAACCAATCTATTAGATACAGAGTTCAAAACAGTGGTTATTAAGACGCTCAAGGAACTTAGTGATAACTTCAACAAAGAGATAGCAAGCATAAAAAAAGACATAGAAACCATAAAAAAAAAAAAATCAGAAGTGAAGAATACAATAACTAAAATGAAGACTGCATTAGAAGAAATCACCAGAAGACTAGATGAAGCAGAGCATTAAATCAATGATACGGAAGACAAGGTAGCAAAAAACACCTGATCAGAACAGCAAAAGGAAAAAAAGAATCAGCAAAAATGAGGATAGTTTAAGAGACCTCCAGGACAACATCAAGCATAACAACATTCACATCATAGAGGTACCAGAAGGAGAAGAGAGAAAGCAAAGGATTGGGACCCTATTTGAAGAAATAATGACTGAAAACTTTCCTAATCTGGTGAGGGAAATAAACATACAAGTCCAGAAAGTGCAAAGAGCCCCAAACAAGATGAACCCAAACAAGCCCACACCAAGACACATTATAATTAAAATGGTAAAGGTTAAAGACAAAGTGAGAATCCTAAAAGCAGCAAGAGAAAGGCAACTAGTAACTTATAAGGGAGCTCAGCTGATTTCTCAACAGAAGCTTTGCATGTCTGAAGGGATTGACACGAAATACTCAAAGTGATGAAAAACAGGGATCTACAACCAAGACTACTCTACCCAGCAAGGCTATCATTTAAAATTGAAGGACAGATAAAAGAGCTTCCCACACAAGAAAAAGCTAAAGGCGTTCATCACCACCAAATCAGCATTACAGGGAATGTTAGAGGGACTTCTTTAAGATGGAGAAAAAAAAATGATGATCAAAAACATGAGTAGTAAAATGGCAATAACTGCTTTCAATGTAAGTGGATTAAACGCTCCAATCAAAAACATAGGGTGGCTGAAGGGACAAGTTAACAAAACCCTTACATATGCTGCCTACAAGAGACTCACTTCAGATTGAAAGACACCACAGAGTAAAAGTAAAGAGATGGAAAAAGTTGTTTCATGAAAATGGAAATGGAAAAAAAAAAAAAAGAAACTGGGGTAGCAACACTTATATCAGACAGAATTGACTTTAAAACAAAGGCTATAACAAGAGACAAAGAAGGACCCAGTAATCCCATTTCTGGGTATTTATCTGAAGAAACCGAAATGCTACTTCAAGGGGATGTTTGCATCCAGGTGTTCATTGCAGCACTGTTTACAAAAGCCAAGACATGGAGGCAGCCTGGGTGTCCATCAATAGAAGAATTAAGAGGAGGTGGTACGAACCTACAATGGAATATTTCTTGGCCATGGAAGGGAATGGGTTCTTGCCATCAGTGGTGGCATGGAGGGACCTGGGGGATGTATTGAGTGAACTGTCAGACAGAGAAAGATGATGCAATGTAATTTTGCTTATTTGTGGAATCTAAAGAACAAAATAGACATATAAAACAGAAACAAACTCATAGATACAGAAAACATTTTGATGGTTGCCAGATGAGAGGGGGTTTGGTGGGTGAAAAAAGGGGAAAGGGTTAAGAGGTACAAATTGGTTGTTACAAAGCAATCATGGAGATGTAGGATATAACATAAGGAATATAGTCAGTAATATTGTAATAGCTATGTATGGTGTCAGATGGGTACTAGATTTGTTGAGGTGATAAATGGGAGGGGGGTTGGGGACAGGGTAAAAAGGTGAAGGGATTAAGAAGTACAAATTGGTAGTTACAAAATAATCATGGGGATGTAACGCATAGGAAATATAATCAATAATATGGTAATAACTATGTATAGTGCCAGCTGGGTACTAGACTAATCAAGGGGGAATCACTTCTTAAATTATATAAATGTCTAACCACTATGCTGCACACCTGAAATTAATATAAAATAATGCTGAATGTCAACTGTAATTGAAGAATTAAAAAGGGAATGAATGGTGAAGAGAAATAAGAAGTTCAAATTTCCAGGTACTGGTATAAAACAAGTAAGTCATGGGGACGTAATGTACAGCACAGGGAATATAGTCAATAATACTGTGATAGCGTGGTACGGTGTCTGATGGTCACTGGACTTGTGGTGATCACTTCTTTAGGTATATAAATGTTGAATAACTATGGTGTACACCTGAACTGGTATAATATTGTTGTTAGCTATATTTTTAATAAAAATATTTTAAAAGATTAAAAGTAGAACTACCATATAATCTAGCAACCTCACTTCTGAACATTTATCTGAAGGGAACAGAAACACAATCTTGAAAAGATTTTTGCACCCCATGTTTACTGCAATATTATTTACAATAGTTAAGACATGGAAACAATCTAAGTGTCCATTGGCAGATAAATGAATAAAGATGATATGATATACTATAATGGAATATTATTCAGCCAAAAAAAAAGAAAAGAAAGATGCCTGTTGCAACAACACACAAGGACGTTGATGATATTATGCTAAGGGAAATAAGTCAGACAGAGAAAGACAAATGTTGTATGATCTCACTTATAAGTGGAAACCTTCAAAAAGTCCACAGATAGATACAGAGAACAGATTGGTGGTTGCCAAAGGTATGGGTGGGGGGTGGGGGAAATGGGTGAAAGTGGTCAAAAGGCACAGACTTCCAATTATAAGATAAATTGCTTCTTAGGATGTAATGTACAGCATCGTGGCTATAGTTACTGATACTGTATTGTATATGTGAAAGTTACTAGGAGAGTAGATTAAAAGTTCTCATCACACACTAAACAATTGTAACTGTGTGTGGTGATGGATGTTAATTAGACTTATTGTGGTGATCATTTTGTGATATACAAATGTATCAAATCATGTTGTACACCTAAAACTAATACAATGTTATATGTCAATTATATCTCAATAAAATTATTTTTTAGAAAAAGAATAAAAACTCATATTCCTGTAGAGATCCCATTTCGTGAGGAGTTTGTGTACTTTTACTGTCCACCCCCACCTCTCTTCTCAATCTTCCTTCTCCCCAGCCTCTAGAATTTCTTCCCTTTTCATAGGTCTCTCTTTTCTCATCCAAGTCTCCAACCCTGAAATCTCCAACCCTAGATTTGCAACATCAACTATCTCAAAAAATGTTGAAATATTCTCCCAGGAATCCTAATTCACTCAAATTACAGTTTAAAAAAATGTTATTTTCTTTCTTAAAACTGGGGACAGACTCTGGTCTCCAATTCCACACATAAGGAGCCTGAAAGTTGCCACACCAGCCTAACAACAACTAAAAAGCTGAAAAGATTGAAAAAACCAACAACTCTTACTGAATCTGTAAGAGATGGGAGGACACGGGGCAAACCGCTGCCCCCAAGACTGGCGAATACATGGTTGGCATTAAGAGACACTACTGTTGTACCCCTGTGAGCAGGACTTTTCAAGCTGCAAGAACATGATCCATCTTAAACTATTAAACAAAGCACTACCCAGCCCTTAGAGGATTAGCTTGAGAGTCTTAAACTTTTTTGTGCCCTTGGCCATATTGGCAGGTGATACAACTCCTTAGGTTACCAGCCCCAGGCAGCCCAGTTGCCACAGCATAAACAACATTGGCCTTAACAGATGGAAGTACAGTCCCACTTGGGGCAAGTGATCAATGAGGCTGTTAGCAAGCACTTTCCTTATTAGCTCCTGCCAGAAATTATAGTCAGGATACCTCTTTAGCTACAAGATGAATTGGCGGTGGAAATCTTGCCAATCTTGAGGTTCAGTTTCCAGCTAGTCTGGAATTGCCCCACAGAGGCTCTATCTGATTGGTTAGGCAAGTTACATTGCCTAGCCAATCAGAATACTCAAGAAGCCAGTTGTAATTTTGTATAACCTGGCTGCTGCAGTGGCTTCTGGCAATGAAGGCCAAAATGAAGTTTGAATGTACTGTTGTAAACTCTTTTCTTCTCCAACGGGCAAACAACCCTCTTGCATACTTCCCTTTCCTTAAAGACCCAGTAATAACCTCAAAGCTATTGTAGAAAAAAGATAACATTAAGATTTTTGTCCTTTGGGGAAAACTGTGAAAGATTATCTCTCATTTCTCTCCGCCTCCTCCCCACCCCAGGGTCCATGAGCAGCCCTGCCTCTCAGGCCTCAGATATTTCACAGTCTTGAGGGAGGACCTTGCATATCACTCCACCATCTTCACGCCCCCCCCTTCCCCCCCCCCTTTTCCTTCTCTTCTGGAACTATAGAGCTGAATTTTAAAAGTCGCTTTCTGCCAAGACTTTTTTTTTTTTTTTTATTAAACATCTTATGTATGTGATACTGCCAAGCTGGGATTGACTTACCAAATAAAAGGACATGAAAAATCCACAGAGTCGGATCAATCTTTAATGAAAACTAACAAACATTAAAAAACTGCCACTAAGCAGCTAGGGGTTGAAGGCAACTACAGCTAATTGGCACCCACAGTGCTTTCACTGGCTGCCAAGTTCCAGAGAATTGGCTCTCAACTCCGCTCCCCCAAATTAGGCCAGTTCTCTACAGGGCTTGTGTTGTTATGTTGCTAATTAGGGTGATGCAGAGCACCCCTATCCAAATGGAGTTTCCTGTAGGCACAGACGCTTCCTGAAACTCGAGGATTTTTAAATGCTCCCGAAAACTCTAGCAGTCATTTTGTAACTTGCATTGATCAGTGGCGAGGAAATTACTAAATCATCTTTGTCTTACTAAATGGTGCAATAGCAACTCCCTAATGATTTGGGGATGAAAGAGTGGAGAGATATTTGGAGTAAGAAATAGATTTTTATATTGGTGGAGCAATACAAAATGATTTATGAAATTGGAGCCTTTTAAAAGATAGAAATAGAATGATGCTCTTTGTAAACTTTCAATTCTCAGGACTTTTCTAATCAACTGATTTTTTGAGCACTCTTTCTCATCTTAGCCACACAGAATCCCCTGGGGTGGGGTACTGGCACCCAACGCAAACCAATCATTCAGAAACTACGGAGATGGAGCCCAGACATCAGTAATTTCCCTCCAAATCTCTCTAGTTGATTGTAATATGAGGCTGGAGTTGAGAACTGCTTGCTGTTCCACAGGAATCAAGCTTGTTGTTTAAAATAACAAATTTAAAAAATGTAGAATGGAAAAAAAAGTGTTATATAAGATTTTGAAAAACTTGATTGTTACAATTTCTGTTTAGCCTCATGGCTTTGGATATATCCTTTCATGGGTACTTTTTGCCAGAAAAATTAATATTTTTCTCAGAGATGTTGAGAACATGAGTAGGCCACGGTATTAGTTTGCATGGATTGCTGTAACAAAGTACTGTAGACTGAGTGGCTTACATGACAGAAATTTGTTTTTTCACAGTTCTGGAGAATAGAAGTCCAGGATCAAGGTGTCAGCAGGGTTATTTCTTCTGAGGCCTCTTTCCTTGGGTCATAGATGGCCATTCTTCCTGTGTCTTCACATGGTTTTCCCTCTGGATGTCTCCGTGTCCTAATTTCTCTTCTTATGAAGACACCAGTCATATCGGACTAGGGTCCACCCACGTGACCTAGTTTTACATTTATTAACCCTTTAAAGACCCTATCTCCAAATCAAGTCACTGAGGTACTGGGGGTAAAGATTTCAACATAGGAATTTGGAGGAGACATAATTCAGCCCATAACAGGCATTGTAAAGTAATAGTGGATTTTTTTTATTTTTTATTTTTTTGGTTATTGGGGGCAGGTGAAAAATTCCTTTTAAAATAAGTTTATTTAGAATAATAATAAAAAAAAGACATTGAGAAAAAAACCAGAAAGTTGCCTGGGCATGTGTAATATAAAGATCTTGAACCATGGCCCATCGTGATGGGAAGATTGTGCCAGAGGAAGGAAGTCTCAGGACCACTGAAACCCCAGTGGTGGGGTATTCCAGGAGATGCCTTATAAAGATGTAAAAGATCACCTACTCATCTGAATTCTTCAATTGCCTCCATTGTTCAGAATGCCCCAGACAGCCCTAGGCTACTGTAAGAGCATGGTGTAATCAACTTTCCCTTCCCAAGAGGCCTCTCCTTTCTTGGCTCTTCAAATGCTTATAAAACTTACATTAGTATTAAAGGTAAAGCGATATTAAAGGTACAATGTATGAAGCTTTGGTGCTCTTGGATTCTAGATATCTGTTTAGTTAAAATACTAAAAAATAATCTTTTGACCTTAATGATCTACTTCCTAAATTTGTGGTTCCTGGGAAATACCACCTCAATGGGTATGACCATAGACACTGAATTTAGCTTTCGTAAAATTTAATACTTTCAGAGAAGGGAAGATGAAGAAAATATAGAAGCAAAGCAGAGAGGGTATGTGTGTGTGTGTGTGTGTGTGTGTGTGTGGTGTGTGGTGGGTGGTGTTGCACAGATAAGGGAACACAGAATCAAGAAAAGCAACATGTAGGCCACAGCACTGTCATAGAGGACACCTTCGACTGGGATTGTGGATTTTGAAGACCTGCTCTAGACAGGTGATATTCTGATTCTGAGTTACTGTTTCAATAAATCTCCCAGTTCCTTGACTTCACCTGTAACAAGAGCAAAGATAATCACCAGTTTGTGAAAATTCTATGCTGCAAATCAATTGCTGCATCATTCCATCAGCAAATTGGTTCTGAGAACCTAACCTGTACATAGCACTATCTAGAGAGCCATGGCCAACACAAAAAGGTACAAGATACACCCACTAATTCCAATGAGCTTAGAGTTTAGTTGAGCAGATAATACATACACTAGTTCTAAGATAAACACCGTGAAACTTACAGAGCAATGCAAAGGCCCTCATAGAGCGATGGTATATAAATGCCCAAGTAGTGCCCCAAAGAAAAAATTCAATCCTTTTAGAACTAAAGGCTTCACTAAGAGATGTGAATGCAGAGCCATCCTGGCAGTCTGGACTCAGGGCAAGGAAAATGGAGAAGAGAAACTTCTAGAATGGAAGGGCAAAGACTAAAATGGACTAGTCATTTTTGTTTGTTTTGCACTGGTTTGTTTTAGATTGCATTTATCAGATTTGGGATTCAGGAGAAAAATCACTGAACACATTTATAATAAAATGCAAGTCAAATTTCAGTCAATCTCTCCATTTCTAACAGGTCTTTCTTTCAGTCCTGTCCCCACTCCAAACAAGTAGTCAAACAAACATATGACTTAATGACCAGCTCACACAGTGATCACTGTCAGAGGGAAACTAGATCTTGGCTAGGGGCACGGTCATTTAAAAGGGTCTAGTTTGGTCCTCAATATAAACTGGTCATTACAGAACATGTGAGACCTGACCCTCCTTCAGGAACCTGCCCAGTGTGGCTAAAATTGGCCTCCTGAATTAGACATTGCTAAGGAGAGAAAACAGACCATGGGCTGAGGGACTTTCAAAAGTCTTTTCTTTCTCTAAAAGGACACTAAGCCAAAATCAGCAACCAGACTAGACTCAAGTTTATAAAAGCTATCTAGATTCTACCTCAGGAATGTGAAGGAAACTCAGGTCTTTCTTAAGCAATATCTTTTTATCCAATTTGCTTTTTTTCTTTTTTTTTTTTTAAAAAAGAGCTGCTGTTGTGTTGAGGTTGCCATCCTTTTCTGCCTTTTTTAAAAAAATTCTGTTACTTTAAAATAAAAGCTAAGTATATGGAATGCCATAGGAGATGGGTGTTTTAAACAATGGAAGACTTTTTTCACTCCTGTGTCCTAGGCTTCTACACGGCATGGTGCTGACCTGCTCTTTGGACCCTGGAATGAGTGAGCATTCGCGGACGTGATCTGCCTGGCTTTTATCACTCGAAGAGCAAGTCAGCTGGCTAGGCCAGCAAGCCATTGTGCAACCTGTTCTTACCCACACAGACACCAGGCTATTGCTACACTGTCTTTTCCTTGTATTAGTAGGGAAACTATATCCTTCTAAATGGCAAGTCCACTATTTTAGGGAAGCTGAAACAATTGCATGGGTTTTGGCTAGTGGCTAACTAGGTTTCCTTGTTCCCAGCAGATGTGAATTATAAACTTGGGAGATGCATGAGAATTATCCCTCCCCAATTCTGTACTTTGTCTTTCTCCTTTCTGTGCTCTACCTCTTGGAAACACATCCAGTAAGGAGCAGCATCCAGAACCTAATTTCTTCCTTCTAGAACCTCCACCTTCACCTAACTCTCATACCTCCCTGGCAAGAAAACAATCATGAAAACACCTGCATCATGTCACTTTCTTGATGGCCTACGCCTCTGCCTGTCCAATCACGAAGACTTAGGGGTAGTGAACACAGGTAATTCCATGAACCAGCTAAACAACTCCCACATGTGGATTTGGTGGCGTCTGTGCATCTCTCTAGAGATCCTGGACGGGGTCATCACAGGCATGGGCTAAGGGGGCTACCGTTACCCTGTTCTGGCCCATCCTGACCCTGTGGGAATATGGCCCTGGGGTTATCTTAGACATTTTCAAGGGAAGCTCAAACTTTGGAGTTTAATGTGAAATGTTCTGATTTTCCCAAATTGGCTCAATTTTTCAAAACATTGTGAAAGCCAAACAAAATATGTCTGAGGGTCATGTTCAGCCTTCAGGTTGCCAGTGTGAAACCTCTGCCACACTCACAGCTCCCATCTTACATGGACTAACACCTCCTGCTTGCATGGGAATCAACAGTTAATGGAAATGTGGAACATTTAGTGCAAATGCCTCCCTGGTTCACCTTCATACTTTAAGAATTCAACACAGGGGTGAGGGTGCTAGTGGTTAGCTACATTGACTCTAGTTTGACTTTGCATTCTGTGTTTGCATGAAAGATAGCATGCTTACCACTCAGCTGGCACTACAAATGGTGAATGTCTGCTCTGCCTGGGTGGAGAGGAAGAGATACAACAGGACACCAATCTCCACTTCTCTTTTCTCTCTCTGGGCTTAGTTAAGGAGGTGCTAGGCTAGACTGAAGCAGCTTTAGACTTTCATGATTGGGCAAATGTTAGGGAAAGTGGTGAGTGAGCCATATGGACAAATTCTTATTCCACAGAGACATCAACAGGGATAATATATTGCACAGGAATAATAAAAATAAAAAAAAGACACTGGAAAAAATTGATGTTTAATTTAGGTGTCCTCTCCGTGCTTTGCTAGACACTCTCTCTCATCTCCTGCCCCTTTTCAAGCCCATGCTACTCACATGCATGTTGTTCTCCGGCTGCGTTCTACTGCCTCACACTCCCAACTCCATTCACATACCAACACACTGGACCTGGTAACAAAATTTCCACAGCCTCCTGCACAACCCACATTGGCTCTAATTATCCAATCGCAATAGGGAGAAGCGAGAGGTCACATCACCTTCTAGAGCAACACGGTCTAATACAAATATTTTGGGAGCCAAACGTAATTTTAAATTTTCTACTAGCCACAAGTTAATAACTAAAAAGAAAGAGGCCAAAAAAATGAATAATATATTTTATTTAATCCAATATATCCAAAATATCATTTCAACATGTAATTGATACTTTAAAAAATTGTTAATGAGATATTTTAGATTTTTCTTGGAACCCAGCCTTTGAAATCTGGTGTGTATTTTATGCTTACAGCAAATCTCAATTTGAACTCGCCACATTTCGAGTATTCAGACCCACAGGAGGCCAGTGACTACTGTTTAGATAGTACAGCTCTAGAACTTGAAGAAAGTAACTTCCCTAATATAGTGATCAAATTTTCACCTCAAGTCTTTGTCAATGAGACAATGCAATTGCCTAAAATAATCTATACTGACATATTTGAATAAAAGTTCAAAATGTTTCTGACAAACTAAATTGGTTCATTAAATCATGCAAAGTGAACATCAACCAGGCTAAACACAAAATTCTATATTCAGGCTCATAAAAGTCAAACATATAAATATAGAATGAGGGAGACCAGTTTGGCAATTCATGTAAAACAAAACAAAACACAAAAGTCTGTTTCTAAGAGCCATACTGTGATAGGATTTTTAAAAATTGACACATTCTTTATAGTAGCCCAGAACACAGGGAATAATTGGTCAGATCTCGAGCTGGATTAAGGAGTGTGTCAGATATGCAGGTGTCCAGGGCTCCACACTGTAAGATGCTTGATATCATAGCATGTGTATGAAGACAGAGAAAATGTCATTTATCAGAAGTCTGGGTTGAACTTCATACTTTCTGATAAACTCATTGTCATGAGAGCTGAGCTCTCTGAGGACATGTTTGAGTTATAACTGAGGGTCACTAACTGGCTTTCAAGGTGTTTCTGTTTCCAGAGAACTCTGACTGAAATGCACACTTATGTTTTCCCCCATATAGCTTACGTGATGGCAGCTATAAGGAGGCAAGTTTTATAATTAAACATCAGAAAGTACTTCCTCAAAATAAGAATTCTAGGAGTTGAAAATTTGGTGTTGCCCTTTGAATAGTGAGACAATAAGCTTCCTTATCTCCAGATATATGAAGATATAAGCTTAAATCATCAGGGATGTAGAGATTCTCACTTTTATTTTTCTTTGAAGAGTTAAGGTTCAAAATCTTAAGATCTCCTTACCAAGCTTAATACTCGCAACTAAAAAAAAAAAAATCCCAAAGGGTGAGAATTTACATTTTAAAAGAATAATTCTTTTAAAATGTCAAATTAGACATAGATCACATGGAGAAATTTCAGGTTTTTCAGGTACCTTGCCAAATCAAAACGACTCGTGTAGTTGTCCTCAACTCCAAGCAGGTTGAGGGGAAAAAATACATGGAGTGAGCATTTCAGCTCTGCACAACTCCTATTCATCAGCACAGTCGCCACCCCCAACTTTGTAAATTCATGCACAGATTCAAACAAAGAGTTAGGTTTGAGGGAAGTGTGCGGGATGGCTCAGGAAAATATGACTAGTAAGAAGAAAGAGGCTAGAGAATCTTCCGTGAAATGCAAACTTATTGGTCAATGCTTCCTTTGGTCTAGAGAAGAATCCCCTAAACTAATTTGGTCAGAAGGAATAATAGTTGCTGTTTGTTTAGCCAACAACTCCTCTCTAAGAATGCATGTAACGATGGCTGGGCAAATCAAAATTCAGGTTACTTTTGTTAAAAGATAAACAGGCATATTAAAATTTTTAAGAGTGTATATGAGCAAACATTGATTTGAATGGGTCAGTGCCAAAAAAGGAAGTGGTTAGGAGTGCTCCATCGATAGGGACTACAGGAAAGGTTTTTACAGAGAAGAGGCAGAAGCAAAGCAAAGAAATTCTTTGATTGACTGCAACTTAAGCATTTACATTATTTGGAAAAGACTAGTTGGCTGTTTGTGATTGGTTGTTTTTATGTTTCAATTTCTTAACCATGAGGCATTTACAGGCTTAGGTTTTAGTTTGCTTGGTAGGTTTCTAAGGTATTAAAGCCACCTTAGTCTAATGGCCTCCTTGTTTAATCAATTTAACGCTTTCTACCTTTGTAGCCAAAACTATTAAACCCACCGCTGCTCTAGGTCATCACCCATGTTTAATCTGTTCCATTTTCATAATATAGAATACAGAAGTAGTGAAACTGTTCATCAGGGGACAAGCTGAGAATAGTATTGCTATTATATGCTTTCAGCACAGAAAGTACACATTAATACATACTTGAGATGTCAGCTTAGAAGAATGACTTATTGATAAAACAAAAGACCTCTATATTTCCGACCTCAGTAGACACTTTTCTGACCTCATCTTACTCAACCTCTCAACAGCATTTGATCTAACGCATCACTCCCTATTTCTTGAGTTACTTTGTTCTCTAGGCTTCCTTAAGACCACAGCCCTGTGGTAGGTGCATTATTGTCCCAACTCTTCAGTGCTTATCCTTGTGAGAAAATTACATCTCCCCATCCTAGATACAACAAACTTGACCGTGGAAAGTAAGTGGGAGAGATAGGTGCCGCATCATTCTATATGTCTATATGTTTAATGTATGAATTCAGGAATTCCTAACATCACCTCCTCTGATATCTGAACTGAATTTTTAGAATTTCTTTTTTTTTTTAATCTTAGGACATTGATTTTCATTAAGTTGTAAATTTTCTTGGATGAAAAAACCCTTAAAACATTTTTAAAAAAGAAGGGAATTAACGTTTATTGAATACCTAATATTCAATATACGTGACAAGTCATGTATTAGAACTTTTACATGTATTATCTTATTTCATCATCACAATCCTATCATTATTCCCATTTTACAGATGGGAAAATGAAAGCTCAGAGAGTTTAGGTAAATTTACTTCTGATAGCTTGTCAAAGAGATAGTAATTGGATTAGAACTGAGTCTGAATGTGTCCTAAGCCATAGTTCTTTCCACTCTACCATGTTGGCTCCCTGTTTTGTCATAGACATTTAGATTACAATAAAGGTTGTAATGGGAGGAGATGGCAGGAGGTTAGCAGATGTCTTCCTGGATATACCCTATGGACCCAGGATGGGGAAGGAAGCTGTTCAGGTTGATTGAGAATTTTGGAGGATTAGAAATGGCAAAACCTAAGATATCACGTGGTCCAACCAGTCAACTTTACATGTAATGAAATTGAGGTTCAGAGAAGGAAAGTAACCTTTCTAATGTGGAAGGATAATTATTTAGATATTTTACTAGTACAATTTTGCTGAATAATATTATGATAACAAACAACCCTAGCCCCTAAATCTCAGTGGTTTACAATAACAAATATTTATTTCTCATTCATGTTGCAGGTCACCTGTGGGTTGGCTCCAGACTACCAAGCTGCAAGTTGACTGTGGGGTCTGTTCCATGTGAATCAAGGCTGAAGGAGCAGGATCTATTTGGAACATACTAATATCAAGGCAGAGGGAGGGAAAGTAAAGCGAGCCAGTGGAAACACAGTGCTCAGACGAGTTATCATGCCATGTCTGCTTCTATTCCATTGGCCAAAGCCTGATAACAGTAGGGGCAGGGAATATATATTTTTCACAAGTGATCATGGCACATCACACAGCAATGGAAGGGGTTGTCTAACCCTCTTGTAGAAAGAGGGAGCAAATCATTGGCGACAATAGCACAGTCTCCCACAGAGATTAACTTGTGTCTCAGTCACACTGAATTCTGCCATTCCCAATGAAGATGGTAGCCCAATCATTGCATTCGCTTGCCACAGAAGGGTCTGTGTTGCCAAGGCAAAGCATAAGCTTGCTGGTTTTGATTTTTGGAAAATCTAAGCTAATTGACATGTCTCTGGGGTGTGGGAGAGGTGAGGAGAGAGGTGAGTGCCTTGAAGAAAGGAGAAGGGAAGAAGCTATAAGAGCAAAGGAGAGATATTCTTATCCCTTAAGCTTGAAAAAGAAAAAGAATTTTTTGTCAGTCCTTTAGTGCTTGCAAGAGTAAAAGGAAGACTAAAATCAATTAACAAGATACAAGCAAATATGAGCATGAAAACCTTGAAATAGTTCATCTTTCTTATTTCAGTAGTTTGCTGCATTTTGTTTTTGTAGATAATGTTGCTTATGGACATAAGTGTGTATGATTTTATGTTACAAAGATAATATGGCCATACTTTCTGCTGATAAGTTATTCCTACTTCAGATAATGGGATTAAACATAAATATTTTATGCTGTTCCACAGGGAATGCCATAATCTCCACATGGCTCTTCACTTCAGCCACTCACTCATTCCTTCAGTAGATACTTATTAGTGCCTCCGACATGCTAAGACCTGTTCTGAGGGCTGGAGATATAATCATGAGCAAAACAAAGTCTCCACTCTCATGGAGCTTACAGTCTTATGGGAGAGAACAGACCATAAATGATAAAAGATAAATATCTAACATGACAGATGGTGGTAAATAAAGCAGAAGAAAAAACCATCAGGGTGAGGGAATAAGGAGTACAGGGGTAGGGAGTGGAAATGAAATTGTTGTAATTTCCAGGATGGTAAAGGAGGGTCTCACTAATACGGGAATAATTTGAGCAGAGTCTAGAAGGAAGAATAAGACACTCGTTTAGTGGAAGAGCACTCTAATTGGCGGGAAAAGCAAGTGCAAAGGTCCTGAGGTGAGAGCATGCTTACTTAGCAAGTTCAAAGAATAGCAAGGAGCCCTGTTTGAGCAGAGCTGAGAAAGTAAGGATGATACTGGTGGGTGATGAAGGCTGACAGGAATCAGGGGGTGCACCGAACATGTAACGCTTTTAGGTAGGGTGACCATACATCTCACTTGCCTGAGGAAGTCTTATTTATGCTTATTGTTCTCAGATAATTTGTTAACAGCTTTCCCTTTGACTCTCAAACTATCCCTGTTTGTAGGGTAAATTATATGATCACTCTACTTATGGACCATTGTATGAGTTTTGGCTTTTGCTCTGAGCAAAGACAACATTGGAAGATTTAAAGCAAAGAAGCAACAGGCTATGGCTTTCATTTAAAAGGAAAGGGGCATTGGGGAAAACAGGGAGATCAGTAGGAAGTCTCTGCAATAATTTAGGCAAGAAGTACTGGTGGCTTGGGCTGGGGCAGAAGTAGTGAAGAAGTGGTGAAACTCTGAATATATTTCGAAGGTAGAGCCTACAGGATGTACTTGAACATGGCACCCGAGAGTGAGAGAAAGAGCAGAGTCATGATGACTCCAAAGGAAAGTGTTGGGAACCCAATTCATTGTGTTTGGTTTCTGCAGAAACGTCACACGTCATGGGCCCACCTTGCTTGAAGTTTAGGTCTTGGTACATTCACTGTTGATGTAAAGAAAATATTCATCATCAAAATTAGACAACCTAGTAAATAAGATGATGAACTTGGAGCCCCAAAACCCACTAAATGAAGAACAACATGTTATTGGCATCTTTCTGGAATTTTGAATCATAACTGGCACAGGCTCTATAGAATTCGGGGCTGTTCAAAGCTGTTGCTGATCCACACAGGTCGTATGGCTCAAAGGACAGGTACCTCATCAGCTTTCTGACTTCATAAAGAACCACTCTTATGCTTTGGGAGAAAATGTTGCTTGGTGAACCCGGTTAACCCCTTTTTGCTACACATGTAATTCTACACAGCCATTTTCTAGCAAAAGAAGAAACAGAGTAGTAGACTTCTGCTTTATACCGGGGTCTCTGTGACTCTCTGAGTCTGTTCTGCCACTTAAGGTTGAGAAAGGATCACTAAAGACTGATAACATTGTCAAGTGGCTATACGTGACATATGCCTTGTCTAAATCCCAAAACTATGAAGTTGTTGAATAGTATTGAATAATTGAAAAACTGTTTAATATAGAACTTTGATGCCATGTTAATGCTACTTTCTGATCACTTCCTAAAGAACCCTACAGTGATATTTACTTTTTTGTTTAAGTAGTGAGAAATACAGCAAACACTGTCCTATCAGAGTAGCCTGTCATTGACCTCTGCTAGTTCTCTCCCCATTTATTTAGGGTCTTTCTTCCTTTTATTTATATCAGAGAAGTTTTATAGATTTCTTCAAAAAGATTTTTCACCTTTCTTCCTAAGTATATTTTGGATATTTTATGGTTTTATTATTACTGTGAATGGATCTTTTTTCCATTACATTTTCTAACAATTACTGTAAGAAGAAAAGCAATTGGCTTTTCCATATATCTTTGTCTATAGTTTACTGACCATACTTACTGGTTTCAATATTTTTTCAGCAGATTTTCTTGGTATGAAAATATATCATTAGAAAATAATCATGTTTGTGTCTTCCTGCTGACTATAGCCTCCATAACAAGGTTGGATCCTGGCAGTAATAGGAAACATTCTTGCCTTGTTCCTGACTTTTATAGGAATTCCTTTATTAATTCACCATTTAATATGATGGTTGTGTAGATTTCTACTATATACTCTTTGCCATATATGTTTTTTACCATACTAAGGAAGCTTCCTTCTATTTCTAGTATAATTATAAGAATTTTTATTAGAATTAATTGGAGTTTTAGGGCAGCCATGAATAACACCTTATCTGTTCCCCATTTTGTGTCTAGACTCAGTTCTGAACTCATGAATCAGATCGATACAGGTCAAAACACCAGCTTAAATGGCAAGACTAATTGGAGAACATGCCATAGATGTGTGGACTCAAGTGGCTTCCCAATACTTTACCCTAAAAATAAACTCAACCAGGTAGAGGAGGGTAATGGCAAGTCTCCTCCACAGAGGCACAGCTGCCCTGATAAACGGAATACCAAATGGAGAAAAGCATTCCAGAAATGAACCTCTCACAAGTAAGCACATCTAAAAGAGTAATCAGAAGGGTCAGAGGCAAGAAATTTCAGTCTTTTCTCCAATACTGACCAGACATTCCCATGGGAGAAAGACACAAAGAGAGGTTAGACACATTACTATTAGAAATTCCTATATGGAGGGATGGCTGGATGGCTCAGTTGGTTAGAGCGTGAGCTCTGAACAACAGGGTTGCCGGTTCGATGTCCACATGGGCTGGTTGGATCACGAGCTCTCAACAACAAGGTTGCCGGCTGCAACTAAAAATTGAAAACGGCAACTGGACTTGGAGTTGAGCTGCGCCCTCCACAACGAGATTGAAGGACAACAATTTGAAGCTGATAGGCCCTGGAGAAACATACTGTTCCCCAATATTCCCCAATAAAATGAAAAAAAAAAAGAAAAGAAAGACAAACATCAAATATCATGTAAGGTTTAAAAGGAAAAAAAAATAAGAAATTCCTATATGGAAAGATGAAGCCCATTGAATGGGGGTTCCTCAAAGAAAAATGGCTGGTCAATTTTGTCCAAAGATCGTTTAGCATCAGTCTTAGTTATCTATTGCTACCTAACAAATTACCACCAACTTAGCCACTTAACACAATAAACATTTATTGTCTCACAGTCTGTACATCAGGAGTCTAGATATGGCTTAGTTGGGACCTCTGCTCAGGGCCTCTTATAAGGCTGCAACAAGCTGTTAGCCACAGCTGGGATCACATGTGAAGGCTCAACTGGGGGAGGATCTGCTTTCAAGCTCACTTTCATGGCTGTTGGCAGGATTAAGATCATTTTGGGCTTTTGGACTGAGAGCATCAGTTTCTAGCTGGATCTTGGCCAGAAGCCATCCTCAGTTCCTTGCCATGTGGACCTCTCCAATATGGCAACTTGCTTCATCAAAGCCAGCAAGAGGGAGAGTCTACTAACAAGAGGGAAGTCAAAAGCTGTTGTAATTTAATCAAGGAAATGACATCCTGTTAATGTTGTAGAATTCTGTTGGTTAGAAGCAAGTTACTCAAGAGGGTACTATACAAGCTGTGAACCCTAGGAGGTGGGATCAGTAGGGGCCATCTTAGAGGTTCCCTACCACAGGCATCTATAAATAAGACATAATTAATACATTTTAAAATTTTGAACTATTTTTAAATCCCTGGGGGGAAAAATTTGCTAGAATCATGACGTTATTCTTTTAATTAACTGTAGATTAAGTTGTTAATATTTTATTTAGGATATTTACATATATATTTGATCTACAATTTTTACTATTTTTAGTGGGTTGAAAATCTGCATTATGATAGTCTAAAAAGTTGAATTAGTAAGTAAGTCAGAGCATATTTTCTTATGCTCTGACAAAGTTTAATAACATAGGAATTACCAAATCTTTTAAGATAATATCATCTGGAAGTAAAATTTTAAACAAAATTACCAATATATGATTGTTCGTATATTTATGTTTTATACATCACCTTTTCAAGTTTGGTATTTTAATTTTTCCTTAAATAATACATTTTGTCTAGATTTTTCAACAATTTTTGGCATAAATACAATTTCCCCATAATTTTAAATGCCTCTATATTTTAAATGCCTGGTTATATTTTCCTTTGTAACTCTTAATATTGTATTCATATATCTTCTGATGTGTTTTCATGGCCAAACTTAGCAGCAGTTTCACTCTTAACATTTTTTGAAAAGCAGCTACACGGTTTTATTAATTTTGAATATTGTGTTTTCTAGTTCTTCATTAATTTATTTTTCCAAGTTTATTTTTTATAATCTCTTCAGTTAAATTTTAATTTTCTATCTTTCTTGTTTGATTACAAGGTAATTTAAGGATAAGAATATTTTTCTGAGTGTGATTTTGGTTGTATCAATGCCTACAGATTCTATGCTATTTCCATTTTTTTCATCTTCTAATAGTTAATTTCCAGTTTGTTATGCTACAGTCAAATAATACATACTGTAATAGTACTAATTTTTGCATTTTATTGAGATTTTCTTTGTGGCTTAGTACATGATCAAGTTTTGCAAATGTTCATTGGGGATTGGAAAAAAACTCTGTAAGAACAAAATTTTATATGTCTATAATTAAGTTTATTACATATTCAAAACACTTGCAGTCTTATTTTTAAACTACTTGATCTATTTAATACTGAAAGAGTAATATTAAAATCCACCACTAACATTGAAATCTATTAAATTCTCATAAGCTTTTTAATAGTTTTATTACCTTGTATATATTTTTGCTATGTTAAGCGCATGAAGTTTTATGACTATTATAGGTTTTATGTGATTGTATCTTTTATTATTTTTAATATCATCTTGTCCCATTTAGATCTTTCTATTCTTAATTTCACTGTGTGTGATAGTCTTGCCATCCTGTGTATTTATTAATTATAAACATAGGACCTGGATGAATTTCTAGGTACAACCAAACTGTGTTGTTAATTGCCTTGACTAGGCTAGTTAATTGCTTAGATCCGTTATTGGCATCTTATGCTTAACTGAAGTAGAGGCGTACAGTAGAGGTCTGTGAGCTGCTTTCTGCATAGCTGAAAGTATTTCAGGGTTATCTCCTCCACAGTGATGATAGATGTGGCAGCAGTGCTGTTCTATAGTATGTCTTAAAGAGCCCAGACCAATCATGTTAGGGTATTAGAATACAGAGAAATACAAGAAAGCTACATTTGTCAATTCTTTATCTTTTTTTTTTTTGCACAGGGATAGTATCCTTGCTCAGGATAATCTCAACAAATATCCAAGTCTCCAGAAAACCTTGCATTCCTCATTGTCTTAACTTCTTCAGAAATTGAAAAGAAGTCCATGTTTTTTATGTTGGGAGGGCTGATGGCTAGTCTATTAATATAGAAGTTAAACTAGATGAAAAGACAAGGTGACTATGCTGAAAGAAAATAGATGGATTGGGTTACAGTCCTCTTTTGGTCTCTTTGGGGTATTCTAAGTAAAATCAGAGAAAGAAAAGAAAGATGATACATTATTATTCCACTCCCAACTCTCCCCCTATAAAAGTTACTTGAAAAAAGCCTCTAATAAATGTAGAATCCTAAATAAGAAATAAGACCACCTTGCCATGTCTCTGGAAGACTAAAAGGTAAAATTTGCATTACCATAGAGATTTACAAAGCATAATATAAGAAGAAAAGGTGAGGATTTTTAAAGTGACATTTTTAAGTTCACCTGTAATTTCTCAGTTTTGTAATTACATCCAGGCACTAAAGAACTGTCTTATGTATATTCTATTTTATGTATATTCTAAGATTGAACAGGCAAATAAATATATGAGGAGTAGAGTTCTCACTGTCAGAGAAGAGTTACAAACTAGAAAGGATGAAAGTAAGAATGAGCCTTATAGATTTGGAGTGGAATTGGAGAGAGTATGTACTTATGGTTTATAATATGGGTACAGACATAGAAATAGAATCGACGTGTATCTATAATAAATGTATGTTTTAGTTCTGCCCATTTAGTGGACCTAGAAGTAGTGATGCACCAACAGCAGTGAGGACAACCAGTTTCACGATCTTAGATTCTAGATACCATTCTCCAAGAAAAGGAACTTTCTTGAAGAAATGGCAGATTCCAGGCTGGAGCAGGGAAAGAAAAAGATGAGCCTGGAATATGTTTATATGTCAGAAAGTAAGAAAGTGCCCCAAAAATGATAGGGACATGTCAAAAAGGACATAGCAACCTCTTTGAAGGGGCTCCCAATGGCCAAATCTAGTATGATTTGAACAAGAAAATAACAATAGTAATGGATATAAAACTCATGGAAGAAAATACAAATCCATGAACCCATACTGATATAAACAATTTAAAAATAAATAAAAGAAAAGGAAGATCTTCCTTACTATGCAATTTCAACAATAAACATAGAAGGAATGGTAGAAACTCACCATTCGGAAAATACCACAGTAATAATTGCTTCAGATAAGAATCATTGAAGAATGCTAAAAGCAGGCCAAGACATGGAAACAACCAAAGTGTTCTTCAATAGACGACTGGATAAAGAAGATGTGGTATATATACGCAATAGAATACTATCCTGTCATAAGAAAGCATGAAATACTGCCATTTGCGACAACATGGATGGATCTTGAGATTATTATGCTAAGCAAAGTAAGTCACACAGAAAAGGTCGAGAATCATATGATTTCACTGATATGTGGGATACAAAACTGAAAGCAACAAAGGAACAAGGCAAAGAAACAAAAAGTCACAGACACAGACAAAAGTTTAGTGGTTACCAGTGGGTAAGGAGGCTGGGGCGGGGAGATGAGGGTAAGGGGGATCAAATATATGGTGATGGAAAGAGAACTGACTCTGGGTGGTGAACACACAATGTGAGATATAGATGATGTATTACAGAATGGTACACTTGAAACCTATGTAACTTTACTAACCATTGTCACCCCAATAAACTTTAATTAAAAACAAAAAGAATGCTAAAAACAGTGGGTGAATATTAATGAGTCACAGGATATTCAGTCTTAATGAATCTCCTCATAAGATTATTTACAAAAGGGAAAAATAACTTTAGTGGAGGAGCCTGGCAGACATGCCCTTAACCAAGTAATCAAAGTGAACTTCACCAGTAACCAGGCTTAACAATATCCTGATATATGCACTAAAAATGCACAACCTGAATCTAATCATCAGGAACCATCAGACTAATATAAACTGAGGCATAATCTATAAAATAAGTGGCCTGTATTCTTCAATAGTGTCGAGGTCATGGAAGACACAGAAAGACTAGGAACCACTGCAGATTAAAGGAAACAATGCAACAGAAAAATTAAATGCCAGGTGAAATCCTTCGTTGGATCCTGGACCAGAAAAAGAACAGTAATGGGACAACTGGCAAAATCTGCATGTCTGGACATTAGATAATAGCGCTGTACCAATGTTAATTTCCTGATTATTATTATTGCATTTAGGCACTCACATAACTGTGACTATGCAAGATGTTAAATTTGGGGACTCTGAGTGAAGGATATACAGTATTTTTTTAAACCCTACAATTCTTTCAAAATGAAAGTTAAAAAATAAAAAAACAATGCTCCCATACTTTCCTGTGCATAGACAATATGTCCTTGCCCTCTCGTCCTTTCCATGTTGCTCTGAGCTTGAGAATTTGCTGGGCTGTGATATCCCCACACCTTACAGTACTTATAACAGTGTGTTTAAGGTCCTAGGGGCTGAGAGGCCACACGAGGCGATTAATGCCGTGATATACAGCTTGGACGCAGTCATAATCATGGTGCAATTAAATGAACTCAGCAGCCTCAGTATTGCTGAAGTCATGGAAAGGAAAGCTGGCGGTCTATGCAAAGGGACAAGCAAAATTCTTGTCCTTTTTCCTCACTGTATTTTCTTCTTGCTTTCCAGACATATTCAAATTTAGGCTGCAACTAAACCTAGCTGAGGTCCAATCTCTTCTAAATACAGGCTGACAAAAGATATGCTTGTGGTACTAGAGTCAGACTACTCGTCAAGACTTCTGAAAATGGTGTGGGGTGGGAAGGAGACAGCCTCACATCCCCCACTTGGGAAAATTCTTCTGGCTTAAAGTTTGTAGTCCTACTAACGAACCTGTTCTCTGAGAGAAGACTAAGAATCTGGCTTGCAGTACGGGATAAAATGGATTCTGGTTCCTGGGCAGCAGCTCATCTTCATGGAGCTTTCAAAGACGGGAAAGAGTGCTGAGACAGAGCCCAAGAGCGGACCTTCTCCCTCCCTGCACATCTTGCTACAGTGTCCACGTTCCCCTGCAAGACTGCAATTCTCCTGGTATTTAGAGGTTTCAGAAGTTTATTCGTTATGTTCTCATTCCTTAAAGGCAGGAGGCCTGGTAGAATTCCATCTACATGAAAATAGCTTTAATGTAGACCCATTATTTTCTTGTTCTTGATATGGGTTGTTTTGGCAGTGGGCTCAATTTCTACCAAATCTGATAGACTTTTCTAATATCTTTGCATGCCTGAAAAAAATTCAGTGTACACTAAGTTTTCTCTGACTCATCGAGAGACTATGAGTATGATGATATATGGCAGTTACTCTACAGGTAACATTAGGAATACTCAGGTTTTGTAAATATGAAACAAGCAGCGATGGCCATATGGCACATTGCTTGATTTTTAATACTATACACCAAAGCTGCAGAGTGGATCCGGTGGAAGAATTCCTGCTGTATTACTTTTCTACTATACATGTGGAAAATCACTAGATTTTTGGTGGAGCAGGACATACTATGTTTCTGTTTAGACTTTCAGACATCGTGTGTGTGTCTGGACTCCCAAGTATGTGAGATGATGAGATGCTGCCCTCACGATCCAGGAGCTCTGGCTCAGGCTTTGTACAACTCCCAGGGAAAATATGCAAGATTCCTGAGCGGTGCTAATGGGATGCCATGTGCATTGTGTTCTAAATTTCCTTGCAGGTGAGGAATCAAAATGGAAATCGGTGAATTGAAATTTTAATTTTGAACCCCTCTCCTACCAACACTAAACTTCCCCTGGAGACAAGCTGCTTGGTCATCTGCATGTATGACAAGTTCCCACTTCCTGCTGCCAGATGCTGCTTGCTGCAGGGTGAAAAAAACGTGTTTAAAATTGAACCTTTTTTTTTTCTTTAAGGAAAATATTTCTAAGACACCAAGATAGGGTACTATTTCCCAGAAGGACCTGCACAAATGTAAAGTTTTTAATGAATACTGATAAGTCTGAATATGAAATGAAAGATTAACAGCTATGTAAGCCAGTGACAGATGTTGCAACCCAATATAACAGCCTCATATGCCATCAGTGTCCCTCCCAGTAGAATTAAAGTAGAGCTGCTCATTAATATAGAAAACCTCTCCTGTCTCTCTTCCACTTGAAAAGAGCCACTTAGTTTCCTCAATACCAGACTGGTTGTTTTAAACACACTAGGTATAATTTATTGTCTTGGCATGGGCTTTTGCGGGGAGTCTTATGGTTGAATTTTATTCACACAAATCTCATTATTTTTTAATTATTTTGCAGCAAAAACAAAAATGAAGATAGCACTAAAATATACCAGCAATTCTAGCTCATATTCTAAGATACAGAAAAATAACAGAAACCAATGTAAATAGCATTTTAAAAGGTTTGACTCATCTAAGCCAGGTAACACTCATACAAATGAGGCAAATTAGAGATAAGAAGACACAGAAGGTAAATACTTTGCTTGGGGTCCACCAATTAGTAAGAAATCCTGAATCAGGACTGGGAGTTCTAGAAAACCAGGCCAGAACAAAGACAGAGGATGGGGGTGGTTGGAGCAAGATGTTCTTTTGCCATGGTGAGAGCATAAAGATCTCTGGGGATCTGTTTAGATGTTGGTTGATTTCATTTCACAGCTCATCTGGCAATGTTATTTTAGAGAATTAACATCATGAATTTAAATGGAGCTATGTCAAATGTAAACCCATTTTTAATTGTTTTGAACTGTAATTTATGCATATATTAAAATATAAATTTAAAAAATGAGGATTCCATGATTTTCAAAAGAAATTATGACCCTCTTGGAAGAATCCCAAAATGCAAGGAAGACACTAACTAGGATAGCTTAGTGAGGAGGCCTGTTTATTTGTAATCACAAAAGCAGTGCTCTTAGACATTTACTTGGTTGTTTTTTGTTAATTAATTACTTGAACTTGAGTTAGGGAACTATTGTTATGGAGCTACAATGGGAAAGAAAATAGAACATCAGAAAACCACATTATTATTTTAGGGATTCCTAGCTTGATTGTTCATGTTATACCATGTTATTTATTTACTTTATGGCATTTATCACAACCTGTAATTATTCATTTATTAGTCAGTTTATTGCCCTCTTCTCAAATGTAAGCTCTGTGAGGTCAGAGGGCTTGCCCACCCTGTTTAGTGCTTTAATGCCAGAGCTTCACCCAGATCCTGACACGTGGCAGACAGGCACTCAAAGATGATTTCTGAATGAATGAAATTAACAATCAATAAATCAATACAGGATCAACAAGGAATCAAGGAATCCATTTACGGAAGATTTCATTTTTAAAATTTAATGCTCTTCCATTGCAGGCACTCCCAATCATATAAAGGCCAAATGGTCTCTAATGTTCCCTGAGAAGTTTCTTCATCCCGACTCTCTCCCATGGGTCATCACAGTACCTATGACACAGGTATACTCAACACCAACACACATCTTTTAAGGACTGTTGGTTTCGATTGTTTTCAGTTTTGACTACTCTGGAATTATCCTGTAGACTTTCACATGTTGTCATTTTTCTGAAGCTTCCATCTGAATTACAAAGGTTCCTAAAGTAACAGTTTGGAATGAATCCCTGAGATAGTAAGAGAGAACATTTCATATACCTTCTTATTCTCAATTTGCTGAGGAAGCATTTTGTAACACTTTATGGGGAAAAGATTATTCCTCAAAAGCCAGCTGGAACCAAAGAAAATGTTGTCTAAGAAACGTATTGATAGTCAGCAGAAGACAGAAGTTCTGTGAGGGCAAGTTGAGGTTTTCATGGTATTATTGTAACCTCATTTTAGAAGTAGGGACTAATAAGGAAGGAAGTTGAATAAGGACATCGGGCCCCTTGTGTAATTGGGGTTCCTCCTAATATACCAGTCACTCTGAGGTTAAGTCCCAGCTATCCTGAGCTCTGATTTTGTCACTCTGAGCCACTTCTTAAAACGACGCTCCAGCTTCCACTTCCATCAAGAAGGCTCAAGTCATCTTGGCCCAGAGTACCAAGTCACTGGGTACTCTGGGAGGTACCAGGGCGTGTTCAGGGCCTCTGCTAGGAGAGGCCATGAGAGGTCAACACTGCAGGGAGCTGCAAAGTAAGAAGAGGTGCTCCCAGGGCTGATGCATTTGGGAATAGAGAGGAAAGTCAGTGCAACCCTAGAATGCTCAGGCTAGAAGGGACTTTCATTCCATAAGTGAGTAATCAGGACCCAGAGAGGAAAGTGATTTATACACGATGAAATCATGGCAGGATATACAACCTCAATGGAAAGAAACGGGAGATTCTGTTTGATGGTGAGACAGACTTGTCAAATCCTCTGTCCAGTGAAAAGACGCTCCAGAAAGCCCTCAGCAGAAAAGTTGTTCTTTTTTTGAGGGTGGGGGTAGGATGCAAATGACAAACTAGCCCTTTTTCCACTGCAGCACAAAGAGAAAGGAGACAAAAAAAATTCATATTGCAGCAAGTACATACGAGCAGTTCTAGCAACTGCACAGAGCTGAGTAGGAGTGAATCAGGGAAAGCAGTCCCTAGAATCATTGAAATACCATTAATGAAACCCGGATATTAAATGCTAAACTGGATGCGACTGTGCTCAGATGCACAGAAGTTACGTTCTGCAGATAGTAGAAAAGCTCTGAGCTGTGGATGAGAACATTATGACCGTAGAGGAGATGTAGCAGTGACAGAAAGCCATGACGATGGACAGAAAGGTCCTGATGCAACATGACTGAGACATTGCCTTTAGCCAAAGTGGGCTAAGGTTTCCCAGCGGTGCCCCGTGCCTGGAGCGGTCACCTGCACAACAGCAGGTCCCAGCATGTTTTTGTGGGCATTGGTTATGCAGACAGTATTGGCTAAGGGGATTGGAAAACTCTATACACATCATTCCATAACGGGGCTTGTGTCACTCTCAACTAATGCTTTTAGAGAGTCCCACATACCTGAAGAATTGCTAAAGATAAGCAAGTTTTCCAACATTAAATCTCCCAACTTACATGACTGGGGGACCCAGGGTGGACATCTCAGTGGAGAAGCACATGACACAGACATGTGTTCGAGGGAGGGCCAACCCAGCCTGGGTATACTGCACATGACTCCTGCTTCTCCAAGGCTCTAGAAAGAGTCAGGGAAACCGAGCAGGGCAGAAGTTTACATCCAGAGACAGCATGAGTGTGGAGCTAGACAGAGCTGGGTCAGAAGCCTGGGCTCTCCCACTGAGTGACCCTGGCATCCGAGGTCAGTGCCCTTGTAGTTCCTTATCTTTGGAATAGGGTCAGGGTCGTTTACATACTAAATAACCTAATAAACTGAAGAAGTGAAAACACTTAGCACAGTGCCTGGCCACAAAGGAGGTACACGTATTCATTTTCTGTCCTTTATATGGACAATAAATGTTTTTCTAAATTGTGGTGAAATACACATAACATAAAATTTACTATCTTAACTATCTTTAAGTCTACAGTTCATTAATGCTAAGTGCATTCATATTGTTGTACAACCAATCTCCAGAACTCTTTTTCATCTTGCAACACTGAAATTCTATACCTATGAAACAGCTCCCCATTCCCCCCCCCCATTTTTTAATTGAAAAGAACAAATCAAAAAGCAAGAACTTCAATCACTACTTTAAATAGCTGCTAAGAGTCAGGTTTTTCTACTGAACTAAATTCCCGATTTTTTTTTAAAAAGGTAGACATCACAGTTTTTAACAATTAGAAGTTCATAAATAACAAATGATGGATTAATGTTGTCGATATAGAAAGATTGATCTGGTAAAACTCCATTTTCAAAAAATGGAGTTCAAACTCGCCATGTCATATTCAAACTGTCGAATGGAAGCGTACAGCTTCGTTACAAAGACAGCATGCATGTGCGGCAAATATTTAGCAGGTCTGTGTAACTGGAGCAGGAAAGAGAACAGTAAAGTCAAGTATACAATAAAGCAGTGTTTTCCAGGCTTCTCTGATGATAAGAATCACCCAGGATACTTGTTAAAACTACAAATTCCTGGGCCCCATCCCAGACGCACTGAATCAGAATCACCAGGTTGAATTCCAGATATAAAGTTTTAAAACAACAGTCTTCTAGAGGGTAAGAGATCTGTGTCCAAGTACATGTCCATCTTTTGGAAAAGTTGTCTAGTGCTAATTACAGCATAAAACAGTGATTGCGTACGGTAGCTCCAATCTGTCAGACCCTGAGAGATAAACTTGCATGTCTATTCCAAGTACTGAGGCGTAATTAGCCACAAATGAGGCTGGCTAATTGTTAGGCGACATGGTTAGGGGCACTTGAAACAGAATCAGAGACCTGGGCCTGGAGGACTTGAATATAACACAAGGGAGGGGAAAGGGCTGACACACACCCATGTCAGAGTGACCCTTCGAACTTCCAAAAGAGAAAAGTGTAACTTTTCAAAACATGATATAACACAGAACACATGGCTCTATTTGACAGTAAAAACATTGTGAATTTTTCATCAAGATGAAGAGTGAAAACAAAAAGCTAAGCACCACCTCCTAGAGAGAGACCTGCCTATAAGGTGTGCCTGCAGGACCCAGTGCAAGTAACCAAACTAATAAAAAGGGAAGGTCCTGGAGACTGAGATGGAAAACCAGATCACAGGGGAAAGTTAACTCTGGTTCTAACTTGGTCACCCAGTGGTTTTGTGCCAGAAGCCCCCAGCCCTGTGCCCCCTGCCCAGCTCCCACTAGAATGACCTCTCATAAACTTCTCACCTGACTAGTCCACACACAGTTACAAGTAAGAATTTTAATGCCACCATCAGTGGCAATGATTCCTTGCTCAATGCTCTTTATTTATTATTTTTATTTCAATACCTCTGACCTCCATCAAAAAAGAAAAATGCAAAAGACATGCTTCCTTGCAAAGCTAAATCAATACTCTCAATTGCTGAAAGGTGGGGTTTTTTTTTTGTCTGTTTCTGCACGTCTTCCACTTCCAATAGTCCAAGCATTGACTCATATACAATTCCTTTTGCCAGGTTTTCCATTGCTTTCCTTTCTCATTGTTGAAGGATTAATGGATAGCTCTGAACCAAAGTCATTTAGAAGGCGGTGGTGTGGGTGGAAGAGAAAGTGGGGATTGTATCTAAACCATGCACTCCATAGTTAAAGAAATTCCATGTATGTTTAAATTCTAGACCAAACTACATGGCCTCAAATAAATCAGTCTGTTTCAATTCCTGCTTCTTTCCAATCTGCATTAATGAAGCACAGCACATCATTCTGAGTGAATGCTCTTCAAGTTGTCGACGAAAAGCACAAATAATTGGAAATCCCTTTTGCTATTGCGACATTCCATAGAACTGCTGCTGCTGGATTGTGGATGAACAGTAAAGTCAAGAACTATTCAAGGTCACATCTCGGTGGGTAAAGCAGGGAGGGGGCGCTGGGAAAGACGGAAAGAGTTGGAGGTAGAAGGTCCTTAAGTTTGAATACAATTTGATTCTCAAAACTGCCCAAACTTATATCATATTTGCAATTTTTTTAAATGTACATACTTGATTAAAAACTGTGCCAAATTTTCAACAAATACGTAAGAAGTGGTCTCTTAGAGCCAATTTTTAGAGTGCTGCATTTCTCTGATAGGAGGATCTTCGACATTACTCCTGCTATAACTCAAGAATTAGGACGCATTTAAAGCTAGATTAACCTTTCAAACATACGGAAAGTAAGATGCGTACTTGGGGGAAGGATGGAGGATAAGAGTATAACTCTATCCTTAGTGCCAAGAAAAATGCGAAGACCAAAATTTTAAATGGTAGAAAGTACATTATTTTTCCAAGGCTTTCCGGTTGTCCTAATTATTCATTGGTCATTGTGTCAAAATAACAGAGACAGAAAGCCATAGTATTCATAAGGATAAACTACATATACCAATATTTTATCTAGATTCCACATATTAAGTGCCTAGGTACAGTAACATGAGGGAAAGTATTGGGGAGAAATGATCCGAAACAGTAGGCCCTAGAAAGAGGGAGAAAACTAAGCCAGTGCAAGCAACAGCTCACAAATTAATCCCATGGCAATTTCTTAGGAAGCTGGCATTTGGGGACCTTCAGCTCCTGAGAGAGGGCCACAGTGTTTGGCGAAGGTATGCACCAGCACTGGTGGCAAGAAGGCTGGTGACTCACAGGGTTCCTAGGGCTTGGCAGATGTAGTAATCATTATAATTCAGCAATTAGTATTTCTCAACCCCTTACTACATTCCCTTACAACCCCTTATTACAAGCCCTATACTCTGCTAAGGGCTTGGCATACATCACCTCTTTTAATCTACACAATACTTCAACGATGTTCATGCTGTTATTATCCCATTTCACAGATTAAGAAACTAGGTTTCGTGTGGTAAAAACAAAAAGTTGTTCAAGGTCACATAGTTAGTTAGTAGCACTTCTGTTCATGGTAGAACTTGCTGGATCTTCTTAATGTTACAGAGTGTCCGAGATGCCATTCTGAACTTTGTGTTCCAGTCACACAGGAGTGTTGCCCCACTGTTCAGAAGAGCCTTCTCCCATCTCACCTTTGCTAGTCAACCTCTGCTTTCCTTTCAATCTCCGTTCTGACGCCTCCTCCTATGGGAAGCTTCTGCTCCTTGGTATTCCCACAGCCCTTACACTTCCATCAGAGAACTTCACTCCTAATATGACAAGTGCCTGATGACTTGTGATTTCCCCCCAGAAGACCAGCCTCTTTGAAGGCATAAATCATATCTGTGCTGCTCACTGTTATACCCATGGTGCTTAGCACCGTGTCTGATACACAACAGGTGCTCAAAACATATTTCTTGCATGGATGAGTCATCAAACTGCTCCATTTACTGTTGAGGAAAGGAACATTCAGAAAGATATGTAGCTTGCCCAGTGCCACCCAGGAAGCTGGGGCACAGGCACGGAGTGGAGATGAAAAGCCAGGTCTCTACTCCTGGGTGGGGCTCCTTCTACTTCTGCGGCCCTCTTACCTAGAATGACTCAGTTCTCTTCTTCACCATGTGACTCCTCCCAACCCAGAGCCCAGAGCCCAGCTCCTGTCCCCTTCGTGCTCACACTGACCTCAGAGGACCTAACCCAGGTCTAAAGCACTCACCAGGTGATGGACCACAGGCCACCTTCTGTTAGAAATTCCACCGTGTTGCTCTCTACACCTCTCCTGCTCATAGCCGATCCTCTTAGTATCCCCAGCTGCACCCCCACTTCGTTTCATAGCCTGTAGTGGGGGCTCAGGTCAATATTAACTTGAGTTGATAACACCACACAGAGCACAGATGATGCTTCCTCTTTCCATGGGTGAAACAATGAAACAATAAATGGAGATCCCCATCCCCTGCCAAGATTGCCAGACAGGGCAAAATAGATTCTCAGTCTATATTCTCACCTCACTTCTAAGAATGCCGATAGTTCATACCCAGCCATCCTAGCCCTAGTGGCCCAATGTTCCCAGACACCTGTCTCCTCCCCCACTACATATATTGATTTAATGAGGGGCCTCAGCCATCTCCATTATTCATACCCATCACTTCCCCTGCCTGCTAGCTGTTCTCCAAATTGAGCTATTCAAACCAATTCATCAGAAACATTACCTCCAGAAACATCACAGGCTGGTCAAGGGATAAGAACAAACGATATCACGATTTCTAAGCCATTACCTGACGGTACGCTAAAGGAAGGAAAGTGAACATAAAGAAGGAGAGGAAAAGCTTCAAGGAAGCTGTCGAAATGTCCTCAGAAGTAATGTAACACCCGTGCCAGCAGACAGGAAAGGGCACAGAGGGCAAAGAAGCCAGGGTTTCTGGCCCTGTTTGGATCAAATTGTCACTCTGACCCTAAGTCAAGAAAAATAAGGGGAAACACACATATATACATTGTCCCAAAGGGGAGGGGATATTAAAATATATTATTGAAGTCTAAAAAAGATCTGGTTTCAGGAGAAAAATGTTGGCGCATTTCATTCCTCTGTTACACGGTAAATACATTCATTCGTCATTTAGCTACCCTATCTCTTTGATAAAAAAAAATCTTGAAATATCTGTGCTTGGAGAAGAATGTGCAGTTTAAGCACAAAAGCTTTAAAAATGCCACAGGAGTAATATCAAAAATCAGCTTAAGAACTTAACGCAACAAGACAAAAGACCAATAAATCTAAAGTGTTTGTGCATTTTAATAAGAGAATTCTTGAGTACAGTATTACAGTTTTGCTTGCCAAATATAAGATATTTTCCAGTATTCTATGTTCATAATTGTAATAAAAGGTCTTATTGTAAATGCTGCAGTCAGGAGCAGGGGGCATTTTGGATTAAAGAGTTTTATTAAGGAGATTGATTTATAGTTGCCGGGAAAACTTACCATTGACTTCCCTGCTCAAGTCCTGGATTGAAAGTTAGGTAGTTGAGTCCTGCATTTTTGCATTTTTTCCCAAATAGCATTTTGTTTTTAAAAATGGTTTTTCGTGGAAAGCTCCCACATCTTTTATTCCCCTACTCTTATTTTTTGCTTGATCAGAGACATAGTAGTTACACTGATAATCATCCACCCATTTATCGCTCAGTGTTTAGGAATACGCAGATATATTTTTTTGGTGTCAGGGAAAATAACATCTTCTTTCAAATATTCACTTCAAAAACACAAGTTCCCATTCAACATTGCAGTAGGTGATGAGAAGAGATTGGGGCGTCTCAGATGCTGGAGACCTTGAAAAAGACAAGCTGCCATCAGGGTCACTGGGCTGAAAGGCAGGCTGAGAGCAGGGCGTCGGGCCAGGTGGCTCTCCAAGGACATGAGTTTGTTTTCTTGCATCCTCCACATGGATGGGACAGTTAGAGCAAAAGCTATTTACACACCAATGCTACTGAAATGTCCTATCAGGTGACAACGTGTCCAGGGACAGAGGGGAGAAAAGAAAAGACACAGGATTTTTTTGCCTCTCATGAAATCATGAGTAAATGACCTTCATGGATGAAATCATGGTGAGTTACTTAACTCTCCACTTTCTGTGACTGGAATCTCTCTCTCTCTCTCTCTCTCTCTCTCTCTCTCCCTCCCTCTCTCCCTCCCTCCTTCCTTCCTTCCCTCCTTCCCTCCCTCTCCTGTTAAAACAATTGAACAGCACTCAGAAGGCTGGCCCTCCAACCCCACAAAGGCCCGGCAGAGGCAACTGGGCCATTGCAGGCTCCCAGGACAAAGCACTGGAAAGGTCACACGGCTGAAGCCTCGCTTAGGCCCCTTGGGCATCATGAAAGGCAGACAGCTTGAAACTGAACGTCAATGTTATTCAGGAGAGAGGGGCAAGGTACAGTGCATCAGGTTGTCACGCTGGGACTGGGGCGGTGGCCCAGTGACCCTGCCCAAGGGAAGGGCCAGGTTTGAAATAAGTAAAACTCATCTTCTTTCGTAGACTTTAAAGTACAGCATCACCGTTGGAGTGTGTGTGTGTTTGTGTGTGTGTGTTGAGAACATATACACACACTTTCTACCAATCCCCTTTAGGTTCGTAAACAAGTGTTGTTTACAGGAAAAGAAAAAGTGGCTCTGTATCACCTTATATTGACCACATGAGTCATACAAAGTGTATCATTGATCAACTTGTTGACAGCTCACATCGAAAGGTCAAAACCAGAAAGAAGAAAACCGCCTGGGGAAAAGCTAGCAGAATTGGCCAAAGTGCTGTCATTATCTCTTCTGAGCCCCACAGGTGAGGAAGCAGAATCCTTGCATTTATTTCTAGAAGTTTGTCTCCAGAAGGACCAGAACAATCTCCAGTCCTCCCTCCCTTATTTTTTAACTGAGAAAACTGAAACCCAAGTAGGTTTGGGGGTTTCCATGAATTTCTCACAGTCTTAGCAGGTGGTAACTAAATGACAGAGCAACTGCTCTTGGTATGCAGAATACATGACAACAATGGGGTACAGGGGACTGGGGGGGACGAGGACCTATTCCCTGCCTTGTCCTGTGGTGGTTATGACATGTGCTCCTCTCCCTACCTTTACAGTGACCAGCCCTACATTTTAGTCCTTTTGATAACATGCATCCCTATTTTACAGATGCAGAAACAGGCTCCAAGAGCTGAGGTGACTTACCAAAGTCACTTGGCTTATAAGTGACTCTAAATTTTACTTTGCTGCTTCCCTTTCTGCTGTGTCCAATATTTCAAAACTAGACCCAAGGCAAGGTCCACTCACTACACAGATACACAAACCTTACAAAGATAAGAAAGAAAATCAAACAAATGGAAAGCTCCATATACCTATTTATTACTTAGAATGCTTGTCTTACATCAATTTTTCTATGTGAAGGCCAACATTTATTCTTGCAGTACAAACTAAATTAAAATTGAAGTGAGGTTCTTCAAAGTACTACAGGATTCCACCATGATGCACAGACCATTGTTACTGCCATGTGTTTCTTTAATGTTTACGAATGTCTAAAACACACACTCCTTAATGGAAAAATAAGATGAACTTGCTATCATGATTACAGTAGTGACAAACTTCCATACTTAAACCTTTTATTGAGTCACAGTTCATCTCCATTTCCTGGCATTTCTTGGTTGACAATGAAAGTCTGGCCCTAGGCAAGCCCCAAGCACTGGTCTGCACATTTTCAGCCTCTCTGTTCCAAAGCAGAGAATTAAAAATGTCAGCTGCAGCCCCTGTGAGGCCTGCTCCCGGATGCCGGCTGGGAAAGCAGCAGAAACTCCAAACCAGGGCGTCTGGTCTCCGAGCTGTGCTCAGAGCAGATTTCTATCATGGAAATGGATGTTCTAATAAATAGATTGGTGCATTAGCCAAAACTCTGGGACATGCAAAATGTATTAGGTAATTTCTAGTCCAACAAGTTTCCTGTGGCGAAGACAGCTAGAGAAACGTTTCCAAAATAAATGTCATTTACTTCTTAATCTAAAAAGAATCATCATAACCACCACTAGTTTTCCCCTTTACAATTCTGCATTATTATCTACAATGGAGCCGGACACTATGAAACTGTGACGACCTTCTGCCCCCGTCAAAATCATTTTTAGGAGAGTTAGCACCATTCCGCATTACAATCACATGTCTCACATGTACAAAAGTCCCATTAATTCCCTGGAATTATATAAGAAACCTGAGGATTTGGCATGATTGTGCAGACTGGGTTAGTATACTTTCAATCAATAATAGCTGCCATTGCTAAAAACGATCTTTAATGGTTGCATATTTTTACCACATTTAAAATACCCATGACACTGCATTGTGGAAATAAAAGGGAAATGGAAAAATCTCTATTACCTGCAGAACCATGATTCTGAGTCACTGCAGCGCTTAAAAAAATGGTGCAATGGAATCCATGGTAAAAATAAATTACAGTAATATAAACTTTTAATTTTTTTCATTTGAAAAAAGAGGCACAGAAGTTAATGCAGGTGATAGTGTGTTCTGCGAGTAGAAATTGCCAATAGCAGATAATACTCCAGAACTTTCTATATCCAATTCAGCAGAGTATTATCTATCATGAAGGCTGCTGCTGGCCTCTCAGAGCCTTTGTGCTAATTAGAAAAAGACTTTCTCTGGCCTGTTTCCCTCTCCACCTGCCCTCCAGCCTGCAGCTTGGGCTTGTGATGTCCTGGGAGCAAAGCTCCAGCTGGGTTTCAGCCTCCCCACCTCAGACAACAGCCCTCCTACAATACGCAGCATGCACGCGCTTATGGAGGCCCTGTACGAGTAGTAAAGAAATTAAGGAACAGATCGATAAATTATGGTCTACCATGTGATGGACTATTAGGAAGTCATCAAAATTGTGTTTTTAAGAATGTTTAAATATTCAAACTATTCTTTAACTATATCAGAGAACTGATATATAAACAAATTTATAAACAAATTATTATATGTAAATAAGATGAGAAAGTGTACACCAAAATGTTAACAATTATTATCTCCAGACAATGTAATTGTGGCTAATTAATTATTTTTGTATCAGTAAATTTTCAATGAGCATGAATTATTTCTATACTGAAAATGAATTCTAAATAACAAGGAAATATCTATGACCCCAACTGCTTGTCAATCCAAGAAACAATACCATCTAGTAACTTAGTTTGATCCCAAATCTTTCCAATGAAGGACACACAGAGATGCTGAAGCAACAAGACAGAATTGGATTGTTTCTCCAACACTACAACCCTGGAAGGATAGGTTAGGAATATACAGTGGTTTAAAAAAGAAGAAAAGTGCAGTTTAAAGCAGGGGAGGAGGGTTTGGATTCTATCTCCAGTAGCCATTAGCATATGACCTTGAAAAAAATTATTAACATCTGGATTCTGTTGATTTTTTTATATGATGAAGTCAATCATTTCTATCTTAAAGACTGCTCTGAGCATACAACACACTCGTGGACATAAAGCACGTTATATGGTGCCTGGTACGAAATAGGTACACAGTCATTTCGGTCTGTTTACAACGATCTCATATACCTCACTTGTCCACTAGCCCATAGTCTTGCACATAGTAGGAGCTCAGTAAATGCCACAATCAATGCATTGCATTGGATTTAGAAGAAGCTTGATCGTCAGAAAGGAAATTCCAAATGTTACATGGCTGGGAAGCCCTGTAGGAATCACCTTGTTAGAACAGACTCTAGGTTGTGTTAGCCAGCACAGAGCCCCTCAGAAAGACCACTGCCTCCACTCCCGACCCTGTGTTTAGATGGTTTGTGATGTGTGTTAACAAAGGATGTCAGCTCCCAGGGCTGTGCACCCTCATTGGATGGACATTTAAAAGCACTTTTCTTGTTATGTGGGAACTTAGGGCTGATGGAAGAATCTAGACTTCCATTAAAAGCCTTTTTTATTAATGACCATGGACAGCCCGCCCCGCCGGATCATTTGTAATAATAATAACAAACACAGCACTTACAAGGTGCTAAGCACGGTTATAAGCACCTTCCTTACACCAGACCACGTAATGCATGAGGGCCTTAGCAGAAAACTCACCTAAAGGGACAAACCTCTGTGAGGTTTAAATCTGTACATGTTTTTGAGTTCTAATAGGGAAAGGAATTTGCAGACATGCCAGGAGAGGACAAGACATCAGGCCAACTCCTCCCTCAGGACTGTCCTGTGGGATTAGGAAGCCCGGGGGACAGAGAGACTTGTAAAAAGTTAGATAAGCTCTTCAGCCTCATAAGGTAGCTTTTGTAGTGCGGAGGCTTCAGGGCCAGTGTTCATGTAAATGCCTTCTGTGTTTCTACTCCTCCTGTTAGTAAACTCAAACACTTCACCTTAGAGTCCTAGAAATCTTTATATCATCTTCACTTTCTCTAACTCTTCCTGTCATTTTTGTTACATTTATTCTGCAAATACCAGCCTATGTGTGGGGCAAATGCTCAGCACTAAGGGCCAGGACCAGGGTTATTCTCCCACCTCTGACACCCTCTCACTTGAGACAGATTAGAGAAGGCAGGGCTGTGAAGGGGATGGCCAGGGGTAGGTTTACTGTGACCCTAATGAAGTGAAGTGAAGTGAAATGAAGTGAAGTGAAGTGAAGTGACGAGGCCTCTCACTTGCTGGGACCCTCCCAAACCACTGGACCAAGTTCTATCTTATGCATTTACTTGGTTTCCTATAAGGCAGGCTCCCAGACTGCGCAAGCTCCAGGTCCCATATATGTGGCTCCATCTCCAGTGAGAAATACAAAGGAACGAACTCTGGGCGGAGGCACTGGGGTCTGTCTCCTCACAGGCTGTCCTCTCTGCTGCAAGGGTGTGGGTTGTTTTAAGGGTTTTGAGTGGAAAGATGTCACGCGGGGCAGCCTGCGGGGTCTCTGGTCCCGCTCCCCACATAAGAACGCAGGACATGGTGAGGCCAAAAGGAACACCCACGGAGCCATAGATAGGGGAGTCATACCACAATAGTCTCGCTGGCGGCTGGGTTGGAGACACAGGAAGCAGGAGCCACACTGTTTGCAACCCTCACTGTGCTGCTTGCAGGCTCAGCCACCATCTTTTGCTAGCCCCCATTTTCTGCTAGTGTAGCCGCAGCAGTTATATTAGTGTCCAATGGCTCACTGGTTACAGCTGACGGCCAGCAAGCCACAGCTGATGGCCATCCAATCACAGTTGATGGCCATTTACTGCCTAAGCCAGCACCTTTCCACATGAGGCTGAGAGCCTGGAAACTGCACTCCTGGCTCTGTCCCCACACTCCATCCCTACAGGGCCTTGCCTCACAATCTACGCGACAAGCGTCTTCTGCAAGGGGCCCTGTGCAAGGAGCCTGGAGGTGAATGCAATATCCTAGACACAGCCAGGCTCTCTGGACACAGCCAGCGTTTCTCAGGGCACCACCAGTGCTTCTGGGCACAGCCAGACTTCCTGGGTTTCTTAGGGTATCACCAGTATCCCTCGACACAGCCAGGATTTTTCAGGGCACTGCCACTCTCTCTGGGCTCAGCCAGACTTTCTCACATATTCTCCACGGCGGCTGGTCGAGACACAAAAGCAAACATCCACCAGTTCCACTACTGGTGGGTGGTGTGTTCCCAAGCAAACAGTCAAGGGGTCCATTAAATTAAGGATGGAGCCCATTCCCCATAGTCCACAGTCATTCGCCAGGGCTGTGAGCTTCACGATCTGTGCCCCCACCGCAGGCGAGGGCTCCAAGTCTTCCCCAACCTGGGGGTGAGGGCCTCAGCAAGCACTTCCCAGCCCACAGGGCTGCAACGACGCTTGCTTTCTCCTGTCTGTGATGGTTGGGGAACCATCCATGTCTTCCCACCCCTCCACAGGGGTCCAGCTGTCCAGCAGCTGCTCCTCCTGGTCTTCCTAAGACTGAGTGTTCATACGCATAAACTGCTCCACCGCCATTCGGAAAATTTTGGCTGGCACTGTACCCTGCTCGCTGAGCCATTTGTTGTGCGGGGCGGCCTGCAGGGTCTCTGCTCCTGCTCCCCATATAAGAACGCAGGACATGGTGAGGCCAAACAGGAACACCCACGGAGCCATAGGTAGGGGAGTCATACCACTGTATTCTCGCTGGCGGCTGGGCTGGAGACACAGGAGGCAGGAGCCATAATATCTACAACTACCTTTCTCTGCCAACCAACCTCACTTGCTAGCTGCAATCTGCTGTGCTAACTGCAATCCACTTTTGCTAGCTCAGCCGCCATCTTCTTGCTAGTCCCCATTTTCTGCTAGCATAGCCACAGCAGTTATATTAGTGGCCAATGGCTCACTGGTTACAGCTGACGGCCAACTAGCCACAGCTGATGGCCATCCAATCACAGTTGATGGCCATTTACTACCTGAGCCAGCACCTCTCCACGTGAGGCCGAGAGCCTGGAAACTGCACTCCTGGCTCTGTCCCCACAAAAGATCTAATGGAGCAGGACTATAGTCTCAAACAATAACCTCTCCCTGGGCAGCACCAAAGGAGGCTTGAAAGAAAAACAGCAGAGCAAAGCAGTGCCTCCAACGGCTGGGTGCTCTTTGCCTGTAACCCAGCAAGGCCCCTGTGTCCTGAGGCGGAGGTGGGAGCCTGGCTTGGCAGCTGATTCCTTGGAAATGATGGGCTGTGTAAGACTGGATTGTTAGCAGCGCACCCTTAGCTCTTCCACTCTGGACAACACTGGCTTTGGGTTTGTGTTGTGAGGAATGAGGCAGGGGGGGTGGTGAGCATCTCAGAACAACAACCAAACAAAACCCTAAAGGTGATTTCCCCAAACACCCAAGGCCTTCATTTGCACTGATTTATCCATATGCTCCTCACTTTGGAATGTTTCTGAGAAACCCCTCCTTTTGCCTTTTATCACCGTACCAAACAGTTAATAAAATTTCAGAAAAAGCAGGATAAAATTTTTTTATATACTTAGTAGTATTACAACCACATACATATTTTATGTATCCAGGAAGAAAATCAATGCATTGCATTTGGTTTAGTGACTTGTTTCTTTACCTTCCACAGAAGCTGTAAGGCCAGCTTGGTAGAAGACGGCCGCTACTCTTCTAATACTATTTTCATTAGCTTCTTTCTCTATAAAATTATTTTTCCGGCCATTCTTATGGATTCAGCAAAAAGGTAAAAACCTGAAGAACACACACCATGATGCTGTTTGAAGTGACAACTAAGAAATTATTCTTTTTTCCTAAAATCCCCAGGGAATGTTGAACCGCCTAAGTCCTTTTACAAAGTCGATGTTTTTTTCTTCAGCTTCATTATTCTTATTATTCATTTGTACAACAGAAGACTATGCCTCTCATTTCAAAAGATGGGGCAAGTATCAACTTGAGCCAAGTCAGTAACAAAAGTTCTGATTTAATTCTGACCACTGTGGGGTCTCCTCCATGGGGTAAGTTGGCCTGGCAAACCTTGTGTATTTATGTTAAATATTGTACCCTAGAAGAGGGGCACACACCTGTCTTGGGTGTGGGGGGGGGGGAGTGGGGGGGAGGAGTGAGACAAGGAGTGAAAGAGAGACAAGCTGAAGCAAGGTTTATTGAAGTTTCTTATCCTGCTAAGGAGACCAGCCTAGGTCACATACCCTGGTGATGCTGAGAGAACGCCACTTTCAATAACATTTTAATCAGGCTGCCTGTTTTCTGTTTTCCTCTGCCTACACTTTTCTTGCTCCAACAGCTCTTCTACCTTGGGTTGATTTCTCTCTGCTTCTACCTAGGCCAGGTGTCTCTAGTTGGCAGGCATGTAGTTCCTTTGGTTCCCACTAAGAGGAGATGGCCACGAACAGCCCAGATTCAGAACCACTCAGTGGAAAATACCTCTATGGTACCTGTGGGGACTGGGCAGAGTCTGGTTTATACCAGTCAAACCACAGAATGGCTCCAGACAGGATTTAGGTCAGCCCCTGGTTTTTATAGGAGGAACCTGCAACCCACAGGGTACCCAACACCACAGAGCTAGTTTGTGGCAGAATTGACTGGGAGCCCAAAAGCGTCCCTCATTCCTTCAGTTCCAAGCAGTAAGCAACTGGATATCATCCATGGGTCTCTGAAAAATCTCAGGCTTTCTGGTGGTTCAGCTGGTACTCAGGTATCTCGCAGTGACTCTGAATGGCTCTTTCCAGCATCAAAGTCCATCTTTCATAGATATGCAGAAGTATTATGTGCCAGGGTGCTTATTCAATGGAATGCTGATGACCAAGAACATGTAGCAGAACGAAACCTTGTTAACAGAGTGTAGTAGGTGGTATTTTCCAAAAATGCTCACAACAATATTTTCAGACCTGTGTGCTCTTCCAGAACCTTGCCATTTACCCATCAACAGATGGAGTTCCTGTCCTCTCTCCTTTACCTGGGTGGGCCTTTGTGATGGCCTGGACCAATGGAATATGCAGAAGTGATGTTGCAAGACTTCTGGGGGTGGGTCATAAAAGGCTAAATGGCTTCTGCCCAGTTCTCGTTCTCTCTCTCTCTCTCTCTCTCTCTCTCGCTCTCGCTCTCGCTCTCGCTCTCGCTCTCGCTCTCACTCTCTCTCCCCCTCTCTCTCCACCTTGAGCTCTGAGCTGCCATGTAACAAGTCAGGCTACTCTGACATGGGGAAATATAGAGAAAGAGAGGCAGCCTGAGGAGCCCCAGTGGTTAATCTTCTCAGCCCAAGTGCTAGACATGTGACTAAGCAAGTCCTCAGATAGTTCCTGTCCCATCCATGGTCTGCCTGCAATTGCATGAAGAACCCCAGTAAGTGCAGGAGACAAGAACAAGGCATAGTGTGGCTTGTGGAGAAGAGGGTGGGCTGGGGTAAAGGTTGTCTTCACAGAGGAGGGACAACTTGAGTTGGGTCTTGAGGGATGAATAGGAGCCCACCAGACAGATGAAGGAAGATTCTATCCAAGAAGATGTAGTAGCAGATGAGGCCTAGAGGTGTGAGACAGCCACAGAGTGATGTAGAACGAAGTTCCTAAGGGTGGAAATGAAGGATTCCATGTACAGAGCCAAAGGGGGATGCAGCAAAAGGAGACCATAATCTGATTTTCATTTGAGAACGATCATTCTGAATACAGTGGAGTGGGTAAGGTGGGCGTGGCAAGACCAGTTGATGCTATGGAAATAGTTCAGGAGAGAGATAATGAATGTCCAAATTAAGGCAGCAGCAGCTGACAGGGAGAGAAGGTGGCAGGAGGGAGAAGGGAAGTGTCTCGGAAAGGACTCAGTCACCTGTTAAGTGTAAGAGAGAAGGCTGAGGTGGATCCAGGTTTCGAGCCTCAGCAAGCAAGGTGGCTGGTGGTGCCACTCACTGAGCTTCAGATTGCAAGTTGTGTGGAGGGACGGTGGACTCATGCTCTTTCCACATGGCTCTGTGCTCCCAGTGGGGACACTTAGGGACCAGGAACATGTACAGGTCTCATCAACAACAGACACATTTTTAGGTCCAGAAAATGAGTGAGCCTTGGGAGAGCAAATACAGTGATGAAGGAAGAGGGGGATGACAGAATCCTGAGGAACACCAGCTTTGATGGAAGGACAGAGGAGGCAGAACCTGGAAATGAGAATGGAGAGAAAGGGTACAGAAGCAGAAGACAAGTCCAAAGGTCTGAGAGCTTACCTATCCCTGGGCTAAGCTATCAGCTATGAAGGATACTTGTCTTTGGATGGAGTCTAGCGCTCCCCCACCTCTCCTTGCTCTGGGTCCTTTCACAGCTATTCATTGCATAACATTTGAAGAAATGCATGGGCCAGCACAAAACCCTGATCTTTAATTTATTATTTAGGGGTAATAATAACAATACCCAATGACTTGAATGGTTTTGGCCAGGAATTCGCTTAATTCTTTAGGTATTCATCAGAATTTTCAGTAAGAACACACTTGAAATGCAGGAAGCAGTGTGTTGTGGCCTTTGGATGTGGCCCAATTGATACAGTAACCAGATCTTCAGGTATATCCAGATTCCTTGTGGGCACACAGGACGGGTGAGCTTGCACATTTTTGAGAATATTAAGGAATCCTGAGATCTGCCAGGACTTAATTAATATTGATGGTCCCTTCCTAGAAATGCTGGACTTTGAAAGCACCTTAGATGTCATCAACTCTGACCTCAACAGACTCTGGGTGGTGTCGTTAGATGGCAGGGGACAGGGAGTTTTAATTCAACTGGAAGCAGAAAAGTAGGGGAAACTTGATTCTATGCAGAGTTGACCTGCAGGTGTATATAAATTATTGATGTGGATGCCGCCTGATGAATTTGGGGGTAAAGGTGGGTTGGCCAGAGATGAATCATGGACTTTATTTCAACTAGAGTGCCTAGGGCCAGGCCTCTCATTTTCCAGATGAAGAAACAAAGGACTACAGAAGTTAAGCAACTCGTCCAAGGTCAAACCCAGGCTAGAGCCAAAGCCAGATGATTCCTGGGGCTGAGTCCCTTGCAGTGTCCATTTCCTTCTGCCGGGCCATCTCCAGGCCATCTCTTGTTTTGTCTTATGTGTTTTATGTCAAATGCCATAAATATAGAAAGCAGAAAATATTGTTGACAAATGCTTTCCCAACATTAGCAGCCACTTCTATTTTGGGATTTTAAAAAAGCTTTTCCAATGTCCCCCAAATGCAACTGTGGAATATGCCAATAAAATGCACACTGCATGTGGGCCAATCTAATGTATCTCAGACATAAGGTGCTTATTATATCCTTAAAACAGGTTTGGAAAAGTAAGTAAAATTTTATCCACAGAAAGAAAATGTAATTGTTAATTGCTGCTCAGAATCGGATAATTTTTTGTTTCTTGGTAAAGATGATGGCATCATGGTGGGTTACTAGGAACTCGGTGACTACAACCTAAACTTCACTGCCCTCAGCACAATGCTCCCTTGGGCAGGCAGCTGATTCTTGCATGTGCAGGAATCCTGTTCTCTGACTGCCCACAAGGCCTCCTAGTCACTTAGCTCAAATGGCTTTTTTCAGGCTTTGTTCTCTTCTTCCTCTCTAGTATTAAAAATGGCCCCCACTCACCCTCTCCTTTGTGCAAGCCTTTCCTCTCTTGGCTTCCATGAAAGCAAAGAGTTTTCTCTGAAGGGCCGAATCTAATGGATTAGTATTGCTTCCTGGAACGCAGCACTGGGGAGGATTCTGAGGCAAGTTTATCATCCATCTTTCTACACCTGGAAAACTCCTTGTTCTCCTTAAAGGATCAGCTCAAATTCACCTCCTTGGCCAGTTGGAGTTGGGGCAGGGGGGCTCCCTCCTCTGTACTCCCAGTTCCCAGCACAGATTCTGTTACAGCACAGATTGCTGTGTTGTATTTATCTGTTTAGATGCCTGCCTCTCTCATTAACCATGAACCCCTCAAAGGCAGTGTTGAGCCTTTGTTTCCCCTGTATCCCCAGGGTCTAGCATAGTGCCCAGGGTCCATCACAATATGCCAACTGGATAATGGATGGATGGATGGATGGATGGATGGATGGATGGATGGATGGATGGATGGATGTTAATCTAGTTGGTTGGCCTGCTGGTTTTCCAATGACATAAAAATACTCATTCATCAGTAGCTGGTGATTCTCTGCCCTCCACTGATATGTTCCCATCTCCTCCCTACCTTTAGCTAAATGTTGCAAATTGCAAGGTCTCAGTTAGAGGACTTTAATTATTTCTGTTAGAGTGTGTTCCTGCCACTTGGGCCCCAGACAATGCCCAGATGGAGGATGGAGTACTACTCTAGGGACCAGGAATCTTTAAGACAGTATGGCATTCTGTTTATTGCTATCTGCCCTTTAACTCACATACTTCCTGGCCCCTGCCTGCTTGCCTTGCAGACAGACTACTTTCAGCTCTGGGCCACTCTCGATTCAACGGTCACTATTGTCAGCTATTATTTTTCATATACTCCATTCCTGACTCTTGGTCTCTGTTAACACCTGTACAGCATGACAAGGTGGAAGGCACTACCTAGAATAGATGTGTTACCTGGCTCTGGTTAACACTCAAAAACCTAGGTAGGTGTCTTTTCTGGTGATGGCCCCAACATTTTGATCCAGTGAGACCCAGAAGTTGTCAGTTGTGTGACTGATAAGAGAGAACAGAAAGAAAGGAACTTCCATAAACAAAACTAGCAGGTGATCTTCCTTTGCCTTTGTCATTCAAAATTGTCTCAGATTTTGTTTTCACATTATTCTTTTTTATTCAGTCAACAGGCCCTGTCTGTGCTCTAGGACACACAGAGGTAAGAGGAGAAGACCATGTTCTTTCTCTCATAGGGATCACTCCATAGTTAGGGAGGACAGACCACAAGTAAGAAAATAAATAGAGAGATCCAAGATAGCAGAGTAAATAAACGCATTAAAATTGCAACTAAATTATAGATCAACCTGAAGAACCATCTGAAGTCTAGATGAGCAGAGGTTTTGTAACTAAGGACAGAAAGAAGAAGCCACGTCGCGACTGATAGGAGGGGCGGAGATGCGAAACAGGCTGGCCCCACACCTCTGTGTGGTGGTTGAGAATCAGAAGGCATTATCTCGGCCATGGAGGTTACCCCCTGGAGGAGTGAGGGACCCCAGCCCAGAGTACTGGCGCTGGGAAGAGGAGCTCCCACAATGTCTGGTGGTGAAAAGCAGTGGGGCTTCAAAACATCCAGGTGGGATGGCAGGCTGTGGGAAACCCAGACATCCTCTTAAACGACCTGCACACAGACTCATTCACTCGCAAGCACTCACCCTGGGCTCCGGTGGAGGGATGGTGACTCAGGGGGCATACAGGGGGGCAGACTGAGGTGTGTGGCTTCAGAAAGAGAACTGGAGGACACTCGCTATTTTTCCTGTGTGGGGTCCTCATGCAGCCAGCAGGCAGGCACCATCTTTCTTATGTTGAGCCCTTCCCCAAACATCCAAATCTGAATCAGATGGGCCTGGTGAGCTCCGCTGCTCCACTCCGCTGACTCCCTGGGTCCTCACCCTACCCAACTCCCCCAATGCCAGAGGCACTTTGTTGGCAGGCCACCAGCCTTGCCCACATGGCACTCTTTTTTAGAAAACTATCGGAGTCCATGGGCCCCAGGAAGGTGGCGACTAGCCTCGGTGTGCTCTGAGACTTTTGCTGAGTAGCTCCAGGCTCAGCACTGGCACAAAGCCAGAATCTACATTGACCTGGTAACCACAACTCTTCCCACTCTAGTGACTCACTGAAACTCCACCTCACCCAAATTGTGTACCTCACAAAGTTTTATCAGTAGCTAAACCTTAAGGGAGCCGGCAGGTGGCAGCAGACTTCGGGGTATCCTGGTTTTTTGTGGAGCTACCCCAGGCCTGGTATTTACTGGTAGCAGCCATCCTTGGTTCACAGCGTGGCCTATCTCATGAAACTCCAGGTTTAGCACAGGCAGCGAACAACTGTGAATCACTTTGTAGCTCCTCCCAGGTAGTCTCTGGTGGGTCACAGGCTGTGAGTGACCTGGGTCTGCATGGGCACCCTCCCAAGAGGCCCCAGAACCAATATACTTAGAGGTTGGCTTCAGACCACAACAGAGCCCCACCCAATTAGCCCCACAAGTGGCACACACAAAGGGCAGTCTCAATAGGCACCAGAGTCCACTGGGGTGAATCCCACTCAGAGAGGTAAACCCCCCACACAGCAGCCCGTAAGCTGTGGACGTGGCCAAACCGCAGAGCCAATCAGCCTGAGGGCTAATCCCACTTGCTGATGTGCCAATAGCAATCAAGGCTCAACTACAACAGGAGAGCATACGCAACCCACACAAGAGACACTCCTGGAGCACCAGGAACTGGTAAACCAGGAAGACTGTGCCACTGGCCTCTACAGGGCACCTACTACATATGGTCATCTGGGCAACACTGGGAGACACAGCAGATCTACCTCATACATAGAAACAAACAGAGAGAGGCAGCCAAAATGAGGAAACAAAGAAATACATCCCGAATGAAAAAGTAGGAGAAAATTGCAGAAAAAAACTAAATGAAATGGGGACAAGAACTTACCAGAGACAGAGTTCAAAACAATGGTTATTAAGATGCTCAAGGAACTTAGTCAGAACCGCAAAAAAAGAGGTAGGAAGCATAAAAAAAGACATAGAAACCACAAAAAAGAACCAGTCAGAAGTGCAAAATACAACAACTGAAATGAAGACTACACTAGCATGAATCACCAGCTGACCACATGAAGCAAAGGATCAAATCAGCAATTTGGAAGACGAGGTAGCAGAAAACATCCAATTGGAACAGTGAAAAAAATAATAATAAAAGATAAGGATAGTTTAAGGGACCTCTGCAACAACATCAAGCATAACAACATTCACATCATAGAGGTACCAGGAGACAAGAGAAAGCAAGGGATTGCGAACCTATTTGAAGAAATAATGACTGAAAACTTTCCTAATCTGGAGAAGGAGATAGACATACAAGTCCAGAAAGTGCAAAGAGTCCCAAACAAGATGAACCCAAACAAGCCCACACCAAGACACATTATAATTAAAATGGTAAAGGTTAAAGACAAAGTGAGAATCCTAAAAGCAGTAAGAGAAAGGCAACTAGTAACTTATAAGGGAGCTCAGCTGATTTCTCAACACAAGCTTTGCAGGTCAGAAGGGATTGGTGCGAAATATTCAAAGCGATGAAAACTATCATTTAAAATTGGCTAGCATTTGAAATTGAAGGACAGATAAAAGAGCTTCCCACACAAGAAAAAGCTAAAGATAATCATCACCATGAAACCAGTATTACAGGGAATGTTAGAGGAACTTCTTTAAGATGATAAAAAAAATGATGATGATCAAAAACATGAATAGTAAAATGGCAATAACTGCTTTCAATGTAAGTGGATTAAACGCTCCAATCAAAAACATAGGGTGGCTGAAGGGATAAGAAAACAAAACCTTTACATATGCTGCCTACAAGAGACTCACTTCAGATTGAAAGACACCACAGAGTAAAAGTAAAGAGATGGAAAAAGTTGTTTCATGAAAATGGAAATGGAAAAAAAAAAAAAAAGAAATTGGGGTAGCAATACTTATACCAGACAAAACTGACTTTAAAACAAAGGCTGTAACAAGAGACAAAGAAGGACCCAGTAATCCCACTTCTGGGTATTTATCTGAAGAAACCCAAAACGCTACTTCAAGGGGACAGGTGCATCCAGGTGTTCATTGCAGCATTGTTTACAATGGCCAAGATGTGGAGGCAGCCTGGGTGTCCATCAATGGAAGAATAGATAACGAGGAGGTGGTATGAATCTACAATGGAATATTTCTTGGCCATGGAAGGGAGTGGGTTCTTGCCACTGTGGTGGCATAGATGGACCTGGAGGGAATTGTGCTGAGTGGAGTGTCAGATAGTGAAAGACAGATGCAATGTGATTTCGCTTACATGTGGATTCTAAGAACAAAATTAACAAACAAAACAGAACCAAACTCATAGATACAGAAAACATTTTGATGGTTGCCAGATGAGAGGGGGTTTTGGGCTGTTGTGAAAAAAGGGTAAAGGGCTAAGAGGTACAAATTGGTTGTTACAAAGTAATCATGGGGATGTAACGCATAGGAAACATAATCAATAATATGGTAATAACTATATATAGTGCCAGCTGGGTACTAGACTAATCGGGGGGAATCACTTCTTAAATTATATAAATGTCTAACCACTATGCTGCACACCTGAAATTAATATAAAATAATGCTGAATGTCAACCGTAATTGAAAAATTAAAAAGGGGGTGAAAGGTGAAGAGGAATAAGAAGTTCAAATTTCCAGGTACTGGTATAAAACAAGTAAGTCATGGGGACGTAATGTACAGCACAGGGAATATAGTCAATAATATTGTGATAGCGTGGTACAGTGTCTGATGGTCACTGGACTTGTGGTGACCACTTCTTTGGGTATATAAATGTTGAATAACTATGGTGTACACCTGAAACTAATATAATACTGTATGCTAGCTATATTTTTAATAAAAACCTTTTTTTAAAAAAGAAATAGAACTGGAAATGATGACAGACGGCGACAACTATGAAGGGAACAAACAGGAGGGAGCTAGGTTGGCTGGGGTATGGGCTGATCAGGGGAGCTTCCTGGGCATGTGACATTTCAGCTGAACCCAGGAGAATAAGGAAGAGGCTGCCAGGGCTGTGTGCGCAGTATTTCTCAGTACATACTTACCGAACATGCAGTGGAAACGTCAGCCGGGTCCTTCCAAAACAGACTGAATGTCCAGCTCCCGCAATGTGTAAGTGGAAGCACCTCAGAGAGGCAGATGGATGGAAATGGGGACCCTTGCAACTGGGCTCCTGGGGAATGTTCATGACAGTTGAACAGCAAGGTCTCTTTGGTGACTCTCAGGCTCCTTCTCATTGTTTGCGGGTGTCTGTAGTCAGCATGCATAGTTAGAGAGTTTAATAGCTTAGTAATAGCTTGTAGTCCATTTTTAAAATTAGGGCAAGTGGTGTTGATGTGATTACTAGAGACATAAGTGCCCTGCCCATTACTTCAATTGCGCCTTATTAAAACTAACAATGTTTGCATGGAGTTGGGAGCTTCATAGGCTAAAATGCAGGCAACATTACAATGTGGCCAGAAATAAGGAAAGTATACATTCCCTTTGTGGAGGGGGCCAAATTCCCTGCACACATTTTTGGCTGACACACGTAACTGGATAGAAATCGTTCATTGCCAGGAAGGGGCTTTGCGAGCAGCTTTCTATTTTACCATTTCTATAAGAATCAATTCTTCATTCTGCCCAATGTTCCTGTGAAACACACGATCTTCATAGTACTGTGCAACACAAGTTATTAAGTGGGGCAGTGCTTGAGCTGAATTCCAAATTTGCACATTTTATTTTTTTAATGTTTTTCAGCATCTTCGAGAGCATTGTCTGATATCTGCGTCCAGAGCTTTCAGGAGAAGAGATATCTTGCCAAGCCCGGTAGTTAATGTTTGGTTTCATAAACAATTAAACAACCATCTGTTGGTTTGCTTCAGTGACTAAGAAAGCACCATTTAATTGCTGTAGGGATCAAAATCGATAAGGTATACTGGGGCGATAACACTCTGGGTTCAGTCCAGCAGCCCCAGTCATCACATTATTAAAGAACCTAACACTGGCCTGTAGTTATTTGTTTCTGTCACTTCTGTCCAATGGTGAGCACGCACACAGCAAGGACCCTGCTCGTTCACTCTGCATCCTCAGCCCTGACTGGCACATTTAAGCAATTGATCATTGTACTGACTGACTGACTGACTGAATGAATGAATGAATGAATGAATGAATGAATTTTGATCCTACAAAGATTAAAAACTCCTGGGGTTTTTTTTTGCTGTTTTTTGTTTGTTTGTGTTTTGCTTAAACCAATAGAAATTCATTCTCTCACAGTTCTGGAGACCAGAAGTCCAAAATCAAGGTGTCAGCCGGGATACACTTCCTCCAAAGCCTCTAGGAAAGGATCCTTCCTTACCTCTTCCAGCTTCTGGTGGCTGTAGGTATTCCTTAACTTGTGGCTGCATTACTTCAAAGTAAAGATGTGCCTCCATCTTTACATGGCCTTCTCTGTGTTTCTGTCAAAACGCCTCTATTTTAAAAAAAATAATAATAATGATAATAAGAGTGTTCCCTTTCAAACCTTCAAAAAACATTAATGTGGGTGGGTGTATTTCTAGAACCAGTGCTGGTATCAGGTAAAGAACTTGTGTCTTTATGTGTCTGCATGGTACAAGGATGGCTGTTTCAGTATGCCTCTGTTCCTTACAGATAGGCTTTGAGCTGGTTGATTTAATCTCTTTCATTGACTTTTCTTTCTTCCATTGTGGCTTGGTTCTGTGCTTGGGCAGAGGAAAGCATCCTTCTCATTGTCCTGTTCTAGGAAAAAGTGTTCAGTGCCTGTCTGTTGGAACTGTTTCTGCCCTTGCTGTCTATGGAGGAATAACATTACACAGAATTAAATCACGCATAATATATGTCCCAATTCTGTTAGAATTTCATTTCTGAAATTTCAGTCATGCTCACCTATGTTCAGTTTTTTTTTTTAATTTTTTTCACTCCTTTCCATATGTTAAAATGCAGGAAGCAGGAGTTCTCCGGACAGTCTGGGAAATGCCGGGTTAAGTAAACATAGCCAGCTTTCTTCACTGCAGTTTGTCAGAAACTTCAGGATGCCCTCAAGCTCTGGGACTCTCCAAATGCGGCTACAGTTTGTCTCCAGATTTATTTGACCCCAGAAACCTTTTAGTGATGAATTTCTCGAGGAACTAGTATTTCACCCAAGGCACTTTTGGGAACAACAGAGTATAGCTTCGTTATTGTTTTTCTTTGTTTCTTTATCACATCTTCTCTCTTGAGCTTTTCTCTAAATATAAAATTATTTTCCTGGGTTTTCCTTTATCCAACTTTGGCTGTCCCTTCGGCAAAAGGTCTGATTCAAACAAATAGGTATTAAATACATTTGAAATTAAAATTAAATACCTTTAAGTGTCTGGCAAATAGAGAGGCGTGGGAAATCTCAGCCTCCTGAGCACTGCTACAAGCTGGGTTACAGCCTCTGCTCTACCTCCTCCGGGAGGGGGTGAAATGAGCTCCCGGCAGTGGGGCTTCACTGAGGGTCTGAAAGTGCTTGTGCATCACTGATCCACAGCTGGCAGTGATCAGAAAGAACTAGGAACACTTATCCCACTAAAGGTTTTTCCAGAATGCTTATAACCCTAGAGTTGTGATTTCCCAATGTTTTTTGGAGCCTTGAAATGTTAATTACTTGCTTCTGCAATATTTCTTCTTATTCATAAAAATGCCAAATGGCACAAATTCATGTTTTAAATTGGAATGAATTAGAATTAAAGTTAATTTTTGTTTTGGCAAGATGTCTTTGAGGCTGGTATGACCCCCTTGAGAAAACTGTTTATTTTGAGATCCCAGGAGTCCTCAAGGCACAAAGGTCAGTGAAAAATAAAATTCATGTTCAAGGTTACCCACCAGCTTTATCTATGGTGGCTAAGACATGGAAACAACCAAAGTGTCCTTCGATAGATGATTGGATAAAGAAGATGGGGTGCATATACACGGCATATTACTCGGCCATAAAAAAAGATGAAATACTGCCATTTGTGACAACATGGATGGATCTTGAGGTTATTATGCTAAACAAAATAAGTCACACAGAAAAAGTTGAGCCATATGATTTCACTCATATGTGGGATATAAAACTGAAAGCAACAAAGGAACAAGACAAACAAAGAAAGAAAGAAACAAAAACTCATAGACACAGACAACAGTTTAGTGGTCACCAGAGGGTAAGGGGGGAGGAGGGTAGTAGATGAGGGTAAACGGGGTCAAATATATGGTAATGGAAGGAGAATTGACTCTGGGGGATGAACACACAATGTGATATATAGATGATGTAATACAGAATTGTACACTTAAAACCTATGTAATTTTACTAACCACTGTCACCCCAATAAATTTTAATTAAAAAAAAAGATTATCTACCAGCAAGCTGTTCCCCTCTCCTAGTTACCACATCTTACAAGAGTCATTAGTTTCACACACCTGACAAGTGCCAGCCCTGGCTGGGGGCCATGGGAGAGAGAGACCAGAGATGTGAGGACAGGGGTTAGTCACTCAGGAGCCTCCTCTCCCCTACCACAAACCACAGACCCTAGTGTGACACCCGTTTTTTACACTGTAGCTCTGTGCGCCCCAGTTGTGACAAAGCCAAAGATGCCAGAAGATTTCTAGTTGCGCTGGCCCCAAGGTATTCACCATCCTACACAATTTTCACAGTGCAGGTCTGAATAAATTAATTTCTTCCTGGTTTACTATAGCATTTTTTACCTTCATGCATTTACAGCAGATTGCTTTGTTTATTTATTGATTTTTTCTGCTGTCTCAGGATGTGGGGTGTACTTAATTGTTTGAGGTAGGAGGACTTTTTCTATGTCTGGTTTCCTCCTGAAAACAAAGATATTTGGCATCTGTTCATCCATTGTGTGCCCTTTCCCCTGCGTAAGCCTTAGAAACTTTCCTCCCCACGTGTCCCGTCTTCTCCCTTTCCTCCAGCCCTATGGTTTCCTTCTCCACCTCCACATATTCACGTTTCCTTCCTGCCCACTCTGCTGTAGCCATCCAGGGAGGCTGCGAACTTCTCTTCCAGCCAGGGCCACAGCCACGAGTAATCTAATCACCCTCTCCTTACCGCCTGCCTGTGAATGAAATGGTTGTCCGGGCAGTTAAATCGAATTAAGGGCTATGCTTGCAAAATCCAAAATTTGTTCTGCTAGGGCCCCAGTTAAGGCCCTAAAATTAGATTTAGCAGACTAGGGAAGCAAGACAAAAAGTCCCCGAGGTGGGACTATCGGCCTTTTCCATCTAGATGCTGTGAGCTGCAGCCTGATATGGTACAAACAGCTTGGACTTTGGGGCCAGACAGATTTGACTTTGAATTAAGACTCAGCCATTTGCTGCTGTGTGATCTTAGGCAAGTAACTTAACTTCTCTTGGTGTTCTTACCTATAAAAGGGGTTCATGATAATACCTACCCCTCAGGATACTGGTATAAAGTATGTAAAGTGCCTGGTATTGCGTGAATGCTCAATAAATGAAAGTCCTTTAGATTGGGCCTGTGGAGTATAAATACAGAACTGAAGCCAAGGAGCTGGTGAGAGGGCTTTCGTTTTGCTCGAGTTGCACCAGCCGACTGGACAATGATGGAGCCGAGGGCTAACCTGATCACTGAACGCTGCCCACAGTAGCATCTGCTGGGCTCTGCCCACATTCTTGCTGCCCACCTATTGGAGCATGAGGGCAGCAGCTTGGAGACTCATCTTGAGTGTCTCCTCCCCATCTGTTTGCTTCTTGCGTGGTACCATGTAAACCTGTACTCCTGCCTTTCCCGCTGGTGACTCACCTCTAGGGGAGGGGAGAGGGTGCCACCATGGCCCCTGGGAGGAGCTCTGAGAGTAGAAATCCGCCTCTGGTTGAAGCACAGTGAACTCCTGGTGACCTGCTGCAGGGTGGTAAGTGTGCGCTCGCCTTGGCCATCCTTCCTGACCAGGACACAGCACCCTGTACCTTCCAGAAATGGGTCTGGTGATGGTGGTGAAGGAAAAGGCAAAGGAGGCTAATTATTCATTTCTTTCCTCGTTTCTCAGAAATACAAGGTGGCAGTACCAGTACCTGAAACCTGCTCAGAAACCACGGCTATTGCTTATATCTTCTTTGTCCCCATTTCCTGACCACACCATTTGATTTAGTGACAGCAAATGCTCCTCAACATAGAAGTGAGCATGGAACCAGGCTGGGCCATTACCCTGGCCACAGTTAAGCCCATCAGTGCCTCCATCCTGGGAATTTTGTTTACAGAACATCAGATGAGAGATTTCCTTTCCTCTCCACATTCTTAAGTGGGGTTGTTGTTGCCCAGAGAAGCAAGCAGCCATGTTCCCGCCACAATGTGGAGAACTTAACCCCAGGACCAACCCCACCCCTGCCTTCCTGGCATTTATTTATATGAATCAATGTATTTCTTCTCTCTCTCTCTTTTTTTTTTTTTTTTTAATAAGCTAGTTGGAGCGGGGCTTCTCTCTTTTGCAATCTAATGAGTTCCTGACTCACCCAAGTACCAAGAAGGAAATCTATGAAATCTGCAAATGCAGGCTGTGACCGTCACTCCTGGAATTGGTCAATGTTTGATGACAGAAATCAGGTAGTATGAGCCAAGTCAGCTTTTATAGAAAGGATATTTTCTTGCTACTAGAGCCCTTAACAGTTAAAACTTTGAAGAACTCTGAAGAAGAACTGGCTGGATAGATGATATATTACAGAATTGTACACTTGAAACTTATGTAACTTTACTAACCATTGTAGCCCCAATAAACTTTAATAAAATAAAAAATAAAGAAAACTGGCTGGAGGCATATCCCCTGTGTCCTCAGACTCCCCATACTGAATATCTTTGGTTTTCAGTTGCTTCGAGGTGTCGTGTTGAAGGTGTGTCTCCATTTATTGTTGGAAATTCACTAGTCTTTTGATTAGTGAGCATTAGCTTGGCATTTGACCACTCCATGGGCGTTGGGCTCTGGCCTTCCTGAACTAGTCCCTCACTGTGAAGACAGACTCGTGTGGGCCTGTCCATAGATCTGGCCCATCAGAGTCTGCCTGGTGGTGAATGCAGAAAAACCACAAGACTAGGTACTACCAACTCAAACAGTATCTGAATCTGTAACTTTAAACAAGTGATGGTACCTTTCTGGGTCTCCTTTTCCTCACCTGCAAATTGAAGATGCTAGACTAGAAGACACAAAGTCCTTTGAATTCTAGTAGTCTATGATTTTTCAGTATAATTTATAAAATAAAGTCTTGGCATTTGGAGTGAAATATAGGAGAAGACTTGGTATGTTGAGCTCTTCCACCTGAGCAAATACTACGCCCACAAAGTGTAAATTCCCACTGGCAAGGAAAACAATAGGACCTCCCTTGGAGTGGGAGAGGTGAGGTTAAAGACCTCATTGGGAGGGAGACCTCTTTTCTCAGCAGCAAATAACACTACCGCTGCCAGATGAGATAATCTTTAAAACCAAGGAGAAACGGGCAGCATAAAATAGACTTAAATGTAATGTTAGGACCTCATCAAGGAACAAAACTAGCATGGTGGATAAGATACAAATATATATTTTGAGTATCAGTCAGTCTCATTGCTGTATTGTTGTAATATGGGGGAAATTTGGTAAGACGTTAGGAAGAGAGGTCAGACACACATGAAAGTCAACTTGGCTGAGTATAAAAGTCTCTGAGTGAGATACTTCTCCATGGTTTTCTGACGGTACTCCAAAGAGATCAGAAATCATCTGGTATTTGCTCTTCTATCAATACATTGTTTGAGGGGGTGGGGTGGGGCCAGAGTTATTTCCTACCTGGATACTTGTAGCACTTTTTTTTGTCCTTGTAATTAAAAAATGTTGTCAGTATGTGTGTAGGTATGGATCTTTTTAAATTGCTTTTATCTGGAATATGTGAGCCCATTCAATCTATATACTCTGGTCTCTTTCCATCTTGGAAATGTTTTCTTCAATACAGTTTTTATCACTTCTGTTTCTATTGTTCTGCGTGTTTCATTAGTAATATTATAATTCTTAAATTGGATTCTCATTCCCTTTCTCAGTCTCTATCTCTTTTTTCAGTAATTCTCTCTTTTATCATTTCTAACTCAGTGTTCCTCTCTGGTAGACCTCTCGAGATTAACCTCCAAATCACTGATTCCATTTTCTACACTGTCAATTTTGCTTATTTCCACTTCCACGGTGGAGTTGCAATTCTTTAATTGCATTTTTTGCCATCCATTCTCTTCTCATCTCTCTTCATACATCATCTTATAAACTTTTTTTTAAAAAAAACCTTACTTTTTTTAGAGCAGTTTTAGGTTTACAACAAAATTGAGACGGTGCAGAGAGCTCTCATATACCCTTTGCCCCCTAATGTACATAGCCTTTCTCATTATCAGCTTCACTCACCAGATGGTACATTTTTTACCAAACAGGAACCTACATTGACATATCATAATCACCCAAAGTCAATTTTCATGAGGTTTCACTCTTGGTGCTGTACATTCTATGGATTTTGACAAATGTATGTATAATGACATATTTCCATCATTATAATACCATACAGAGTATTTTCAGTGCTCTAAAATTCCTCTAGGCTCTGCCTAGTCATGTCTCCCTTACCCACATCTGGCAACCACGGACCTTTTTACTCTCTCCATAGTTTTGCTGTTTCCAGAATGTCATATAGTTGGAATCATACAGTATGTAGCATTTTGAGACTGGTTTCTTTCACTTAGCAGTATGCATTTAAGGTTCTACCATGTCTTTTCATGACTCGATAGCTCATTTCTTTTTAGTGCTGAATAATATTCCACTGTCTGGAGGCAGCAGTTTATCAACAACTGAGGGCTATCTTGGCTGCTTCCAAGTTTTGCAGTTATGAACAAAGCTTCTATAAACATCCATGTGGAGGTCTTGTGTGGACATGTGTTTCCAACTCCTTTAGGTAAATATTAAGAAGCATGATTGCTGGATTGTATGGGAAAAGTGTGTTTAGTATGGGAAAAGTATGATTCAGTATAATTCAGTATAATTCTTACCTCAATGGGGAAGGGTGACAGGAATTGGGAATAAAAGGGTCTTCTATTGTGCTAGTGAATAGATATTATGACAATTTATGAAACTATATACCTAAAATTTGTTCACTTTTCAAAATGCTTCGTAGACTTTTCTAAGGGTTTACTACAAAAATTATTATATAACAGAACTATCTATGAAAGCAATGAATCATGTTGGATCAATGTACATATTTCTAGTTAAAATTTTCTAAATAAAAAAAGGAATCAACTTGGTAACTTTGCATCTAGGTCTTTTCTCTGTGTGTGGTTTTCTGTAATTCATAAAGACCATGTCTCCTTGCAATCAAAGATGTCTTCAATTTTTCTTTTCTTTCCTATAGTAAACCTGTTCCTTTTCAGTTTTTAGAAGTATCCCTTTCCCTTTTTTATAAGCTACATCTTAGTTGTTGTTTCTGTTCACCTATCGTCCAATGAGGGGGTGTATGGTACACCAGTGATGCCCTCGGAATACTTACCATGTGCTTGATGGATTACAAATATGTCACATTTAAATTTGTGCTTTATTCTCATACACCCTGCACCTTACACCAAGGGGAAAGGTAGGCCTTTTTTTTCTAAAGTCTTGGCTCTTTCAGCTCTAATGAGGTTCTATCATCTCCTTCGTGTTTCAGGAGCATCTGTAGAAATTGTCCCCATATTTGTTTGGGAATGCTGGGTCCTTCCAGAAAGGGTCCAGGACTATATAAGATTGGGAGGACATAGAGCATGGTGTTTTTATGGGTTTGCAGAAAGATCAACTCCAGAGATGGGGTGAGCTGTGGGATCTGAAGCTTCTATAGGAGACAGAAACTTCTCAGGTAGAAAGGGCATAGATTGTGGTTGCCTGAGCTTCATTCCAGGCCTGGAGGGGGCATTACCGAAACCTGCCTTGAGCAGCAACTGCAGCAGGTGGTGAGGGCTGGACTTCCACAGAGGGTGGCCACAAAGTCTAAGAACAAAGGGCCTGTTCCCAATTTGGAGGAGTCATATAAGCCAAGTAGTGTTAAGCTTCTTGCTGGTCTTAGAAAATAGAGGGTTAAGATCCATATTTTATTATGGATAAATAATATATTTATCCATATTCTATATTTAGAATAATCCAGAAATGTGACTTTTGTTGCACTTGGGTTTTTGTGGAGCAAGTCATCCTAGTTCCACACAAAGTGTTCTACGAAATCTTTAGGGTAACTGCCAGGCAGGCATTAGCATTCCTATTTTACAGATAAGAAAATAGTCACAAAATTGGGAAGCTAATTTTCCCAAAGGTCCATAGCTTATTGTGGCAGAGTCAGTATTCAAATCCAGAAACACCAGATGACCACGCTCTTAACCACTACATTTCATTATCTCTAGGGTTCAACCCTTCATCTTTTTATGTGTCTTCCTAATAATTTTAGCAAGAAGTTAAACCACAAACCTCTTCCATGTTGTAATATGTTTGTTCTCATAACATATGACTTTGGATTGTCCCTGAAAGTTGATAGGTAATGCTGATCTATAAGAAAGAGAAATACTTATTTACTAATCTTAGGAGAGAGACATTTCTAGATTTCACACGAATAATGACCAAATAAATAAACAAACAAACAAACATAAAAATAAAAAAGGAAGGAAAAGAACCAGGGTCAAAATCAAGGAAGAAAGAAGTAGTTAACTACACTTTTGCGTCAATGAGATTTGAGAAAAACAGGAGACAACAGAGCCTAGGGGGGCTTCACGTTTGAAAATGACCAAAGAATTAACAGAAGAAAATACGAATGATGCCAAATATCTTTGCTAAGGTTTAATATATGGTTAGATCCATTCCCCAAACTTAGATGAAAACAATGTCCAAGTCTGGCTTTGCATATTTTATAGTCCTGGCTACCTACCAAGTAAGACTCATCCTATGGTTAGTTATCAGGTGGTTGTTTCGGGGGAAGTGTAGTTTTATAACAAACTTGAGTAGCTTTTATAACACATGCACTATTGTCCTCTGCTTTTTATAAGGCAGTAAGTAAAATAACGATATTAGATAATGGCTCCCTCACTGCACCCCGAGATTTGTGCCTCCTTGGAAACATGAGCAAGGCAAGGGGCAGAGAAGGAATATTCTCCACATGTGGTGACTTCCCAGATTTAACTGCTCGATTTCTAGCTCCAAAACGGCCTGTGGCTCTGTGTGGAGAAATCGTTACCATGAGTTTCGAGAAGGAAGAATGCAGTCTTTAAGTCGTAATTCTCTAGAGGATATCAAATGATCATAAGGGAAACCATGAAGTCAGCTCAGCTTCTGACTCCACATTTCAAAGAAAAAAAAGGAGTGATAGAAAATTAAAGGTTGCTGGAAAACATAGTGGCACACATTTGGAAATCACTGTGCATAAATACTTAGTTTTTTACCTCATCCCTCAAGTGAGTCATTGTTTTCTTAATACGAATTATATCATTGCCTGTTTCTAAGAGTAAGATCCAGGAAGCATTGTAAATATCAGGATAGAACCGGCTGAAATACAATTGTTTACACAAAGCCCTAAAATGCTTGCTGTATCTGAAGCATTTGCCTCCAGGCACGCAGCAGAAACAGCACAGACCTAAGGGACATGGCATGCAACAGCCAAGTGGTCTGTCCCAATCCTAAAGGCAACTCGACATGCTGTTCTCCTCCCCAAAATGCATGCCACTTGTCATGAAATTCTGAATGCTATACGTTGCATCATATGTATATAGTTACATGTTTAAATATAATTCATGACCACAGCAGTCATGAACAGGGGATGAATAACCAAAGAATATAAATATATACTGGTTTCTGCCTAATTCCTTTTAAGCCTGTGGCCAACCGGTATTCTCTCGTTCCCAGTCTCTCCACATCTTCTCTCTGGCCAGCAGTACTTAATATCATTTAAGTCAATAATACGGGTTATGAAGTCCCCATTCATAACACAAATTGGCTATGTACTTTGAGATTCAAAGTTAAAGCAAAAGACAAGGAACGCAGCTATTTTCACCCAGGTACAGAGTATATGACTCATTAGTCAAAATTCTCATTTTTTTTTTTGTAAGATGAGGTATATAATTTGCCTAAAGTCCACAAACCAGGACCTTATTAGGATTATTTAACTCTTAATTTTCTCCAGTAGTGGGAATAAAAAGTCAATACTAATCCTTCTGAGAACAATTTGGTAATATAAATCAAAAGTCCAAAGAAGGTCTATATTCTATGGGAAATAGGGTTATAAGAAATAATCAGGGTTCTAGTCAAGATGGCAGAGTATATAAACACTGTGCTCACCTTCTCCCATGACCACATCAAAGTTACAATTAAATTAGAGAACAATCAACCTGGAGAATTAGCTGAAGACCAGCTGAGCAGAACTCCTATAACTAAGGATATAAAGGAGAAGCCACATCAAGACTAAAAAATTCTGAAGTTTATACTCCTTCCACCACCACCCCAAAAATATAAAGATGCTTATCAAAGTGTATTTACAGTACAGAAAATTTGGGAAAAGAAATCTAAGTGCCCCACCATAAGAGAAGTTAAAGTATGTTCTCTTTGTATGAAGGAATAGTATGCGGTCATTAAAAAGTATGTCCAAAAAATTATAATAATACTAACATACTCAAGATGAGAAGCAATCATGAGTTTAAAAATTCAGAAATTAAACTTTATATGTACTATGGTCGTGATACTATAATGCTTATGCATAGAATAAATACTGGAAAAAAGGACAGTGAATTATACTGGTAGTTATTGCTGGGTGGCGCTGATTCTATTTCATCTCTATATTTTTCTGTATTTTTCACAATGTCGACAATGATCTTGTATTCGTTTTATAGTCATAAAAATAATTTTAAAATACAAATGAAAGATATCATACCAGTTTTGTACAAAGCACTGCACAAGGTATGAAGCTATGAAATAAATGCTGCTCTGTATATGTAGCTTTTAAAAGAGGGGTCCCTAGATCAACCTCACTCAGGAACTCAAAAGCCCTCAACAGTGAGGAAAATGCACAGCTGGACTCTCAGAGCTTTGATGTGTAAACCACGCAAAGTCTTCTCCCATGCTAAGGACACATCCTCCCATAGACAGAAGCTTACAGAATCCCTCGGTTGGTATTCATCTGCCTATCCCATAAGACATGATCTAGCAAGTCACTTTCCATCAAATCTGAAAGAGGGGCAGAGGGCCCCAGGTAACCTGATGCGCCCAGAACAAGTCCGTAGCTCTGACAGGTGCAAACAACTCCACTTGTCTAAATATAAACCAACTCGGGCAGTTTGGAAACAGTCTTCCCCCTTTCTATTCTCATCAGGCACAAGAATGTTCTCTTCTTTAGTCCTGACTCTTGGTGCTGGTTATTTTTATTTAGATTCGCTCTGCAATACTTTTTATTCAAAGAGAAGCAATGTTGTAACTGTAAAAAAGAAAACAGGTTTCTCTTCTAAAATCGTGGATGAAGATAGGACCTCGGTTTGGGTTGTTTGTGAAATGTGTTGAGAAGGAGAAAAATCATTTACAATATTTTTTAAAACTTTCTGAATGAGCAAAAAGTTAATGTTAACACATGCATAAAGAAACACTGTCTAATATTAAAGCCAGGAAGAGGACTTAATTTTTAATCAGCAGAGTAGAAATTCTTTGTGGGAACATAGAGAGCTCTGCACCTTTGCCAATTCCTGCCATGCTTTCTCCTGTCACACTGTCACACCCCTAAACTCTAACTCCCCCTTCAGGACACTGCTCCATGGTCACTTCTCCAGTAGCCTTTTCGGACGTGCCCCACTCCCCACCCCCACCTCCATGGCCACACATGCGCAGTTTTCCTCTTAGCTCCCCAAACACAGAGGTTTACCTTCCATATATTTATCCCACATCATTATTTAACCTAAGAGCTTCTCGAGAGTAAGATTATATTTCATTTTTCCATTTCCAGCACCCACCCAGGTTTACAGTAGTTACTCAATGTATTGTTGAATGAATGAACAAATGGTTAACAGAGGACTGAAGGAGTCACTGATGAGCCCACATGCAAAGAAGAAGACAGTGCTACCACTAATGGACACAAAAAAGGAAAAGTTTATGGGAAAATGATAATTCGCTATGCTTAGCCACTGCCAATCTTTTTGGTTTAGTTGGGGGGAGGGAGGAGGGCTGATTCATGCAATGAAATTTATAACTAAAGTACCAGGTATTATAAAAGAAACTTGGTATGCATTGACTAAAGGGTTGAAATTGTCCGTTTTTACTTTCTGCTATAAAATGAGAGTGTGAGGCAAGATCCTGTCCAAGGACCAGTCCAGCTGTCAGGTTCTGGGGCTCTGGGCCTGCTATGAATTCTGCTGGAACAGTCCTCCAGAGCTTGCACCCCAGTTCTATTCTGATCCAAAGGAGACTGTGCTCTTTTCAAACTCATAGACGCCACACTCCTACCTACCAAGGCTTTGGTATGCCACAACTAAGTTTAGCCCCACACTCCTGGTCTGAAATAGTCACCTAAACCGCAGGGGAAATTATTACCCATGGTTTCCTCGATCTATGTAAGGAAGATGCTTCCAAACCCTCATGCTATAAAGTTGTATTTACTTGTCCCAACTTCTTCCCAGTTTGGTTCAGATCACCCTTTGCCTGGACACATTTTGCAAGACCTATTGGCTCTGTCTCTGCCCACTCCTGCAGCATGCTCACTACACTTGAGAAACGGAGCCAATACTTGGCTTAATAAATCTTCAATGTACTCATCAGCTAATAAAAGGGGAGTTAGAGTTGGGAAAGGGAATATTGCATAGAAACTTTATTTGCCAACCGCCTACCAATAGTTGATTTCACAGGTGGTCCTTCGTCAGATTTGCCTATTGAGAGAGAAGGAAGATGACTGCCGACCGCCCTTCACACAGGGAGACTACGTATGTCTGGGGAAGCTCTCTGAGCTGGAGGCCGTGTTAGATCATTGTAACCGACTGGAGTTTTTAGTCTTAGATCCTTAGATTAATTTGATTCTTCTCAGAAGGTGCTGCTCTTTAATGAAAATGAAAATAATAGCTAATGTTTTTTCTTCCACTCTCCTTTCTATAACCAGTGTTTTAATGTTTGTGTGTTCTTTATAAAAGTTAGATGTGATTCATAATCAAAGTCTGTTTTCAATATTGGTATGTATGTAAACATGATAATACAGCCATTTTTATACATGAGTATAAATACAATAGTATTTTTAAAGTAAAAAAATAAAATAGAATCTGCTCTTACATCCCTTTAAGCAGAAATTCCGCAATACCATATTCAACATGATGAATTTTCATATTGCTAAATGTATCCAGTGTAAAGAAGTGGCTTTTACTCCAAGATTAGGTTCTTCCTGCATTTTGTTATTATTACTGTTAAAGAGAACTTTTTTAAAAATAAAATGATAGTAACAGAAGATGGTAAGGTTTTGTTCTAATGTGTTCACTCTGCACTTTAAATAGCTGGCAATCCTGTATCAACTTCCAAAATTCATTAAAATTAGAAAACTGGGATCCTCATCCTTAAAGTGAGTAGCTCAAGGCTGATCACAAAGGAGATCATAATATATGACTGTATAAAGATATATTTAAATTGATCTCATAGGAGAGGAGGAGCTTCTGGTCTCTTCTAAGTTCACCATTCTCTACAGACCTCAAGATGTATCCTAGAGATCATGGAGGTTAGATCCAGGTCGTTTTTTATAACAGATTCAAGTCCTTTCAAATATACCTACATAATAAACCCTCGACTACATATATGCTGTACTCTGTGAGATGGGTGTTGGTCCTTTGCCCCAATAACAACTTTCTAAAAAGAATTTTACTGTATTCCTTTCACAGTAACACCTGGACCTTGACTGCACAAAACAAGCGAATAATAATTGTTTTGACACTATCTCGGGAGCTAGGAACACCTATCCAGGAGAGAAACGGCCGCCTAAATCGGAGGGAAACACAAGTATTCTCTCAGGGCTTCTCCGGGGTCCGCAGGTGGTGGTGGCGGGGGGTCATTTTCATCTGGGAACCCCCCCAACTAAAGTGTAGATGAAGGTGGGGCCAGCGGGACAATACAGAAGGGCTTTGCCGGCTAGGGCTTTGCGTACGTAGCGGGACGCCTGTGTCCAGGTCTCGCTGTAACGGGATGCTCTTCTGTAGGAAAGTGCCTCTGCTCCCTGGCGCCCGTCCCTGGGCTTCTGATGAAATAATGACCTGCCGCCCTTCCCAGCCCCTGGACTGCAGCCCTATCACTCCCCGCTCTCAGCCGATCACGTGGAGGAGCGGTGCTCGCCAGGACCGCGGCTCCACCGCCATTGGTCCACAGCTGTCGTCCCGGGCACGCCCATTGGCTGCGGGGGGCGTTCACGTGAAAGGGGGTCTGGGATGGCATCCCAAGAAGGGAGAGGTGGCCAAAAAGTTAAAGGGAGCAGCGCGGCGGTGGGTAGCCCGAGTCCCGGGTAGCGGACCGCAGGGAGGAGGCAAGCGGGCTGCTGTTGCGCACGGACGGATGCGGCTGCCAGCGGAGGGCGCGGACCTGAGTCCTGGCCCGCGCTCCTGCTGTCGCCCCTGCTATCCCCGCGCGGATGCTGCCGCGGGCTGGCGCGTTTGCACTTCGGGGCTTATGAACTCGACCAGGTACGTCCTCCCCAAGCCCTGGAGTCCGAGTGCGGGACCGCGGAATCCGCGATGAGGGGCGCCCAGTGAAGACCCTCTTTGGTTCCTGCCATCTACACTTTCTCCGTCCAACTTGCAGTTATACTCCAGGAGTGGAACACTCTAGACTGGTTCCAGGAAGCTGTTGCTTCCACGTGGGAAGAGCAATTAATTCAGGGACGAGGGGTGGGATGGGCCCCACGTGTTCCACCAAGATGTGGTCCGGGCCGCTAGGGGGCCGGGGGAGGGAGGAAGGGTCTGGGGCTGGGACCCCAGATACCGTTGCTCCCTGTTGTCCTTGGTTCGAACCTGGCACAACGCGTTTCCAGCCTGGGGCCTGACACTTCTGGAGGGTGTCTCCGGAGTTGGGCGGTGATCTGGGGCACAAGGAAAAGTTGCTTCGACTCTCTCCCGGCCTTGGTTTCCCCATAAACCTCAAGGAAACACCTTGGTAGTCTCTCAGGCCCCCGAAGGCGATGGGACCTAGAGCGCCACGGTCACCTTGGGCTCCAGGAGCCGGGTCACCCCCAGATCCCAGTCCCCAGACTGGGGCTGTCCTGGGGCGGCGGGGACGAGGCGGCCCGGCCGCACGGGGACGCTCACGCGGCGCCGCTCGGACAGGGCTTACCCCGCCCTGGTGTAATAACTTGGACTCCACCTCCACCTCCTACTCCTACACCTTCTCCTCCTCCTCCTCCTCCAGGAACCGGGTTTAGTCCGGTGGCGGCGTCCTCCCCTGCCACCTCCCTCCAGGCTCTCCGATGCAGCGAGCGAGCTGGGGAGGGGGCTGCCCTGCGGCCCCAAAGGTTGGTGCCCGACCAGGCGAAGGAGGCTCGCGGAGGGGTTGGGGGCGGGGTGCAGCCAGAGAGGGGCCGGGTCAGAGAGGGGGCCGGGTCGGAGTGACCTATGGGATCTTCCAGCCTGGACGCTCAGGCTTGCCCCTGGCGCCCTATTCATGCCACCCTTTTGAACACGGAGAAGGTCGTGTGGGACTCTGCAAAAGAGGGGTTAGAGGGCCCAAAACGACATGCTAGAAGATTTAGGGCCCGTCATGGCATTATTTCCTGCAGAAGAGGAGAAAATTGAGGAAAGACTACGTGGGAACTTGAAGCGGTGCTAGAAGGTGTTGGATCCCGTGGGTTGTGTGGCCCCGCCTCCTTTGGAAGACCTAGGGTCCAGGAGAAGAGAGCATTAGGGCTTTGGGCTGGGATGCAGAGGAGAAGAGGAAATGGTTCATTTGGCAGGGTTGTCCAGGAGCCAAGATTGAAGCAAGCCAGTAGGAGGCCTTCCCACAAAAGTAAAGTTGAGGTATTTAGGGAAAGTTAGTGGGAAGAGAAAAACCATCAGGTATTATGAGCAACCAAAAATGTCAGAGCTAGTAGGGACCTCGCAGGAGAAAGCTCAAGCCCAGAGAGGTTGAGTGACTTGCACCAAGTGGCACAGCTAGGTGGAGGCATGCCCAGGCCAGTGCTCTGTTTCACGTTGGACATTTTTAGACAGCAGGGACTGTGCCATTTTAACCTATCTCTTTTCTGTAATATGCAGTCTCATCCACAGATAATTATCTCAGATGTTTTAAATGATGGTGACAGAATAGAGGAGTACAAGTGGCTTTTAAGACTGTGAATAAGGGCCCCATTGTCTGAGTACAAAGGGGAAAATGTCAACTTTATTCATATTGTGTCAACCAAACCTTTGGGAGGGGATAAAAGAATGCTGAAAGGGTAGATGGCCATGTCTTTAAAAAATAATCTGGTTGTGACTGCTTACCTAGTGTAGTTTCAGTGTTCTTGGGGAGTGTGTGTGTGTGTGTGTGTGTGGGGGGGGGTTATTGGTGTATCTTATTTTTATGTCTTTGTTTATCAAAGTACAAGAGAATGGAAGGGGAAATGTTTTGGTCTCAATACAAAAAATAAAATAAAATTATTTCCTGTGAAAGGCACAGCCAGAAAGTCGCAGCTCAGCTGCCTGAAACAATGAAGGTCATAGGGTTATTTTCTGTACAAGCCTATATAATTTTCACAAGATAAGCACCATGACCTCTAGCCCTGGCCAGCTGTCTTGAGGTGGTGTGTTATTTGTCACTAGTGGAACAAGGAAAGATTTATGCAAAACTATCCATGTTCTCTCTAATTTTCATGGAGTGTTAGAGTTGTCCTCTTTTGACCAGGAACGCTGTAATCTAGCCTTGGGCATGGCCCAGTCCCTCATGAGGCCACACTCATCTCCAGCATCTATTTGGAAGCAAAGTTTTTGAGCATCCATACTGGTCTGAGGAACAGCCACTCATATTCTCATGATCCTGTCCTTCAGCGAACTGGTATCCAAGTCCTTTGTCATGCTCTGCTGGGTAAAATGTGTGTCCATATCTTCTCATTCTCTTTTTTACCTTGGCCCGCCTTGGGGACTCATATTCCCTGGTCCAGGCAAGGGAAAGGGCTGGAGCAGCAGGAGAGTCTGTCAGGAGAGGGGGCCGGAGGTACAGCCTGGTGCATTCTGCGTTGGAACTGATCATTTTCCTGCCATTTGAAGATAAAATGCATGTCTAGGTGCTTTCCTTTCAGTAACTTAGGCAACTATTACCTTGTCCGTCTCTGTTGCTAGGTCTCCTGCTGGGTGATGGTCATCCCTGTCACAGGCCATGGGGGAATTCCTGAGAAGAGGGTCAGGAAGGCCTACAACAAACCAGCATTTAGGTGACCGATTCTCAGAGAATGTCCCAGTTCAAACAAACTGGAATCTATATGTGAGAATAGGCGAAGTGGTTGACAGATCATATCCTAGATTGAGGCCCCAGAGGTTAATGTCCTCACCTCCAGTTCTGGTGACACACAGACAGTAAAGGGATTCTAAGCAGGAGTTGCTTGTGTAATCAATGCCCCAGGGCAGTAACCCTTAGGCCTCCAGGTGATTAACCGTACTTTGCCTTTCATGGAAGAATGTTGCAAAACTGATGAGGCTCTAGAAAGTGCCAGTGGAATTGTTTAATTAGCTCTGGCCCTGACTAGAACCTCACCTCCCGACCTCCAGTTCCACTTGTACTCACAGCTTCGTGGTAAAAGGGATCTTAGGCAAATTTACAGCACTGGGTCCAAACAGTGTAACTTTACCAAGTCTTCAACTAAGTCTTTTTAACCTGCAGGATTAGAACTTGAGGGTGACGTTAGTCAGTTGCAAATGTGCAGAGTCTTTAACTGATTCCCTTATTTTAGAATTCTGTTTCCACAATATCTTGAGAGCTTCCCAGCCTTTTTCTAATGAGCTGTTTTAATGTGCAGGAAAGCACGTATGAGGCTGGTTTGCAGGCTAGTTGGCCAGGCAGAGAGAACTTGCAGTTGACCTTGTGCTGACTCAGGCAAGGAGGAAGCGGCCGTGGCCCAGGAGGAAGCCCTCCTCCCTCAGCTCACACGGAGGTTGTCAAGGGTGGACAGAGAAGGAGGGGCCGCGATGCAAGGCTTTGCCCCCTGTTTGATTGTTCATCTGCATTTAATAAATAATAACCAAACTACCTGTGTTAAAGTTAGAGCTGAAGGTGTAATTCTAGTACGTTCTAATGAAGGTTTGCAATGGACAGGAAAAACTAAAATTCAAGTACGTGGTAAGTTTAGGGTTTTTTTTTCTACATTGAACTCATTGGTGAACCCACTGACTTTCTTAGAAGCTATCTTACCCAATTCAGTCACAATTCTCCTTTCCAGAACAATTGCACAAGTATAAGAACAGATCACAGAAAGCAAATTTGTCCCTAAAATTTCCCCTTGTTTGACTTTGTTAAAGAGGAAACAGTAAGACAAATATCCTTTAAAATGAATATTTAGATAACTACATTATGGCTATAAATTATTGTTTTATTTGTCTCTGAATGGGTGCGTTTCTCCAACTGGTCATCACTAAGTGATTCCTGCATCCTAGGGAAATGCTATACTTCTTTTGGAAAATAGAATCAAACCCATTATGTCTTTGTCCTTTCTCATTTTTTTTCAATATATTTGGTTAACCAAAATCAGAAGGTGAAAAGGAGATACTGTTTATTGGACCAAACCAGTGGTCCTAGCTCTTGTCAGATGATGAGCAACATTTTTCCCTGTCACTTCTCCTTAACTACCACCATCACCCTGCCACCCCCAGCAGAGGGTGGGAAGTAGGGAAGGCCTGAAAAGTAAGCACCCCAACACACTGCCACATTAATTCCCAAACATATCCCAAGCAGATACTTTTGGGAACTAATCTCGATCCCATGTTCTGTGATTCTCAGATTAGAGATTTTAATCCTGGTTTTATCACTGACTTCTCAATTAGCCCATTATAACTGTCAAATCAGAACATAAATTTGCCACAGTAATTAGTTAGAATGACAAAACTTGCTCAGCTTTAGTGAGGCAAGCATGTTGGATGTGTTTTTGACAAATCTTAAAATAATTGAGGTGTTTTTTTTTAAGATTCACTTTTTTAATGAATATAGAATGGATATTATTTTAGAAAATACAAAGCAGGAAAACAAATTTCCTGAAATCCCATCAACTAGATATTTTGACAGTTTTAAAGTATGTCTCTAGTCTTTTTTCTGTGCGTATACATAATAATTATTTCGCCACAAATCTGGTCTCTATGTACAATTTTATCCTTTCCATTTTTTGTATCAACAATTAATTTTTTCCATGCCATTCAAATCGTTTACCAAATAATAGTTTTTATGATGATATAAAATTTTATCACATGAATGTTGTACACTTAATTTAACCAGATACATGCTATTGATCATTTAGATTATTTTTTCACCCTTTCCCCCCCCATAACTTTGCACTGAACATTTTAGTGCATTAACCTCCATGCATTTTTACTTATTTCCTTAAGATAGATACTTGCATGCGATGTTAGAACCAAAAATGACAAGAACATTTAGAAAAGTTGGGCCAATTTGGACTAATACAAGTACTTGTATTATCTTTTAAATTTTTTTCCTAACTCAATAGGTAAAATCAGGCATTGTTTTCTAATCTAAATTTCTTAAATTACTTATAAAGTTGGACATTTTGCATATTTATGGGTCACTTTTAAATTTCTTTCATGAATTTTCTATTCATGCTCTTTGAGCATTTTTGATGTGGAATATTTGACTTGGTTATTGTTTTGTAAGACTCTGTATATTAAGGTATTAACTCTTTGCTGTCATGATTTTTGTAAAGTGTTCTCCCGGTTTGTCTTTAATCTTTTAGTTTTAATTATTTTTTTCACTGAAGAAAAATACAGTTTTCATGAAGTCAGATTTAACTTAATCCTTAGAATGATTCTCTTTGCTATTTATCCTTGTAGAGGCTATTTTCACTGTAGAAAAAACAAATATTCGCCTATAAGAAAAGTTTAAAAATACTAAATTGCTGGATCTTTTTAAAGAAAGATATACTGGGATGTAAAAATCTATTATACATTTAATAAAAGCAGGTTTGTGTCTGTCTTCACTATTGACTCCCAGTGTCTAGCAAAATGCCTGGCATATAGCAAACACCAATCAGTATTTACAGGATGAATTAATTTCTTTTTATTAAAGCAATATATACCAAAGTATGTTCCTCAGAACATGTGTTCTAAAATGCTCCACACAAAAAAAGGGTTCCCTAGTCAGATAAGTTTGGGAAATTCTGCAAACAGTGTGCTCTTTTATTAATCCCCATGGCACATTGGTATACTTAAGGCCCTAAGAAATCCTGACAGAAAAACCTATGTTAAAACCAGTGGGTCCATACTTTTCTGTTTGTTTGTTTGTTTTAACCTTGAACTTCTCCCCCCCCCCCCCCCACTTTACACTCTTAATCTTCCCTGAAACCAAGGTCACGCTGGACCACACTTGAGTTACTACTAAAGGGGAGCCATGGGGGTGGAGATGAAAGAAAGCATTGTTTGCCGGTCCCTGTTGAATTTAAACATCAATCTGATCTCATTGCTGTTTCTTTCTTTTCCCATTTTGCCAGGGTTCTAGCCTATTCATCTAACCCAACGATGGCTGTGGACATAGAGTGCAGGTACAGCTGCATGACTCCTTCTCTGCGGAGAGAGAGGTTCGCCTTCAAGATCTCACCAAAGCCAAGCAAACCTCTGAGGCCTTGTATTCAGTTGAGCAGCAAGAATGAAGCTAGTGGAGTGGTGTCCCCAACCGTCCAGGAGAAGAAGGTGAAAAAGCGAGTGTCCTTCGCAGACAACCAAGGGCTGGCCCTGACAATGGTGAAAGTGTTCTCAGAATTTGATGACCCGTTAGATATTCCATTTAACATCACTGAGCTCCTAGACAACATTGTGAGTCTGACGACAGCAGAGAGCGAGAGCTTTGTTTTGGATTTTTCTCAGCCTTCTGCAGATTACTTAGACTTTAGAAACAGGCTTCAGACCGACCATGTCTGCCTTGAAAACTGTGTACTGAAGGACAAAGCCATTGCAGGCACAGTGAAGGTGCAGAACCTTGCATTTGAGAAGATGGTGAAAATAAGAATGACATTTGACACTTGGAAAAGCTTCACAGACTTTCCCTGTTGGTACGTGAAGGACACTTACGCTAGTTCAGACAGGGACACATTCTCCTTTGAGATTCGCTTACCTGAGAAAATTCAATCTTACGAAAGAATGGAGTTTGCTGTGTGCTATGAGTGCAATGGACAGACATACTGGGACAGCAACAAAGGCAAAAACTATCGGATCATCCGGGCTGAATTAAAATCCACTCAGGGAACAGCCGAGTCACAAAATGGACCAGATTTTGGAATATCTTTTGACCAATTTGGAAGCCCTCGGTGTTCCTATGGTCTATTTCCGGAGTGGCCGAGTTATCTAGGATACGAAAAGCTAGGGCCCTACTATTAGTGACTGCATGTGACAGAGCATGGCTGAGTGGGTGCAGACAAGCCTATCCGTAGTCACACAGGATGGAGATGGAAGCCAAGAGAATAGCTGAACTGCCACTGGGCACAGCTTTTGAAAAGAAAGGATCCTATTCACTTTTTCCTTAAACCAACAAATCCAGCTAGGCTTAGATCACAGAACCAGTTCCACATTCAGAGTGGCAGTGGTGTGCTGGCCACAGGGTCTGACCAGGATGGTGCCAGAAAGGTTCTGGACAGGAACCAGGCCTGCAGGAAGTGCTGGCGAGGCTGGAGGATGGTGGCTTCATAATGACACAATCGGGAGGGTGCCCGGCCTGTCTGGAGGAGCCATTCCTCTTCCCTTGGATGGGAAGTCAGTCACTTGCATGTCACTCCGTCTCCAACCACCTTCCACTGACTGGGCTCATTGTCTCTGGGTGTTGTCCACCCAGCCAGGCCCTTCCTGCCTGTCGCTGCTGTTCCATGTCTATGCATACTTCATACTTTATGTCCATGCCTTTTTGTGCATATTTTTTTGACAGTTCACTGATGCTCAGGAAAAGATAATAAAGGCAAATCAGCCTGTGAGACACGGCATTGCCTGCTTCTGACCCCCCTATATGTGTACCAGTGGGGAACACCACACCAGTGATTGAAAGTAACTGGCCCCTGTGCAGTGTTACAGATTGCTGCAGGACAGTCACGCAGCAATTTTAGCTTCTCCTCTTGGCTTTTGAGGGAGCTTTCTAAGCACTAACTCACTTCCCCTGAGTCACCAGAAGGCTCAATTACAAGAGGTGTTTTAACTTGTTCGGCTGGTGTGCAGGCGTCTCATTCTTCATGCAAGGATTTTAGATGTCCTTTCCTGGAGACTCATCTTTTATGCTGTGTTCAGGACATCTGGATCCAGCATATCCTTCCAGAAATGTTTGCTTTTATTCTGACTGTGATTTACAATCTCCAGGACACTTTACAAATACCCAGGGACTTGGACTTGGGTGTTCTTATTTATGGTGTACTTTAGAGGGATAGGGGAGAAAAATCTCACTAAGTTCTCATATTTTATCTTCAGTGTTTGCCAACTCTGAAATATCAGAGATTAATTGTTCTTCACCACATTGGACTAAAGAATTACTATGGTTCATACTGTTGTGAGACTCCTGAAACTTTCATTGTCAGATGGATCCCCAAACCCTGTGATTTTTCTTCGGCAAGACTGGTTTGTACGTGGAGGTATTTAAAGATATTTTCACACGTGTATTTGTAGAAGGTGGGTTTTTTTTCTGTTTTTGTTTTTTGGAGATTAGTTAAACAACTGTCTTATTTTCCTTTTGCCTGATTTATTAAAGTGAGGTTTCCCTAAGAGGTGCAGGAAGAGGCATGCAGAGCTGCCAGCATTTGGGGGCACAACTACTGGACTGTGCAAGCAGAGAGTCTTCTTTCACTTGCATTTTCCAAATCAATTAGAAAAGACCTCCGGCTTCTGTGTAAATCAGTGTCAGGCAGGTATGGAGTGTCTTGGCTCCTGGAGTTTTGTGGGTTTTTTTTTTTCCTTGTGTACTTTAAAATGTTTTGACTTTTTAAATGCTCTTTAAGTGGTGTTTGATGTAATTCTTGTTCCTAAAACTAGCTGTTACTAGTCTGCAATCTAGTGCTTTATTTTTTATGCCTCTCCCAGGTGGGCAGCACTGAGGGATTACATGATAATATAATATATGGGAAAATTACATTTTTATCTTGTGCTGAAGTTGGGGAATTCTGTTTTATCTAAGCACATGCTACATCTAGTACACAGAGAGCACTTTCAGTGTTCTGGTGGTCAAAATTATTAATAGTGTAAATCTAAATCAAATGGAAGCGAAACTGATTTTATATAGGTCATGAATTGATTTTGTTTTTAAAAGTCCCCTCCCTCGACCTCCAGTTCAGGAAAGGTACAGGTGCACTGTCGTTTACATGTTACCAGACTGAAGGTAACGAGATCATTCTATATTCAGAAGAAAATTGCCTCAAGTGACTCCTGTATGGTTTTCAGTAACAGTGATCTTAAGACATTCCTGTGTCAAAATTTGAAATAGGGTAATTCAGTGATAAGTATCTCTATTAAACCAGCCATAAATCCTCCCCCTTACCCTTCTTTACTCCCAACTCCCCCAGCTCTTTTGCTGGGGGCACTGGTTGCAAGCCCCCAACTAGTGCACCTGGAACGCTCACCCCACCAGGCAAGTCTTCACCCGCTTGCAAAGACCTTTCTCTGACTAAGGAATCTGGCTGGCCGACTTCCCTGTCAGCATTGCCAATCAGTGAGGCAGGAGCATCTGAAGAATACTGTCTCCTCTTTACCATGTAGTCTTTCTCTTTTTGCCCAGTTCTGTCCCAGGGTATCATCAGATGGCCTGAGGAATGGCCTCGACAGAACCTCTCCTTATTTAGTAGCTCACCATAAGCAGATAGGTCTACACACTTCAGAGAGGGACAGGTTTCTCAGTTGGAGACTTCTCTGCAGCCCTACCTATAGGTCTGGCCCCCAGACAGCTCCTGGTTATGCTGATGAATGGCCCCAGTCCTGGGGTCCTTCCTGAGTTGCCCCAGAAGGCTCAGCCTCCTGCCACTGAGGCAGTGGCCCAGGAATGGGGAAGCAGCTCCATTTTTGTTTCATATTTATTCCTCCGAATGCCCTGGGGAGCATTTGCAAGTTAGGTGCAATAAATAAGCTGGACCAGAAAAAGATATATAATAAATAAGCTTTCAATGTTTCTTGGAAGAGATGAAGCATTTGAGTGGGTTTCTTTTTTTTTCTTTCTTTTTGGTTATAGGAGAGGTGGTGAAAAAAAAAAAAAAGGTTGTTCTCCAGAAATGAAAACAATTTCACATTCAAGGTAGAATTTGTTTTTTTCTCTGAGATTTAATGTTAATGGTGGCAAAACATGACTCTTCCGATTTTTTTAAAGATGTAAATTTTAAACTGTTAAAAAATATTTGTGGTTTTGATCTTTGCATATAATTTGCTTTTTAAAAACAAGTATCACTTGTAGTCACTTGGATGTTAAATGGGTTACATATATGTTTATAAGCCCAAAAAATGATTGCTTACATTTTAGAAATGTCCGTTTTCTGGCTCTCAATGGACAGTGAATGAAAACCTGGTTGTTTTTCATTTGTTTCCTCTTTTAAAATTCCTCGACTGGATATGGTTTGCCAGAGTAGGCCTCATGGCTCTTTGCTCCAGGAGGTCCTGATCTAGTTATATCTCTTCCGATATGATCACTGAAATTGGGGAGAAGAAGTTAATGGGGTCTTACAGGGTCATCCAAAGACATTTTGGCAGCTATCTTTACTTCCGGAAATAGGACACATCTGGGACTGGGAAGGATAGCTGTGGTTCTGTGTGGCTTTTCCTCCTATGGTTGTAAAGCATTGCAGCCCAGGTTGTAAAGCTGTGAATGTTTTTTACAGTTTTGTTTTTATCAGTTGCTAGAGGTTGCTGGACCTGTGAGGACTCTGAAGAATACAGCTGTGATGATATTGTTTCACTTTTACTTCAATGTGAATGTAGAACTGAAGACTCATCTTCATTCGATGCCTAAAAGTGCCTTGTCAAGAAATTTCCACATTTTTAAAAATAAATATTTTTGTACACAAAGTTAAAGGGGAAATGCACTTTAAGATCACAAGAATGGATGTATTTTGTGTGGTGTAAGAGAGTGGTTTGTATCTCAAATGCAAAAATGTAATAAAGGTAGAAAAAAACACAACTGAAACTGTCCTATTTTAAAAACTGACTCTATTTTTGGAGTCAGAGGCTGGGGAGAAATATTCTCAAACAATGTGTTTCTACATATAGAATGCAGGTTTGCCAAGGGATAGCTCACAATCAATGGCTGAGCTGACAAAGCTGTAAGGCACAGAGGAAGGAGGGTAATTGCTTTTTATGTTGTCACAGCAGCAAAGTCTGATTGTGGCTAAGAAAAGAAGAGCTCGGGAAGAACCACGCGGGCCAGTGTTGTTCTGAGTCCATTTTTAACAATCCAAGGGCATGTTGCTTCCTACCCTCTCACTTGCTCCGAAAGCATATTCTGGTTTTGTGTATTCAAAGGTCGGAGAACTGTAAGGGGCTATCACAGCTTTATCAAACTCTGTGACCAGCACAAACAGCCAGCACCTACTGGCACCCCCTTCCCCACTGGACATCCGACATTCACCCTAAGTAAGACTTCCAGCATGTTTTATTTCAAAGTTCAGAAGGTAGCGTGGAGGGAGAGGTAAACTATTGCCAGATGTTTCCTATAAATCATTCTCTGCCATCACAGGCAAGGCAGTGGAGGAAAAGAGGAGCACATACAGCTTAGCACCTAGTAAATAGCTGCAAAAAGTGAGCTACATAGAGAACTGCCTTTCCCAAGACCAACAAACATTTTCCACAATTTGCCTTCGCAGAAATGGGAAGGGGGAACAAAAACATAACACTTTTTAATGAATGTGTACTTGAGATTCAGTATGGTTTTCAGAATCATATAATTCTGACTTGTGAGACAGACATCTCAGAGTTATCTTGAGTAAAAAGGAAAAAACAAAAAAATAAAAACCAAAAAATAACATGTTCCTAGAGCAATGTTTCCAGAATAACTAATATCCAGCTCTCTGAATAATGCAGTTGAATATTTACTGCTCATCTACTATGTGCAAGGCAGTGCGAGGTGCTTTTCCTACCCAAGCCCCGTAAGAGACATTCATGACATTAGGTAAATCCTCTGGTAGCCATGAAAATCAGTGTGATCTGCTGTTTAGGGATATTAGGAATCAGGAAACTTGGTTCTGGCCTTGACCCTGCCTACCCATCGTCTGCTCTACTGAAAGGCCTCTGAGTGTCTCTAGCTGGCATATGGTAACCAGGGGCTCTAGCAGTGCCCTGTATACTTTTGAGAGTTGCCCAACATATTCATTTTTAAAATACTTCCAAACATAAACTTGTAAGAAGTACCATGTACACTATTTGCATTCTTCATAAAACCACAGGAATGAATAGCATTCCAGACAAAAACGTGGACTTCACAAAATCATCAGTGTTCAAGCCGGAAGGGATATTAGAGCTTTTTCTGATGGGTAAAGATATGCAGCACTTGAGTGTGTTTCCTAAAGTCACGTAGTCAGGGACAAAGCTGCAAGGGCCACGCGGGTCTTTTTTCCTTTGCCCAAGAACTGTCCTCTCAACTGGAATCACTCTCACAGTACTGTGACTAAAATGGTGATTCTGCAAAGAAAACCCTCATGCTGCAGATGCAATCCCCACGAGGGGCGTGAAGATGCACACGCATCTTTATACACAAAAGGCACATCCCCCACCAGGCTTCCTCAGCACTTGCAAGGACCATAGACCACGTGGAAGGGGAAGCTGGAGATACAGGGTTTTAAATATGCAAATCTCTGAAACAGTTGACAACTAATTCAAACAAATATTTTAAAAACAAGTTGTGGGACATACATACACATACACACACATATACGCGTGTGCACATCTGCACAAAAGTGAGGCATCCAAGGGCCTGATCGGACAGCAGGATGTGACTGATGGTCGGAAACCAGCAAAGGGGCCTGTGGCTGCAGGGGCATTCTAGGAGAGAGGCAGGCCTGGAGGCCTCAGCTTGGCCTTCCTTCCACCAGAACAGAAGCCCTGTTGTCGCACAGGACGGTCCTAGCCCTCATTCCTTTCCCTTCATCGTCGCTAACCCTTGGAGAGGAGATAGAGGGGGAATCTCAACTGATACCTTTTGTGTCCACACGGAGTGATAGGTGACATGCTTCCACAAACACCAATGCGCCTCCCAGCATCAGGCCCTCGGTTGGATGTGAATTCGGCAAAGGTAGGATGAGGATACACAGCACACTTTTGGGGCCAAAGACATTCATAATGATCCTGGTCCTCTACCCAAAAATGCAAGATCAGGGGGCTGGATCAGGGGGGGTCCGCAACCTTTTCTGTAAAGGGCCAGACAGTCAATATTTTAGGCTTTTGAGGCCATGTAGGGTCTCTGTCACGTATTCTTTAAAAAATGATAAAAACCTTAAAAAATTTAAAACACGATTCTTGGCTGTGGGCCACACGAAACAGGCCAGGGGTTGGACTTGACCTGCTGGCTGTAGCTTGCTGACTCTGGCTGCAGAGTCCTATAGGAAGAGTGAGACTTCAGAGCCAACTTGCAGACCCTCAGCTGAAGCCTAGAGTCAACTTTTCAGTTTGTTTGTTTGTTTGTTTAAAGACCATATAATTGATGGTCCAAACTGAGATGTTCTGAGAATGAATAGGGGTGCTATGAATTATCCTGGGGCACTCGGTGTAAACTAGAAGCAGTCTGGGCAAACCCGACTGCATGAGCCCTGGCAGCACTCACTTCCTCTCGGCCTTGGAATCTTCTTAGACCTTTGGGAGCTCAGAAAGCCCAGGCCAGTCATGGGCCAGAATCAATTCTGGCTGGATGGTACCTTTTTTTTTTTGGATGGGTTATAACAGAGTGGTAATTTTGTCTGTGGTTTAGATGTGTTTTTGTTGGTTAGGTTTTCTGCTTCCTAATTGTAGTGCTGATGGCCAAAAACCCTCTGGAAACCCCAGTCAATTCACTCTTAAGGGTAGAAAGTTTAGGAGGAAAGGGGTTATTAATGGTTTGGGCTTATGTCCTACTACTCTTCCCCCACCCCACCCCTGTCCCCAACAAAGAGGGCATGGCAAAGCTCCCTGAGAAAAGTTGTCCATTGTAGGCAGAGCCACAGGCTGCATCGAACAATGTTCCAAGTCGCAGGCAAGAGAAAGGAACACTGAAGTGCTCCCGAGAATTCTGCCTACTGCAGGGTCTCAGCTCGTCTTTCTCTGGCCCAGCAAGTTCGAGAGGCCTTAAGCATCACAGGAATCTAAGGAGCTGACAGTGCATCTCCAAAGCACTCTGGGCCTTGGCCCTGAAGGTCTCCTCTCCCTGCACAATGAGAGCCATCATTGTGATGTTGACACCCATTCTCTTCCTTTTCAGTTTTGTCACCTCCTTCTGCTGGCATTTTCCATTAGCTGGTGCTGGAGGAGGGGCCCTACTGTAAGTGCTGTGGGTACTTGGAAAGGATTTGATGAAGCTCTAACATATCCAAGGAGAGCTCTCCGCTACCAGAGGGGTGTTAAGCTCTCTAAGGTTCACCCCTCTTTCAGAGAAAGTGCGCCTACCACATATTACTGTCTGTACTGCTCGAGTTGATGAGGAAGAGAAATAACTCACTACTTCTGGCCTCACTCCCAAGGCCACCTACTTAATTGCTCTTTGGTGGACATCTTGGCCACATTTGAATGTGGATTAGCCGGGTGACATTTCACTGATCTTATGATCATGTCATTTTATTTAAAAAATATTTCATTATTAATCATTCACTATTAATTATCTATTGAAACAAACACTGAAATATCCCCCAAATATTTTCATAAATTCTTCTCGGAGACAGTTTTGCACATTTGCTTGTGCAATAATCCCTTGTTACTATGAATTCTCCAGTCTCCAGTTGCTTTTTTCTCATCACTTGATCAATCACCTCGCCATGTTGGATCCTCATGCCTTATATCCTCATGTGTTATTAGACACACACACACACACACACACACACGCACACTTTGAAAAGAAAAAGCAAAGTAAAATTATTTTCTCAACATTGGTCCTTTTTTTTTTTTTTGCTTTGAAATGGGGAGTTTCTGGCCCAGAGATTCTTCAGGAGAGACATTCTCTGTCCTCACCAGGGAAAAGGCAGCATTGAATGAGAACACTCTGCAGCTATGGCTGGAGCGTGTGGAGCGTGAGAGACAGAGTGACACAGGGCACTGGTTCTCTTACCCTGCACCCCACGGCTCACTTCTCACTTGCACAGCCTCTCCACCAGCTCCCCAAACAGGAAGTGAGGACAGACTGGGTCTCTAACTGCAACTTCAGCCTTGAGGGACAGTAAACTCAGACAGGAGCAGCTTGGGGTTTTCAAATGGTTTATGAACTTTGGAGTCTGTCCTTAAACCAAATCTTATGTGAACCCAATTTGCAAAATCAAAAGAACAGGAGCTGCCTGAGGTAGAAATTGCAAGTAAAGAACCCCACCCATTCCTCCCCTCCCCAGGCTCCTGAGACACTTCCTAAGAGCCCTCTCCTCCAGAAATGTGGGTGAGAACCTCTTCCTGAGAACACAGAAGTACACTGCTCCTGCTTCCTATGCTAGTGAATGTAGTTCAATGAAATCCTGTAAAATAAAACAAAAGCCAGCTAACAAACAAAAGCTCTATGGGAGAAAAACACAACCATTTAACCCCATATTATGTAAAAAGGCTTTGGTTATGTTTGTTTATGTTATCAAGGATAATTATCATCTCCTTTCACAAAAAATCATCAGCTTGTTCACACAGAACCACATTTGAGTTGCCTATTATTGTACACATGTAGCATATATTTACATATAAAAATGAAACTGCTTCACAAGGCAACTTCTATTCCATACAAACAATAACACATTAAACAAAATTACTGAGTGCTTCTATGGGCAAGGTTATAATTGGGGCCAAGTACTCTGGGAACAGAGAAGGAAAAAGACATATCATTGTCACCAAGCTATTTACAATCTTTCCAGTGGTTATTTTAGTCTTTTCTTCTCCCAAATTGTACATTTTAAAATTCCATTTACTTGCATCAAACTAAGCCCAGACAGAGAGCTCTAATGTTTCTTTTAAAAAAAAAAAATTAATCTTGTTATTTTGAGATAAATGTAGATTCACATGCAATTTTAAGAAATAATAGCGAGAGCCCGTGTACTGATACCAAGATTTCCCAATGGTAACATCTGGCAAAACTATACTAAAGTCTACTTCATGCAGTCAAGACACAGACCTTTTCTGCCACTCCAAGGATCTCTCTCACCTGGTCCATTTATAGGCACACTGCCTCTCTCCATCTACCCCTTCCTCCCTCCCTCCCCCACCGCCATCCCACCCCGTCTTTGCCTGCTGGCAACCACTAATCTGTTCTCCACCTCTGTCATTTTGTTATTTCGAGACTGTTACATAAATGGAATCATACAGTACATAATCTTTGGGGGTGCCTTTTTCCACTCAGCGTAATTCCCTGGAGATTTATCCAAGTTGTTCCATGTGTCAAATTTGTTCCTTTTTATTGCTGAGTATTATTCCATGGTATAGATGGTCTGGTTTGTTTAACAAGTACTACATTGAAGAGCACTTGACTTGCTTCTAGTATCAGGCTGCTACGAATAAAGCTGTTACAGATATAAACGTAAAGGATTTTATGTGAACATAAGTTGTCATGTATCTGGGGTAAACGCCCAAGAGTTAAGTTGTGGGGTCATATGAGAGTCCCATACCATTTTAGATTTATAAGAAACTGCCAAAGTATTTTCCAGAGTGGCAGTACCATTTTACAATACCACTAGCAATGCATTCAATTTCTCCACTTCCTCATCAGCTTGGTGGTGTCACTATTTTTTATTTTAGCAATTCTGATAGATAACTTGTTGTGGTTTTCATTTGCATTGCCCTAACACTAATTAAGTTGAACATCTTTTCTTGTGCTTATTTGCCATCTATGTATGTTTTATAGGGAAATGTCTGTTTATGGCTTTTGCCCATTTTCTAATTGGATTGTTTGGTGATTTTTTTTTTTTTTTTTTTTTTTTTTTAATTAGGGAAGGAGAACAGGACTTTATTGGGGAACAGTGTGTATTTCCAGGCCTTTTTTCCAAGTCAAGTTGTTGTCCTTTCAATCTTAGTTGTGGAGGGTGCAGCTCAGCTCCATGTCCAGTTGCCGTTTTTTCTAGTTGCAGGGGGCACAGCCCACCATCCCTTGTGGAAGTCGAACTGGCAACCTTGTGGTTGAGAGGATGCGCTCCAACCAACTGAGTCATCCAGGAGGCAGCTCAGTTAAGGTGCCCTGTTCAATCTTAGTTGCAGGGGGCAGAGCCCACCATCCCTTGTGGGACTCGAGGAGTTGAACCTGCAACCTGTGGTTGAGAGCCCACTGGCCCATGTGGGAATCGAACTGGTAGCCTTCGGAGTTAGGAGCATGGAGCTCTAACCGCCTGAGCCACCGGGCCAGCCCAGTGATTTTTTTTTAACTGTTGTTTTTTGCAAGTTCTATATATATATATATATATATATATATATATATATATATATATATATATATACTAGTTCTTTTTGCAAGTTTTTTGCAAGTTCTTTATATATATTCTATATACTAGTCCTTTGTTAGATGTGTAGTTTGAAAATATTTTCTCTTAATCTATAGCTTGCCATTTTCTCTTCTTCACATGGATGTTTTCAGAGTACAAGTTTTTACTTTTCATCATTTTATTAATTTTTCCATTTATGGGATCAGGCTTTTGGTGTCAAATATAAGAATTCTTTGCCTAGTCCTATGTCCCAAATATTTTTTTCCTATGTTTTCCTGTAAAAGTTTTATAGCTTTACATTTTAAATTTAAATATATGATTCATTTTGAGTTAATTTTTATACAAAGTGAGAAGCTTAGGTCAAGTTTCCTTCTTTTTTGCCTGTGTTTTAGCACCGTTTGTTGACAAATCTGTCCTCCCTCCATTGAATTGCTTTTGCATCTTTGTCAAAAAGCAGTTGGGCATATTTGTGTGGGTTTATTTCTGGGTTCCCTATTCTGTTCCATTGATATATGTGTCTACCCCTCTGCCAATACCACATAATCTTGATTCCTATAGCTATATAATAAGACCTAATATCAGGTAGAGTTATTCATCCCATTTTATTCTTCTTTTTCACAATTGTTTTAGCTATTCTAGGGATTATCTTTTCATATAAATTTTAGAATAATCAATAGCAGTAACTATAAATGGGATTATGCTATTCTTCCTGTAATTGCAAGGAGACACACCACACACACACACACACACACACACACACACACACAGAGGTGTGAAATTTAGTAACCAGAGAATGATCTTCCTAATGTTATCATAGGCTATCCATGCTTCCACTCTCAGTGTTTCTTGTCGCTTTTACCACCCTAGTGCTATCGTTCAGGATGTGGCCATGAATCAGAGTCCCTCATAAGGCCCAGGTAAAACAACTGTAGAAACACAGACTGTTAAGACATCATAAGGCGTAAGCTCCGGTTTCACAGATGCAGACAGAGACCCAAAGAGGTTAGCAGACTTGCTGAAAGTTGAACAAAGAGTTCATGGCAGAAGCCAGCCTACACCAGGCCCCCAACTGCAGTCCGGAGCCTAGAGGTCCTACAACTCGGCTCTGAGCTTGAAGTAGCACAGTTCGGCAGCAGAGCCATTTGCCCACCTCAATCAAGGTCATTCTTACATCAACTTCTGGCAGCCTTTAAATCAGAGGCAGGAGGGAGGCAAAGAGGAAGGAAGGGAGAGAAGATGAAAAGAAAAAGGGCTTTACTTCTGCTTCTGCCTCTCTTCACCAGTTCAGAAGATCACAGCTTTCAGTTCTACCAAAAATGTGAACAATGGAAATGACTAGAACACTATAGAAAAATAGATGAGTCTTCACCTGGTGCTATGATTAGTGGTCTAACGGGGGTGGGGGTGGGGCCAACTACTAATCAGCCACTAACTGCAAGTTACCGGGGGGTGGGGGGGGGTGGGGGGGGGTGATTACATCAGTCTACCATCCTGCCTTTTGCCCTCAAGGAGCTTACCATCAGCTTAGGAGGGCTGGCAAATACTTGTTGCCCAAGTGATGAGAAATGTGGCTTGTTGTTTCTTCCTCTTTCATTAGGCACGATGCGTGTCTAGACCGGTTGAAAAGCAATCTGTGATTTAGCAACGGGAACATCAGCGCGGACAGCCCTATCCCCGCTGCTGCTGTGAAGACCCAAGTGTGCTGCACGAGCTCCTTCCTCCTCCCACCCTGCTGGACATATCACAGTCCTGACATAGACTGAGAGACATTGGACCCTTTTGTATCAATATTCATACCACAGTGGTAGATGGACTGTCCTATAGTTTAAATCCTAAGGTATATCAGTGAACGAAGGAGAACCATTGCAGAGAATCCCAATGTAGCCTTTACTTACTGTTTCTTCTAAGTGACAAACAGAAATTTGGCTTCCTGCCTCGCCTTCCTAATTCAGTCCAACAGGTATTATAAAGGCACAAGCAGGAGGTAACAGGGCCTGAGCAAGGATGATATTGGAGCAAGGTGGCAGGGGCAGCTTGACGTTTACAAGGATAAGGTCAGAGCAGAGTGGAGAGGCAGCTTCACATCATCGCAAGGGACTGAGCAAATAAACATTAAGGATAATGGGACCCAGCGAACTGGAGACAGAAGACAGATGTAAAAGTATGCATGTATATATACATATGTGTGTATGCTCACACATGCATGTATAAAAATCTATGTATTTCCTGGTTCTGTCCACTGAAAAGGCCTGAGAGAAGCAAAATTCCAGTAGCAAAGGCACTCTTAGTGCCCAGACCTTGGCTTCTACCTATCGCTCTCCATAAAAAGGAGTCAAAGCTCCTTAGGAGAGCAGCTGATCCAGGGCTGGGGCAGTGAAAGTACAAGACAAGCCATAGACAGCTTGCTGTGGAGGAAGAAGGATGGGCACATAGCAAAAGGACACAGAAGTCAGTTTCACCAGGGTCCAACCATCAAAATCTGGGTCAATTTGAGCATCAAACTAATTAAGGATAATGGGTTATAACCGACTGAATAAGAGAGTATAATGAATAATAACTCATTTGTTTATAAACAAATGAATTTAAAAATGGGAAATGAGACATTTTCTCCTTACTATGTAGAATGCCAACTAATAAATGTGTAAGAAATGACCCACTTGGAAAATTACCACTTGGCAAACATCAAAGTAATAATAAATTCAGGCAAGACACATCAATGGGTGCTAACACAAATAGGTGAAAGTGGAGTGAGTACTGGGATATCTGTGATACTAATTACAAAGGAACACAGTAACTTTACAGTGGAGAAATGGGGCAGGCACTATCTTAATGAAGTGATCAAAGCTACCACTGGGACACAAAGGTATTGGGACAAAGTGGCATCAGGCGTCACTTGATAGGCTGCAATAAAAACACAAAAGGACATTCCTGCTCAAAGCGCATAACTTTTAGTGGGCAAATCGTGAGAAAGCACAGGGCAAACCCAAGTTGAGGGTCCTTCTACAAAGTGTTATCTTCACAAAAGTCAAGGGCACGAACTCATTCTAGAGAGACTAGATCATGTGAGCGAGCATTGAAGTCTTTGCTAGAAAGGACGTCATGGGGAAAACTTGGAGGGGGTCTGGGTGAAAGCCATTCAGTTCCTTTTTCTACTCGCACAACTTTTCTGAAGTTTGCGATTGTTTCAAAATGTATTTGTTGTAATTAAGACAGATTCAGGAAGATGGCATAAGTGACAGTAATGCGTATGTCAGTGCTTCTCAAAGTGCAGTCTGCAGACAGACGATGGTCTGCAAATTTAACATTCTGCATCCAGAGAAGAAGCTTGTGCTGTACTGTATGTCAACCGCCTCACTAAGTACCCTGTGCTTCTGCTGATGGGTTTTTTAAAGCCCGACTTTCTCCATAAAGGAAGGAGTACGTTGATTACTTTCTGGACCAAGCCTCTCATGTCACCAGTGACCAACACTTAGAGTAGCCCTGATATAAGTGACAATGAAACCTGGACTGAAACTTCATAAAGGAGGCTATTAAATTGGAGTTCTCTCCTGTGAGTCACCATTAAAAACAGTCATAATCATCTGATCGCGTGTTTCATTCAGAACGTGCTCCTCCCTGCCTTTTGGATGAGTGAGCAGCACTCACATGACCCAGCACAAGCTACAAGTATCAGCCCCAAAATCTCATGGACTTTTTCTGTTCAAGATGGTTTCCATCTCTGGGCATCAAAGGAGGGGAACATGCCTTCACTCTCCTTCAGCTCATCATTGATTCTTCCCCAAATGAACATTGGTCGACGCTTGCAATGGAGAAAGAAAATACTATGATAATTGACAAAACATGTTTAAGTGAATTAGTGAAGGGAAAAAGTTTTCATGTTAGGGAAGGTCTCCCTTGTACCTAAAATAGATGTTTCTTGCAGGTAGCGTGCTTAGCGCTTGTGTCTAGCAAACTGGAAAGCAAACATCTGCCCTTGATTTTAAAAGTTCTTGGCCATCTATTTCTTAATAATTCTCTTATTTGAACAAACTCTTTGTTGGCATGTCCCTCTCACATGGTTGGAGATAGTTCTTCCTGCTGGCTTTATATTTTGTCTTTTTGGTAGATTCTCCTTGCTTATTCCAAACTGGTATGAGCCTTAAAAAACACACAAAAAACACTTCTTGCGTTTATGCGCCAATCCATACTGTTCTGCTTCTGCTGCCAAGAACATGCGTTGCCAGAGTAAATAATATCACCTGATTGGTACATTGCAATTCAGAGTGGCACGAACTTCAGGATTCAGAAGGTTGGGGTTTGTACACCAAGCTGGGTCATAAGGCCTTTTGGGCCATCCAGGTCCACCCGTGGGAGGAACAACCAAAGGAACCAGCAGGATCTGTGATGCCAGCCCAGCATTGTCAGCAATTGCTGCACATTCAGGCAGAACATAAACACCATGACCTTGACCTAGTAAATCGATTGTCCTGGCTACACCAGTTCCTCTGCAGCACCTGGAGGTGACACCAAACATGGGGATGACTGCCCTGAGCTAGCTGTTCCCTTCGAGCTAGAATTGTTTGTCCCAGATCTCCAGAAACTGTCTTATTAGCACTGATAAGTATGAAAATGTGAGCAGCACGCATGACATGTGAACAGAGCCCTCACATGTGGGGGCAGAGAGGATTTTCAGACATCAGGAGGAACGCATGTGGTAGCTGTCAGGGTAGTCAGAGCCCTAGGGATGGAACTATATGTGAGGTACCATTTCATTCTCAAACTTAAAAAGCACTACACTTTTTTTTTCTTTCCTCAGACGTTGAATATTATTTGGCAAGGAGAAGAGGATGGTGAAGAACATAGCTCAGGCGGTGACCTAGCTGAGATAGGTGAGAAATACACTTGAAAGAAAAGTAGGTACTTGTTACTACTGGAATACACTTCTTAATGTAGGTTCTCCATCATCTGGCCTCTGCTGATCTATACAGTCACATCTCTTGCCAGCCACTGATTCCCCTTCCACCGATGCTAAGTTGCATGTGGTCCCCACATACCCCACACTCATTCCTACCTCTGTGCTTTGCTCTAAAATTCCTTCTGCCCTGTTGACTAAAGGCCCAGTGATTGGCTTGGAATAGACACTCAGGCCTGGTTGTGAACGGTGCCACTGAGACCTCAGGCCCCTTTTCTTTATGTCAACTACACAAGTGGCTACAGTTTACTTGTTGGCCATTCTCTAAGGCTTCTTCTTGGTTTATTTCCCATAAATGAAAGCTCTGACATGTCTCAGAAGTAGGTTAAGTCCATCTCAGACACATAGATGCTGATCAGAATTTTAACTTGGAGAAAATAACGCTTTGCACTAGATTAACCAACAGCACAACACAGCCTCTACGAATATCCCAGATAATGAAAGGAATTGCTCTATCTAAACAAACAAACAAACAAACAAAATACCAGTAGCGTGACAGTGTCTATTCCTGTGTTAACAAAGCACTAATTATCAAGATTCTTAGTTGCTATGGTAATTTTCTCTGTTGACCTGACTGCCATGAGTGAGGATGGGGTACCTGTCATACCCCATCTTTATGACAACCTTATAATTCTTTATCCGAACTAGAACACTTATGAAGTCAGAGGGATTGATATTGGAGTAATTAGAGTAGGACAATCCCTGGAAAGTTGAGATGTATCACCACACTACCCATCAGGCTTTATGGTGTCCTACAAAAACAGTACTTTAGTTGTTTTCTCATCAGTTTCAATTCAAGGTCCTTAAGAGCAGGGATAATGCCTAATATTTCCTCTAGAATACGCATATATAATAGATGGATATATAATAGCTGCTCAAAAATACCTATTAAGTAACTCATGGTAAGATGTCCTTCCCAAGTGGAAATCCCCTATGAGTAGCTGGAAATATAAGGATAGAACTTTGCTGAAAAGTAAAGGCTAGAATATTTGAGTGGGTCACCAGCATAGAGGGGATAGTGTTAGGTAGAAATAACAACTCTCCCAAGATACTACTCTACATATACCAAAGAAAAGTCAAGTCAATGATGAGACCTGAAATGCTTCCATAGGACAGTGAAATCCTGTCTTTTTCTGAGCTAGGACACGATAGAAGTCATAGGCTTTTACTAATCTTAATACTTTATAAAGTTTGAGAAAGGGGAGGGGGAAGCTTGCAGATTCTTCCGTTTATGAAAAAAAGGTAATAAAATGAATAATTTTAGGCAACACCAGCGTTGATAGAGATGATTGAACACAATAACAGTAAAAAGACAGACTCAGACTGTTGACACATGAAAAAACCTTGGACCACCTGTGACTCCTATTGCCTCATTTGACAGATGAGAAAACTAAGGCACAGAGAAGTGAAACAAAATCCATTACCTGCTGTCCTTGTGGGAAATTCTTGCAGTGAGAATTTGACAGCATTTAATTATCATCAGTCATTACTTCAGCAGTCCTGGAAAAACTTAAATCTTCATTCTAAGGCATGAATATTTTTCCCCTTTATGTAAGGAAGTGTTAACTTTTCAAAAGTTTTGCCAAGATCAAGGCCTTCTCTTCTTGCTTGGTGACTCTAACCTCTACCAGGTCTAGGTTAGCAAATGTGGATCTGTTCTTGGAAGCAGAAGTATAAAGAGAGAGGAGGCAGACGGAAGTCCTAAGCAAAAGTGGTGAGATCTCTCCCCTCCCGCCCCCAGGAGTGAAAATCTGGCCTCTGCCATGTTTGGCACACAGACTATAAATGTCAACATCTGATATAGATATCCTCCAAATAAACTGGAGAGTTCAGTCTGAATAAATTAAGGACCCATTTTATGACAAAGCTTAACAGAGCTCCCTTTAAATACTGTTATAGTTTTAGCAGTGACCAGAAGTGTCACTCTTGTAAGGTCACTTTATTTTTCCAAAACTCTCCTAATATTTCAAGGGTCTTCATTGTTACAAAATTATGAGAGGCAACACCTTAGCATCTAGCTATATTCACACATGGACCATTGAGACGCTCAATTCATTTCCCAAAGTTACACAGTGAGTCAAAAGGACAGTACAGTGTATACGCACAATCTCCTACTGAAGCCCTTTCTGGGGAGACCCGGAAAGTGTCGGCCTCGATGCCTGATCACTGCACTGTACACCTGAAGCTGAAGCTGAACAATAATGAATGCCAATTATAATTTTATGCATATATATATATATATATATATATATATATATATATATGTACGTGTATGTGTATATATATGTATGTATATACTTACAAGAAGTGGAGAAGAGCATTAGGAATAGAGACAATGGAAATGTAATGGCTCTGTGCGATGTCAGAGGGGTAGTGGATGGGGGGTTGACACAGTGTGAGGGATATAAATGATTAACATCTAAGTATTACTTTTTCTTGTGCACCTGAAACTAATAAAAAAAAAAGAAGTATAAATTGGTTGTTGCATAGTAGTCATGGGGATGTAGGGTATAGCAGAAGAAATATAGTCAATGATATTGCAATAACTATGTATGTTATCAGGTAGGTACTAGATTTATCGAGGTGATAGATGGGAGAGGGGTTGGGGCAGGGTGGAAAAGTGAAGGAATTAAGAAATACAAATTGGTAGTTACAAAATAATCATGAGAATGTAAAGTAAAGCATAGGGAATATAATCAATAATATGGTAATAACTATGTATAGTGCCAGGTGGGTACTGTTGAATAACTGATGTACACCTGAAACTAATATATTGTATGTTTGCTATATTTTGTTTGTTTGTTTGTTTGGGTTTTTTTTTTAAGATTTTATTGGGGAATGGGAACAGGACTTTATTGGGGAACAGTGTGTACTTCTAGGCCTTTTTTCCAAGTCAAGTTGTTGTCCTTTCAGTCTTAGTGGTGGAGGGCACAGCTCAGCTCCAGGTCCAGTTGCCGTTTTCAGGTTGCAGGGGGCACAGCCCACCATCCCTTGTGGGAGTCAAACCGGCACCTTGTGGTTGAGAGCCCACGTTCCAACCAACTGAGCCATCCGGGAGCTCAGTGGCCGCTCAGCTCAAGGTGCCGTGTTCAATCTTAGTTGCAGGGGGTGCTGCCCACCACCCCTTGCGGGACTCGAGGAATTGAACTGACAACCTTGTGGTTGAGAGCCCACTGACCCATGTGGGAATCAAACCGGCAGCCTTCGGAGTTAGGAGCATGGAGCTCTAACTGCCTGAGCCACCGGGCCGGCCCCTGTTTGCTATATTTTAATAAAAATCTTTAAAACAAAAAAAAAGACTGCTCTAGCATGGTGAGTCTGCACCATACTCCACTTTTTTTCTTTTAAACAGGATGATTTTCCCAGCATAATTAAAAAAAAACAAAAAGTGGAGGGATCAAAGTGGGGTGGGGTGGGGGAGGGGAGACATGGATCTTTGAGATTCCAGAAACTGACACAGTTCTCGTGCCAGGAGGCATTTTAGTCAGGACTTTAATTCTCTAATTTTTCCTAATGAAAACTTGTAGATGGATGAATTCCTCAGAGAACAGGTCCCACATCCAACCTACTGAGCTGAGTGTAGGGCTAAGTACAGCGGCTGAAGGAAGTGCAGCCATGGAGACTGAGTTCCACAAAGGAATTAGAAATGTCAATATATTTTTTTCCCACTATGAACAGGTTAAGCAGGTAGAATCTTTCTGTAGGTAGAAAAGGTTAATCATCCGCCCGAGGGAACAGGCCACCAAGATAGATGACTCTTGTACCCTTGAGTCTTGCTCCCTTTGTAGGAATTAGAGCCCTAGAGGCAAAGTGACCCAACCAGGATCAAGGCATTCCTGAGGAATGACAGGCCCACAGAGCTAACTGGAACGTGATAGATGTGTACTGGGGGGAGGGCTTCCGATGGTGTTAAAGATGGAAGAACATCTTGTTCAGAAGGAAAGATCCCAGCTTTATTATTTGAGTTTATGTATTGGAAGATATCTGGGGATTGAAGACATCAATGACGCTTACCATGGGTACTGTTACATTCATGGTCCACAATCAAAATTTTGCCAAGAGACTTCTTTCTAGTTCCTGGCCACCAAAATTAAACCTTAGAATTAGGATGATAAGCAGTTTTGGAAAAGATCGGAGTTCATCTGGACTTAGTGATAAGCAAGGAGAGGTAAGGAAAAGTAGAGTGACTTGCCCAACATCACAACAGGAGTTGGCAACAATGAGGTTTGCGGTCAGACCCCTTGACTCTCAGATAAAAAGCAAGTCTTCTACAGCCACAGGGATTCCCTCCCTAGGTGGCTCCTGCACTGCAGGGCCTTGCGGACCTAGATGTTCTCCTTTTCTAGGAAGGAGACAAGGGAATCAGAAAGGTAAATATTCAGGATATGTATTTCCATGACCAAGAACTATGCTACCATGTTTTGTCTACAGGGAAGGACAGGCAAAACCCCCACGTACGCTCTGCTTATAAGAAAAGAGGCCTTAAAGTCAGGCAGATCCAGATTTCAGTCCTTCTTCCACATACTGTCAGTTGTGTAACTGAGAGACAAGTCACTTGATCTCTTTAGGTGTCACCAATTCATTTGCCTAATGAGGATAATAACTATACCTAATTGAAAGCTTCTGGGGAAGTCTAAATGAGATCACGTCTATGGACTATGTAGCACTGTGCCTTGTAAAGAATATATGAGCTATTGTATTACTTTGACTTCTGTATGCTAGTTGGCCATGGCCAGTCATCTCCCCTCGAGCTGCCTCGAAGGTTGCGCCCCATTCCACAGGGGCCAGTGTCCTGAGATGTGATTTCCATAGGACCTTACGAACACCTTAGCAGAATGTCACCCGGGTCCTCAGCCTGGGTTTGTTTCTCTCACTTCACACAGACATATACCCCTCCCTGCCTTCAAAACGGTAAAATACATTTGGGGATATAAATCAGAAAGACGAAAGAAAGAGAGAGAGAGAGAGAGAGAGAGAGAGAGGGAGGGAGGGAGGGAGGGAGGGAAGGAAGGAAGGAAGGAAGGAAGGAAGGAAGGAAGGAAGGAAGGAAGGAAGGAAGGAAGAAAAAAGAAAGAAACTCCTAACAACATAAGGCACAACTGAAGCTTCACATCATCAGTGTCGGCATAAAATCACCCAGGTAAGAGGGCATTTAAGAACGGGTAGGATTCAGAAAGGAGTGGGGCAAGGGCTTCCAGGGGTGGGTGTGCTGTGGGAAAGGTTTAAAAGCAATGATCTTGGCTTCCTGGGAAACAAAGAGGAGAGCAGACCAGCTGGAAGGGAGCTTCATATAATAATCCTGCCCTCCAGATGAACAGGGTTATTATTGGCTCAGTCTTTCACCATTCAAAAAAAATGTACGTGTTTGGATTACAGCTCTGCAAACAGTGATCGGGGACTGTGGGCCAGATGTACCCTACAGGAGGTGGGAAGAAAGCAGAAATCCCTCCTCTCCTCATGCCGGGAAGATGTATTTTTTTATGCCAAGCACAGCCCCCAAAATGATGTAAAATGGCAAGGTTTCTGTGATTGGCATGATGGATTTCTCAGGCAAGAGAGGGCAGAGGTCTTTTCTTCTCTTTGAAACAAAGGAGAATGGTTTGCCCCAAGAAGCAGGCAGGGGATAGGATTTAGTGGCAATTTAAGGAAATGAAG